>NW_027309852.1:300000-600000 GCF_047496795.1 Chiloscyllium punctatum | reverse complement strand
TCTCGCCCTCTGTTTCAGCCCCTCTGTTTCTCGCCCTCTGTTTCAGCCCCTCTGTTTCAGCCCCTCTGTTTCTCGCCCTCTGTTTCTGCCCCTCTGTTTCTCGCCCTCTGTTTCAGCCCCTCTGTTTCTCGCCCTCTGTTTCAGCCCCTCTGTTTCTCGCCCTCTGTTTCAGCCCCTCTGTTTCAGCCCCTCTGTTTCTCGCCCTCTGTTTCTGCCCCTCTGTTTCTCGCCCTCTGTTTCAGCCCCTCTGTTTCTCGCCCTCTGTTTCAGCCCCGCAGATTCAGCCCCTCTGTTTCAGCCCCTCTGAATCAGCCCCTCTGATTCAGCCCCTCTGTTTCAGCCCCTCTGTTTCAGCCCCTCTGTTTCTCTCCCTCTGTTTCAGCCCATCTGATTCTCGCCCTCTGTTTCAGCCCCTCTGATTCTCGCCCTCTGTTTCAGCCCCTCTGATACAGCCCCTCTGTTTCAGCCCCTCTGAGACAGCCCCTCTGATTCAGCCCGTCTCATTCAGCCCCTCTGTTTCTCGCCCTCTGTTTCAGCCCGACTGTTTCAGCCCCTCTGTTTCAGCCCCTCTGTTTCTCACCCTCTGTTTCAGCCCCTCTGATTCAGCCCCTCTGATTCAGCCCCTCTGATTTAGCCCCTCTGTTTCAGTGCCTCTGATTCAGCCCAGCCGATACAGCCCCTCTGTTTCTCGCCCTCTCTTTCAGCCCCTCTGTTTCAGCCCCTCTGTTTCAGCTCCTCTGTTTCAGTCCCTCTGTTTCTCGCCCTCTGTTTCAGCCCCTCTGTTTCTCACCCTCTGTTTCAGCCCCTCTGTTTCTCGCCCTCTGTTTCAGCCCCTCTGTTTCTCGCACTCTGTTTCAGGCCCTCTGTTTCTCGCCCTCTGTTTCAGCCCCTCTGTTTCAGCCCCTCTGTTTCTCGCCCTCCGTTTCAGCCCCTCTGTTTCAGCCCCTCTGTTTCAGCCCCTCTGTTTCAGCCCCTCTGTTTCAGCCCCTCTGTGTCTCGCCCTCTGTTTCAGCCCCTCTGTTTCTCGCCCTCTGTTTCAGCCCCTCTGTTGCAGCCCCTCTGTTTCTCGCCCTCTGTTTCTGCCCCTCTGTTTCTCGCCCTCTGTTTCAGCCCCTCTGTTTCTCGCCCTCTGTTTCAGCCCCGCTGATTCAGCCCCTCTGTTTCAGCCCCTCTGAATCAGCCCCTCTGATTCAGCCCCTCTGTTTCAGCCCCACTGTTTCAGCCCCTCTGTTTCTCGCCCTCTGTTTCAGCCCCTCTGATTCTCACCCTCTGTTTCAGCCCCTCTGTTTCTCGCCCTCTGTTTCAGCCCCTCTGATTCAGCCCCTCTGTTTCAGCCCCTCTGATTCAGCCCCTCTGATTCAGCCCCTCTGATTCAGCCACTCTGTTTCTCGCCCGCTGTTTCAGCCCCTCTGATTCTCGCCCTCTGTTTCAGCCCCTCTGTTTCTCACCCTCTGTTTCAGCCCCTCTGATTCAGCCCCTCTGATTCAGCCCCTCTGATTCAGCCCCTCTGTTTCCCGCCCCTCTGTTTCAGCCCCTCTGTTTCTCGCCCTCTGTTTCAGCCCCTCTGTTTCTCGCCCTCTGTTTCAGCCCCTCTGTTTCAGCCCCTCTGTTTCAGCCCCTCTGTTTCAGCGCCTCTGTTTCTCGCCCTCTGTTTCAGCCCCTCTGTTTCTCGCCCTCTGTTTCAGCCCCTCTGATTCAGCCCCTCTGTTTCAGCCCCTCTGTTTCTCCCCCTCTGTTCCAGCCGCTCTGTTTCAGCCCCTCTGTTTCAGCCACTCTGTTTCAGCCCCTCTGTTTCAGCCCCTCTGTTTCTCGCCCTCTGTTTCAGCCCCTCTGTTTCTCGCCCTCCGATTCAGCCCCTCTGTTTCAGCCCGTCTGTTTCACCACTCTGTTTCTCGCCCTCTGTTTCAGTCCCTCTGTTTCTCACCCTCTGTTTCAGCCCCTCTGATTCAGCCCCTCTGTTTCTCGCCCTCTGTTTCAGCTCCTCTGTTTCTCGCCCTCTGTTTCAGCCCCTCTGTTTCAGCCCCTCTGTTTCAGCCCCTCTGTTTCTCGCCCTCTGTTTCTGCCCCTCGGTTTCTCGCCCTCTGTTTCAGCCCCTCTGTTCCTCGCCCTCTGTTTCAGCCCCGCTGATTCAGCCCCTCTGTTTCAGCCCCTCTGAATCAGCCCCTCTGATTCAGCCCCTCTGTTTCAGCCCCTCTGTTTCAGCCCCTCTGTTTCTCTCCCTCTGTTTCAGCCCATCTGATTCTCGCCCTCTGTTTCAGCCCCTCTGATTCTCGCCCTCTGTTTCAGCCCCTCTGATTCAGCCCCTCTGTTTCAGCCCCTCTGAGACAGCCCCTCTGATTCAGCCCGTCTCATTCAGCCCCTCTGTTTCTCGCCCTCTGTTTCAGCCCGACTGTTTCAGCCCCTCTGTTTCAGCCCCTCTGTTTCTCACCCTCTGTTTCAGCCCCTCTGATTCAGCCCCTCTGATTCAGCCCCTCTGATTCAGCCCCTCTGTTTCAGCGCCTCTGATTCAGCCCCTCTGTTTCAGCCCCTCTGTTTCTCCCCCTCTGTTCCAGCCCCTCTGTTTCAGCCCCTCTGTTTCAGCCACTCTGTTTCAGCCCCTCTGTTTCAGCCCCTCTGTTTCTCGCCCTCTGTTTCAGCCCCTCTGTTTCTCGCCCTCCGATTCAGCCCCTCTGTTTCAGCCCGTCTGTTTCACCACTCTGTTTCTCGCCCTCTGTTTCAGTCCCTCTGTTTCTCGCCCTCTGGTTCAGCCCCTCTGTTTCAGCCCCTCTGTTTCAGCCCCTCTGTTTCTCGCCCTCTGTTCAGCACCTATGTTTCTCGCCCTCTGTTTCAGCCCCTCTGTTTCTCGCCCTCTGTTTCAGCCCCTCTGTTTCAGCCCCTCTGTTTCTCGCCCTCTGTTTCTGCCCCTCTGTTTCTCGCCCTCTGTTTCAGCCCCTCTGTTTCTCGCCCTCTGTTTCAGCCCCGCTGATTCAGCCCCTCTGTTTCAGCCCCTCTGAATCAGCCACTCTGATTCAGCCCCTCTGTTTCAGCCCCTCTGTTTCAGCCCCTCTGTTTCTCTCCCTCTTTTTCAGCCCATCTGATTCTCGCCCTCTGTTTCAGCCCCTCTGATTCTCGCCCTCTGTTTCAGCCCCTCTGAATCAGCCCCTCTGATTCAGCCCCTCTGTTTCAGCCCCTCTGTTTCAGCCCCTCTGTTTCTCTCCCTCTGTTTCAGCCCATCTGATTCTCGCCCTCTGTTTCAGCCCCTCTGATTCTCGCCCTCTGTTTCAGCCCCTCTGATTCAGCCCCTCTGTTTCAGCCCCTCTGAGACAGCCCCTCTGATTCAGCCCGTCTCATTCAGCCCCTCTGTTTCTCGCACTCTGTTTCAGCCCGACTGTTTCAGCCCCTCTGTTTCAGCCCCTCTGTTTCTCACCCTCTGTTTCAGCCCCTCTGATTCAGCCCCTCTGATTCAGCCCCTCTGATTTAGCCCCTCTGTTTCAGTGCCTCTGATTCAGCCCAGCCGATACAGCCCCTCTGTTTCTCGCCCTCTCTTTCAGCCCCTCTGTTTCAGCCCCTCTGTTTCAGCTCCTCTGTTTCAGTCCCTCTGTTTCTCGCCCTCTGTTTCAGCCCCTCTGTTTCTCACCCTCTGTTTCAGCCCCTCTGTTTCTCGCCCTCTGTTTCAGCCCCTCTGTTTCTCGCACTCTGTTTCAGGCCCTCTGTTTCTCGCCCTCTGTTTCAGCCCCTCTGTTTCAGCCCCTCTGTTTCTCGCCCTCCGTTTCAGCCCCTCTGTTTCAGCCCCTCTGTTTCAGCCCCTCTGTTTCAGCCCCTCTGTTTCAGCCCCTCTGTGTCTCGCCCTCTGTTTCAGCCCCTCTGTTTCTCGCCCTCTGTTTCAGCCCCTCTGTTGCAGCCCCTCTGTTTCTCGCCCTCTGTTTCTGCCCCTCTGTTTCTCACCCTCTGTTTCAGCCCCTCTGTTTCTCGCCCTCTGTTTCAGCCCCGCTGATTCAGCCCCTCTGTTTCAGCCCCTCTGAATCAGCCCCTCTGATTCAGCCCCTCTGTTTCAGCCCCACTGTTTCAGCCCCTCTGTTTCTCGCCCTCTGTTTCAGCCCCTCTGATTCTCACCCTCTGTTTCAGCCCCTCTGTTTCTCGCCCTCTGTTTCAGCCCCTCTGATTCAGCCCCTCTGTTTCAGCCCCTCTGATTCAGCCCCTCTGATTCAGCCCCTCTGATTCAGCCACTCTGTTTCTCGCCCGCTGTTTCAGCCCCTCTGATTCTCGCCCTCTGTTTCAGCCCCTCTGTTTCTCACCCTCTGTTTCAGCCCCTCTGATTCAGCCCCTCTGATTCAGCCCCTCTGATTCAGCCCCTCTGTTTCCCGCCCCTCTGTTTCAGCCCCTCTGTTTCTCGCCCTCTGTTTCAGCCCCTCTGTTTCTCGCCCTCTGTTTCAGCCCCTCTGTTTCAGCCCCTCTGTTTCAGCCCCTCTGTTTCAGCGCCTCTGTTTCTCGCCCTCTGTTTCAGCCCCTCTGTTTCTCGCCCTCTGTTTCAGCCCCTCTGATTCAGCCCCTCTGTTTCAGCCCCTCTGTTTCTCCCCCTCTGTTCCAGCCGCTCTGTTTCAGCCCCTCTGTTTCAGCCACTCTGTTTCAGCCCCTCTGTTTCAGCCCCTCTGTTTCTCGCCCTCTGTTTCAGCCCCTCTGTTTCTCGCCCTCCGATTCAGCCCCTCTGTTTCAGCCCGTCTGTTTCACCACTCTGTTTCTCGCCCTCTGTTTCAGTCCCTCTGTTTCTCACCCTCTGTTTCAGCCCCTCTGATTCAGCCCCTCTGTTTCTCGCCCTCTGTTTCAGCTCCTCTGTTTCTCGCCCTCTGTTTCAGCCCCTCTGTTTCAGCCCCTCTGTTTCAGCCCCTCTGTTTCTCGCCCTCTGTTTCTGCCCCTCGGTTTCTCGCCCTCTGTTTCAGCCCCTCTGTTTCTCGCCCTCTGTTTCAGCCCCGCTGATTCAGCCCCTCTGTTTCAGCCCCTCTGAATCAGCCCCTCTGATTCAGCCCCTCTGTTTCAGCCCCTCTGTTTTAGCCCCTCTGTTTCTCTCCCTCTGTTTCAGCCCATCTGATTCTCGCCCTCTGTTTCAGCCCCTCTGATTCTCGCCCTCTGTTTCAGCCCCTCTGATTCAGCCCCTCTGTTTCAGCCCCTCTGAGACAGCCCCTCTGATTCAGCCCGTCTCATTCAGCCCCTCTGTTTCTCGCCCTCTGTTTCAGCCCGACTGTTTCAGCCCCTCTGTTTCAGCCCCTCTGTTTCTCACCCTCTGTTTCAGCCCCTCTGATTCAGCCCCTCTGATTCAGCCCCTCTGATTCAGCCCCTCTGTTTCAGCGCCTCTGATTCAGCCCCTCTGTTTCAGCCCCTCTGTTTCTCCCCCTCTGTTCCAGCCCCTCTGTTTCAGCCCCTCTGTTTCAGCCACTCTGTTTCAGCCCCTCTGTTTCAGCCCCTCTGTTTCTCGCCCTCTGTTTCAGCCCCTCTGTTTCTCGCCCTCCGATTCAGCCCCTCTGTTTCAGCCCGTCTGTTTCACCACTCTGTTTCTCGCCCTCTGTTTCAGTCCCTCTGTTTCTCGCCCTCTGGTTCAGCCCCTCTGTTTCAGCCCCTCTGTTTCAGCCCCTCTGTTTCAGCCCCTCTGTTTCTCGCCCTCTGTTCAGCACCTATGTTTCTCGCCCTCTGTTTCAGCCCCTCTGTTTCTCGCCCTCTGTTTCAGCCCCTCTGTTTCAGCCCCTCTGTTTCTCGCCCTCTGTTTCTGCCCCTCTGTTTCTCGCCCTCTGTTTCAGCCCCTCTGTTTCTCGCCCTCTGTTTCAGCCCCGCTGATTCAGCCCCTCTGTTTCAGCCCCTCTGAATCAGCCCCTCTGATTCAGCCCCTCTGTTTCAGCCCCTCTGTTTCAGCCCCTCTGTTTCTCTCCCTCTTTTTCAGCCCATCTGATTCTCGCCCTCTGTTTCAGCCCCTCTGATTCTCGCCCTCTGTTTCAGCCCCTCTGATTCAGCCCCTCTGTTTCAGCCCCTCTGAGACAGCCCCTCTGATTCAGCCCGTCTCATTCAGCCCCTCTGTTTCTCGCACTCTGTTTCAGCCCGACTGTTTCAGCCCCTCTGTTTCAGCCCCTCTGTTTCTCACCCTCTGTTTCAGCCCCTCTGATTCAGCCCCTCTGATTCAGCCCCTCTGATTTAGCCCCTCTGTTTCAGCGCCTCTGATTCAGCCCAGCCGATACAGCCCATCTGTTTCTCGCCCTCTCTTTCAGCCCCTCTGTTTCAGCCCCTCTGTTTCAGCTCCTCTGTTTCAGTCCCTCTGTTTCTCGCCCTCTGTTTCAGCCCCTCTGTTTCTCACCCTCTGTTTCAGCCCCTCTGTTTCTCGCCCTCTGTTTCAGCCCCTCTGTTTCTCGCACTCTGTTTCAGGCCCTCTGTTTCTCGCCCTCTGTTTCAGCCCCTCTGTTTCAGCCCCTCTGTTTCTCGCCCTCCGTTTCAGCCCCTCTGTTTCAGCCCCTCTGTTTCAGCCCCTCTGTTTCAGCCCCTCTGTTTCAGCCCCTCTGTGTCTCGCCCTCTGTTTCAGCCCCTCTGTTTCTCGCCCTCTGTTTCAGCCCCTCTGTTGCAGCCCCTCTGTTTCTCGCCCTCTGTTTCTGCCCCTCTGTTTCTCGCCCTCTGTTTCAGCCCCGCTGTTTCTCGCCCTCTGTTTCAGCCCCGCTGATTCAGCCCCTCTGTTTCAGCCCCTCTGAATCAGCCCCTCTGATTCAGCCCCTCTGTTTCAGCCCCACTGTTTCAGCCCCTCTGTTTCTCGCCCTCTGTTTCAGCCCCTCTGATTCTCGCCCTCTGTTTCAGCCCCTCTGTTTCTCGCCCTCTGTTTCAGCCCCTCTGATTCAGCCCCTCTGTTTCAGCCCCTCTGATTCAGCCCCTCTGATTCAGCCCCTCTGATTCAGCCACTCTGTTTCTCGCCCGCTGTTTCAGCCCCTCTGTTTCAGCCCCTCTGTTTCAGCCCCTCTGTTTCTCACCCTCTGTTTCAGCCCCTCTGATTCAGCCCCTCTGATTCAGCCCCTCTGATTCAGCCCCTCTGTTTCCCGCCCCTCTGTTTCAGCCCCTCTGTTTCTCGCCCTCTGTTTCAGCCCCTCTGTTTCTCGCCCTCTGTTTCAGCCCCTCTGTTTCAGCCCCTCTGTTTCAGCCCCTCTGTTTCAGCGCCTCTGTTTCTCGCCCTCTGTTTCAGCCCCTCTGTTTCTCGCCCTCTGTTTCAGCCCCTCTGATTCAGCCCCTCTGTTTCAGCCCCTCTGTTTCTCCCCCTCTGTTCCAGCCGCTCTGTTTCAGCCCCTCTGTTTCAGCCACTCTGTTTCAGCCCCTCTGTTTCAGCCCCTCTGTTTCTCGCCCTCTGTTTCAGCCCCTCTGTTTCTCGCCCTCCGATTCAGCCCCTCTGTTTCAGCCCGTCTGTTTCACCACTCTGTTTCTCGCCCTCTGTTTCAGTCCCTCTGTTTCTCACCCTCTGTTTCAGCCCCTCTGATTCAGCCCCTCTGTTTCTCGCCCTCTGTTTCAGCTCCTCTGTTTCTCGCCCTCTGTTTCTGCCCCTCTGTTTCAGCCCCTCTGTTTCAGCCCCTCTGTTTCTCGCCCTCTGTTCAGCCCCTCTGTTTCTCGCCCTCTGTTTCAGGCCCTCTGTTTCTCGCCCTCTGTTTCAGCCCCTCTGTTTCAGCCCCTCTGTTTCTCGCCCTCTGTTTCTGCCCCTCTGTTTCTCGCCCTCTGTTTCAGCCCCTCTGTTTCTCGCCCTCTGTTTCAGCCCCGCTGATTCAGCCCCTCTGTTTCAGCCCCTCTGAATCAGCCCCTCTGATTCAGCCCCTCTGTTTCAGCCCCTCTGTTTCAGCCCCTCTGTTTCTCTCCCTCTGTTTCAGCCCATCTGATTCTCGCCCTCTGTTTCAGCCCCTCTGATTCTCGCCCTCTGTTTCAGCCCCTCTGATTCAGCCCCTCTGTTTCAGCCCCTCTGAGACAGCCCCTCTGATTCAGCCCGTCTCATTCAGCCCCTCTGTTTCTCGCCCTCTGTTTCAGCCCCTCTGATTCAGCCCCTCTGATTCAGCCCCTCTGATTCAGCCCCTCTGTTTCAGCGCCTCTGATTCAGCCCCTCTGTTTCAGCCCCTCTGTTTCTCCCCCTCTGTTCCAGCCCCTCTGTTTCAGCCCCTCTGTTTCAGCCACTCTGTTTCAGCCCCTCTGTTTCAGCCCCTCTGTTTCTCGCCCTCTGTTTCAGCCCCTCTGTTTCTCGCCCTCCGATTCAGCCCCTCTGTTTCAGCCCGTCTGTTTCACCACTCTGTTTCTCGCCCTCTGTTTCAGTCCCTCTGTTTCTCACCCTCTGTTTCAGCCCCTCTGATTCAGCCCCTCTGTTTCTCGCCCTCTGTTTCAGCTCCTCTGTTTCTCGTCCTCTGTTTCAGCCCCTCTGTTTCAGCCCCTCTGTTTCAGCCCCTCTGTTTCTCGCCCTCTGTTCAGCCCCTCTGTTTCTCGCCCTCTGTTTCAGGCCCTCTGTTTCTCGCCCTCTGTTTCAGCCCCTCTGTTTCAGCCCCTCTGTTTCTCGCCCTCTGTTTCTGCCCCTCTGTTTCTCGCCCTCTGTTTCAGCCCCTCTGTTTCTCGCCCTCTGTTTCAGCCCCGCTGATTCAGCCCCTCTGTTTCAGCCCCTCTGAATCAGCCCCTCTGATTCAGCCCCTCTGTTTCAGCCCCTCTGTTTCAGCCCCTCTGTTTCTCTCCCTCTGTTTCAGCCCATCTGATTCTCGCCCTCTGTTTCAGCCCCTCTGATTCTCGCCCTCTGTTTCAGCCCCTCTGATTCAGCCCCTCTGTTTCAGCCCCTCTGAGACAGCCCCTCTGATTCAGCCCGTCTCATTCAGCCCCTCTGTTTCTCGCCCTCTGTTTCAGCCCGACTGTTTCAGCCCCTCTGTTTCATCCCCTCTGTTTCTCACCCTCTGTTTCAGCCCCTCTGATTCAGCCCCTCTGATTCAGCCCCTCTGATTCAGCCCCTCTGTTTCAGCGCCTCTGATTCAGCCCCTCTGTTTCAGCCCCTCTGTTTCTCCCCCTCTGTTCCAGCCCCTCTGTTTCAGCCCCTCTGTTTCAGCCACTCTGTTTCAGCCCCTCTGTTTCAGCCCCTCTGTTTCTCGCCCTCTGTTTCAGCCCCTCTGTTTCTCGCCCTCCGATTCAGCCCCTCTGTTTCAGCCCGTCTGTTTCACCACTCTGTTTCTCGCCCTCTGTTTCAGTCCCTCTGTTTCTCACCCTCTGTTTCAGCCCCTCTGATTCAGCCCCTCTGTTTCTCGCCCTCTGTTTCAGCTCCTCTGTTTCTCGTCCTCTGTTTCAGCCCCTCTGTTTCAGCCCCTCTGTTTCAGCCCCTCTGTTTCTCGCCCTCTGTTCAGCCCCTCTGTTTCTCGCCCTCTGTTTCAGGCCCTCTGTTTCTCGCCCTCTGTTTCAGCCCCTCTGTTTCAGCCCCTCTGTTTCTCGCCCTCTGTTTCTGCCCCTCTGTTTCTCGCCCTCTGTTTCAGCCCCTCTGTTTCTCGCCCTCTGTTTCAGCCCCGCTGATTCAGCCCCTCTGTTTCAGCCCCTCTGAATCAGCCCCTCTGATTCAGCCCCTCTGTTTCAGCCCCTCTGTTTCAGCCCCTCTGTTTCTCTCCCTCTGTTTCAGCCCATCTGATTCTCGCCCTCTGTTTCAGCCCCTCTGATTCTCGCCCTCTGTTTCAGCCCCTCTGATTCAGCCCCTCTGATTCAGCCCCTCTGTTTCAGCGCCTCTGATTCAGCCCAGCCGATACAGCCCCTCTGTTTCTCGCCCTCTCTTTCAGCCCCTCTGTTTCAGCCCCTCTGTTTCAGCTCCTCTGTTTCAGTCCCTCTGTTTCTCGCCCTCTGTTTCAGCCCCTCTGTTTCTCACCCTCTGTTTCAGCCCCTCTGTTTCTCGCCCTCTGTTTCAGCCCCTCTGTTTCTCGCACTCTGTTTCAGCCCCTCTGTTTCTCGCCCTCCGTTTCAGCCCCTCTGTTTCAGCCCCTCTGTTTCAGCCCCTCTGTTTCTCACCCTCTGTTTCAGCCCCTCTGTGTCTCGCCCTCTGTTTCAGCCCCTCTGTTTCTCGCCCTCTGTTTCAGCCCCTCTGTTGCAGCCCCTCTGTTTCTCGCCCTCTGTTTCTGCCCCTCTGTTTCTCGCCCTCTGTTTCAGCCCCGCTGTTTCTCGCCCTCTGTTTCAGCCCCGCTGATTCAGCCCCTCTGTTTCAGCCCCTCTGAATCAGCCCCTCTGATTCAGCCCCTCTGTTTCAGCCCCACTGTTTCAGCCCCTCTGTTTCTCGCCCTCTGTTTCAGCCCCTCTGATTCTCGCCCTCTGTTTCAGCCCCTCTGTTTCTCGCCCTCTGTTTCAGCCCCTCTGATTCAGCCCCTCTGTTTCAGCCCCTCTGATTCAGCCCCTCTGATTCAGCCCCTCTGATTCAGCCACTCTGTTTCTCGCCCGCTGTTTCAGCCCCTCTGTTTCAGCCCCTCTGTTTCAGCCCCTCTGTTTCTCACCCTCTGTTTCAGCCCCTCTGATTCAGCCCCTCTGATTCAGCCCCTCTGATTCAGCCCCTCTGTTTCCCGCCCCTCTGTTTCAGCCCCTCTGTTTCAGCCCCTCTGTTTCAGCCCCTCTGTTTCAGCGCCTCTGTTTCTCGCCCTCTGATTCAGCCCCTCTGATTCAGCCCCTCTGATTCAGCCCCTCTGTTTCAGCCCCTCTGTTTCAGCCCCTCTGTTTCAGCGCCTCTGTTTCTCGCCCTCTGTTTCAGCCCCTCTGTTTCTCGCCCTCTGTTTCAGCCCCTCTGATTCAGCCCCTCTGTTTCAGCCCCTCTGTTTCTCCCCCTCTGTTCCAGCCGCTCTGTTTCAGCCCCTCTGTTTCAGCCACTCTGTTTCAGCCCCTCTGTTTCAGCCCCTCTGTTTCTCGCCCTCTGTTTCAGCCCCTCTGTTTCTCGCCCTCCGATTCAGCCCCTCTGTTTCAGCCCGTCTGTTTCACCACTCTGTTTCTCGCCCTCTGTTTCAGTCCCTCTGTTTCTCACCCTCTGTTTCAGCCCCTCTGATTCAGCCCCTCAGTTTCTCGCCCTCTGTTTCAGCTCCTCTGTTTCTCGTCCTCTGTTTCAGCCCCTCTGTTTCAGCCCCTCTGTTTCAGCCCCTCTGTTTCTCGCCCTCTGTTTCTGCCCCTCTGTTTCTCGCCCTCTGTTTCAGCCCCTCTGTTTCTCGCCCTCTGTTTCAGCCCCGCTGATTCAGCCCCTCTGTTTCAGCCCCTCTGAATCAGCCCCTCTGATTCAGCCCCTCTGTTTCAGCCCCTCTGTTTCAGCCCCTCTGTTTCTCTCCCTCTGTTTCAGCCCATCTGATTCTCGCCCTCTGTTTCAGCCCCTCTGATTCTCGCCCTCTGTTTCAGCCCCTCTGATTCAGCCCCTCTGTTTCAGCCCCTCTGAGACAGCCCCTCTGATTCAGCCCGTCTCATTCAGCCCCTCTGTTTCTCGCCCTCTGTTTCAGCCCGACTGTTTCAGCCCCTCTGTTTCAGCCCCTCTGTTTCTCACCCTCTGTTTCAGCCCCTCTGATTCAGCCCCTCTGATTCAGCCCCTCTGATTCAGCCCCTCTGTTTCAGCGCCTCTGATTCAGCCCCTCTGTTTCAGCCCCTCTGTTTCTCCCCCTCTGTTCCAGCCCCTCTGTTTCAGCCCCTCTGTTTCAGCCACTCTGTTTCAGCCCCTCTGTTTCAGCCCCTCTGTTTCTCGCCCTCTGTTTCAGCCCCTCTGTTTCTCGCCCTCCGATTCAGCCCCTCTGTTTCAGCCCGTCTGTTTCACCACTCTGTTTCTCGCCCTCTGTTTCAGTCCCTCTGTTTCTCACCCTCTGTTTCAGCCCCTCTGATTCAGCCCCTCTGTTTCTCGCCCTCTGTTTCAGCTCCTCTGTTTCTCGTCCTCTGTTTCAGCCCCTCTGTTTCAGCCCCTCTGTTTCAGCCCCTCTGTTTCTCGCCCTCTGTTCAGCCCCTCTGTTTCTCGCCCTCTGTTTCAGGCCCTCTGTTTCTCGCCCTCTGTTTCAGCCCCTCTGTTTCAGCCCCTCTGTTTCTCGCCCTCTGTTTCTGCCCCTCTGTTTCTCGCCCTCTGTTTCTGCCCCTCTGTTTCTCGCCCTCTGTTTCAGCCCCGCTGATTCAGCCCCTCTGTTTCAGCCCCTCTGAATCAGCCCCTCTGATTCAGCCCCTCTGTTTCAGCCCCTCTGTTTCAGCCCCTCTGTTTCTCTCCCTCTGTTTCAGCCCATCTGATTCTCGCCCTCTGTTTCAGCCCCTCTGATTCTCGCCCTCTGTTTCAGCCCCTCTGATTCAGCCCCTCTGTTTCAGCCCCTCTGAGACAGCCCCTCTGATTCAGCCCGTCTCATTCAGCCCCTCTGTTTCTCGCCCTCTGTTTCAGCCCGACTGTTTCAGCCCCTCTGTTTCAGCCCCTCTGTTTCTCACCCTCTGTTTCAGCCCCTCTGATTCAGCCCCTCTGATTCAGCCCCTCTGATTCAGCCCCTCTGTTTCAGCGCCTCTGATTCAGCCCAGCCGATACAGCCCCTCTGTTTCTCGCCCTCTCTTTCAGCCCCTCTGTTTCAGCCCCTCTGTTTCAGCTCCTCTGTTTCAGTCCCTCTGTTTCTCGCCCTCTGTTTCAGCCCCTCTGTTTCTCACCCTCTGTTTCAGCCCCTCTGTATCTCGCCCTCTGTTTCAGCCCCTCTGTTTCTCGCCCTCTGTTTCAGGCCCTCTGTTTCTCGCCCTCTGTTTCAGCCCCTCTGTTTCAGCCCCTCTGTTTCTCGCCCTCCGTTTCAGCCCCTCTGTTTCAGCCCCTCTGTTTCAGCCCCTCTGTTTCTCACCCTCTGTTTCAGCCCCTCTGTGTCTCGCCCTCTGTTTCAGCCCCTCTGTTTCTCGCCCTCTGTTTCAGCCCCTCTGTTGCAGCCCCTCTGTTTCTCGCCCTCTGTTTCTGCCCCTCTGTTTCTCGCCCTCTGTTTCAGCCCCGCTGTTTCTCGCCCTCTGTTTCAGCCCCGCTGATTCAGCCCCTCTGTTTCAGCCCCTCTGAATCAGCCCCTCTGATTCAGCCCCTCTGTTTCAGCCCCACTGTTTCAGCCCCTCTGTTTCTCGCCCTCTGTTTCAGCCCCTCTGATTCTCGCCCTCTGTTTCAGCCCCTCTGTTTCTCGCCCTCTGTTTCAGCCCCTCTGATTCAGCCCCTCTGTTTCAGCCCCTCTGATTCAGCCCCTCTGATTCAGCCCCTCTGATTCAGCCACTCTGTTTCTCGCCCGCTGTTTCAGCCCCTCTGTTTCAGCCCCTCTGTTTCAGCCCCTCTGTTTCTCACCCTCTGTTTCAGCCCCTCTGATTCAGCCCCTCTGATTCAGCCCCTCTGATTCAGCCCCTCTGTTTCCCGCCCCTCTGTTTCAGCCCCTCTGTTTCTCGCCCTCTGTTTCAGCCCCTCTGTTTCTCGCCCTCTGTTTCAGCCCCTCTGTTTCAGCCCCTCTGTTTCAGCCCCTCTGTTTCAGCGCCTCTGTTTCTCGCCCTCTGTTTCAGCCCCTCTGTTTCTCGCCCTCTGTTTCAGCCCCTCTGATTCAGCCCCTCTGTTTCAGCCCCTCTGTTTCTCCCCCTCTGTTCCAGCCGCTCTGTTTCAGCCCCTCTGTTTCAGCCACTCTGTTTCAGCCCCTCTGTTTCAGCCCCTCTGTTTCTCGCCCTCTGTTTCAGCCCCTCTGTTTCTCGCCCTCCGATTCAGCCCCTCTGTTTCAGCCCGTCTGTTTCACCACTCTGTTTCTCGCCCTCTGTTTCAGTCCCTCTGTTTCTCACCCTCTGTTTCAGCCCCTCTGATTCAGCCCCTCTGTTTCTCGCCCTCTGTTTCAGCTCCTCTGTTTCTCGCCCTCTGTTTCAGCCCCTCTGTTTCAGCCCCTCTGTTTCAGCCCCTCTGTTTCTCGCCCTCTGTTCAGCCCCTCTGTTTCTCGCCCTCTGTTTCAGGCCCTCTGTTTCTCGCCCTCTGTTTCAGCCCCTCTGTTTCAGCCCCTCTGTTTCTCGCCCTCTGTTTCTGCCCCTCTGTTTCTCGCCCTCTGTTTCTGCCCCTCTGTTTCTCGCCCTCTGTTTCAGCCCCGCTGATTCAGCCCCTCTGTTTCAGCCCCTCTGAATCAGCCCCTCTGATTCAGCCCCTCTGTTTCAGCCCCTCTGTTTCAGCCCCTCTGTTTCTCTCCCTCTGTTTCAGCCCATCTGATTCTCGCCCTCTGTTTCAGCCCCTCTGATTCTCGCCCTCTGTTTCAGCCCCTCTGATTCAGCCCCTCTGTTTCAGCCCCTCTGAGACAGCCCCTCTGATTCAGCCCGTCTCATTCAGCCCCTCTGTTTCAGCCCCTCTGTTTCTCACCCTCTGTTTCAGCCCCTCTGATTCAGCCCCTCTGATTCAGCCCCTCTGTTTCAGCGCCTCTGATTCAGCCCAGCCGATACAGCCCCTCTGTTTCTCGCCCTCTCTTTCAGCCCCTCTGTTTCAGCCCCTCTGTTTCAGCTCCTCTGTTTCAGTCCCTCTGTTTCTCGCCCTCTGTTTCAGCCCCTCTGTTTCTCACCCTCTGTTTCAGCCCCTCTGTATCTCGCCCTCTGGTTCAGCCCCTCTGTTTCTCGCCCTCTGTTTCAGGCCCTCTGTTTCTCGCCCTCTGTTTCAGCCCCTCTGTTTCAGCCCCTCTGTTTCTCGCCCTCCGTTTCAGCCCCTCTGTTTCAGCCCCTCTGTTTCAGCCCCTCTGTTTCTCACCCTCTGTTTCAGCCCCTCTGTGTCTCGCCCTCTGTTTCAGCACCTCTGTTTCTCGCCCTCTGTTTCAGCCCCTCTGTTGCAGCCCCTCTGTTTCTCGCCCTCTGTTTCTGCCCCTCTGTTTCTCGTCCTCTGTTTCAGCCCCGCTGTTTCTCGCCCTCTGTTTCAGCCCCGCTGATTCAGCCCCTCTGTTTCAGCCCCTCTGAATCAGCCCCTCTGATTCAGCCCCTCTGTTTCAGCCCCACTGTTTCAGCCCCTCTGTTTCTCGCCCTCTGTTTCAGCTCCTCTGATTCTCGCCCTCTGTTTCAGCCCCTCTGTTTCTCGCCCTCTGTTTCAGCCCCTCTGATTCAGCCCCTCTGTTTCAGCCCCTCTGATTCAGCCCCTCTGATTCAGCCCCTCTGATTCAGCCACTCTGTTTCTCGCCCGCTGTTTCAGCCCCTCTGTTTCAGCCCCTCTGTTTCAGCCCCTCTGTTTCTCACCCTCTGTTTCAGCCCCTCTGATTCAGCCCCTCTGATTCAGCCCCTCTGATTCAGCCCCTCTGTTTCCCGCCCCTCTGTTTCAGCCCCTCTGTTTCTCGCCCTCTGTTTCAGCCCCTCTGTTTCTCGCCCTCTGTTTCAGCCCCTCTGTTTCAGCCCCTCTGTTTCAGCCCCTCTGTTTCAGCGCCTCTGTTTCTCGCCCTCTGTTTCAGCCCCTCTGTTTCTCGCCTTCTGTTTCAGCCCCTCTGATTCAGCCCCTCTGTTTCAGCCCCTCTGTTTCTCCCCCTCTGTTCCAGCCGCTCTGTTTCAGCCCCTCTGTTCAGCCCCTCTGTTTCTCGCCCACTGTTTCAGGCCGTCTGTTTCTCGCCCTCTGTTTCAGCCCCTCTGTTTCTCGCCTTCTGTTTCAGCCCCTCTGATTCAGCCCCTCTGTTTCAGCCCCTCTGTTTCTCCCCCTCTGTTCCAGCCCCTCTGTTTCAGCCCCTCTGATTCAGCCCCTCTGTTTCAGCCCCTCTGTTTCAGCCCCTCTGTTTCAGCCCCTCTGTTTCTCGCCCTCTATTTCTCACCCTCTGTTTCTCGCCCTCTGTTTCAGCCCCTCTGTTTTTCGCCCTCTGTTTCAGCCCCTCTGTTTGTCGCCCTCTGATTCAGCCCCTCTGTTTCAGCCCCTCTGATTCAGCCCCTCTGATTCAGCCCCTCTGATTCAGCCACTCTGTTTCTCGCCCGCTGTTTCAGCCCCTCTGTTTCAGCCCCTCTGTTTCAGCCCCTCTGTTTCTCACCCTCTGTTTCAGCCCCTCTGTTTCTCACCCTCTGTTTCAGCCCCTCTGATTCAGCCCCTCTGATTCAGCCCCTCTGATTCAGCCCCTCTGTTTCCCGCCCCTCTGTTTCAGCCTCTCTGTTTCTCGCCCTCTGTTTCAGCCCCTCTGTTTCAGCCCCTCTGTTTCAGCCCCTCTGTTTCAGCGCCTCTGTTTCTCGCCCTCTGTTTCAGCCCCTCTGTTTCTCGCCCTCTGTTTCAGCCCCTCTGATTCAGCCCCTCTGTTTCAGCCCCTCTGTTTCTCCCCCTCTGTTCCAGCCGCTCTGTTTCAGCCCCTCTGTTTCAGCCACTCTGTTTCAGCCCCTCTGTTTCAGCCCCTCTGTTTCTCGCCCTCTGTTTCAGCCCCTCTGTTTCTCGCCCTCCGATTCAGCCCCTCTGTTTCAGCCCGTCTGTTTCACCACTCTGTTTCTCGCCCTCTGTTTCAGTCCCTCTGTTTCTCACCCTCTGTTTCAGCCCCTCTGATTCAGCCTCTCTGTTTCTCGCCCTCTGTTTCAGCTCCTCTGTTTCTCGCCCTCTGTTTCAGCCCCTCTGTTTCAGCCCCTCTGTTTCAGCCCCTCTGTTTCTCGCCCTCTGTTCAGCCCCTCTGTTTCTCGCCCTCTGTTTCAGGCCCTCTGTTTCTCGCCCTCTGTTTCAGCCCCTCTGTTTCAGCCCCTCTGTTTCTCGCCCTTTGTTTCTGCCCCTCTGTTTCTCGCCCTCTGTTTCTGCCCCTCTGTTTCTCGCCCTCTGTTTCAGCCCCGCTGATTCAGCCCCTCTGTTTCAGCCCCTCTGAATCAGCCCCTCTGATTCAGCCCCTCTGTTTCAGCCCCTCTGTTTCAGCCCCTCTGTTTCTCTCCCTCTGTTTCAGCCCATCTGATTCTCGCCCTCTGTTTCAGCCCCTCTGATTCTCGCCCTCTGTTTCAGCCCCTCTGATTCAGCCCCTCTGTTTCAGCCCCTCTGAGACAGCCCCTCTGATTCAGCCCGTCTCATTCAGCCCCTCTGTTTCTCGCCCTCTGTTTCAGCCCGACTGTTTCAGCCCCTCTGTTTCAGCCCCTCTGTTTCTCACCCTCTGTTTCAGCCCCTCTGATTCAGCCCCTCTGATTCAGCCCCTCTGATTCAGCCCCTCTGTTTCAGCGCCTCTGATTCAGCCCCTCTGTTTCAGCCCCTCTGTTTCTCCCCCTCTGTTCCAGCCCCTCTGTTTCAGCCCCTCTGTTTCAGCCACTCTGTTTCAGCCCCTCTGTTTCAGCCCCTCTGTTTCTCGCCCTCTGTTTCAGCCCCTCTGTTTCTCGCCCTCCGATTCAGCCCCTCTGTTTCAGCCCGTCTGTTTCACCACTCTGTTTCTCGCCCTCTGTTTCAGTCCCTCTGTTTCTCACCCTCTGTTTCAGCCCCTCTGATTCAGCCCCTCTGTTTCTCGCCCTCTGTTTCAGCTCCTCTGTTTCTCGTCCTCTGTTTCAGCCCCTCTGTTTCAGCCCCTCTGTTTCAGCCCCTCTGTTTCTCGCCCTCTGTTCAGCCCCTCTGTTTCTCGCCCTCTGTTTCAGGCCCTCTGTTTCTCGCCCTCTGTTTCAGCCCCTCTGTTTCAGCCCCTCTGTTTCTCGCCCTCTGTTTCTGCCCCTCTGTTTCGCGCCCTCTGTTTCAGCCCCTCTGTTTCTCGCCCTCTGTTTCAGCCCCGCTGATTCAGCCCCTCTGTTTCAGCCCCTCTGAATCAGCCCCTCTGATTCAGCCCCTCTGTTTCAGCCCCTCTGTTTCAGCCCCTCTGTTTCTCTCCCTCTGTTTCAGCCCATCTGATTCTCGCCCTCTGTTTCAGCCCCTCTGATTCTCGCCCTCTGTTTCAGCCCCTCTGATTCAGCCCCTCTGTTTCAGCCCCTCTGAGACAGCCCCTCTGATTCAGCCCGTCTCATTCAGCCCCTCTGTTTCTCGCCCTCTGTTTCAGCCCGACTGTTTCAGCCCCTCTGTTTCAGCCCCTCTGTTTCTCACCCTCTGTTTCAGCCCCTCTGATTCAGCCCCTCTGATTCAGCCCCTCTGATTCAGCCCCTCTGTTTCAGCGCCTCTGATTCAGCCCAGCCGATACAGCCCCTCTGTTTCTCGCCCTCTCTTTCAGCCCCTCTGTTTCAGCCCCTCTGTTTCAGCTCCTCTGTTTCAGTCCCTCTGTTTCTCGCCCTCTGTTTCAGCCCCTCTGTTTCTCACCCTCTGTTTCAGCCCCTCTGTATCTCGCCCTCTGTTTCAGCCCCTCTGTTTCTCGCCCTCTGTTTCAGGCCCTCTGTTTCTCGCCCTCTGTTTCAGCCCCTCTGTTTCAGCCCCTCTGTTTCTCGCCCTCCGTTTCAGCCCCTCTGTTTCAGCCCCTCTGTTTCAGCCCCTCTGTTTCTCACCCTCTGTTTCAGCCCCTCTGTGTCTCGCCCTCTGTTTCAGCACCTCTGTTTCTCGCCCTCTGTTTCAGCCCCTCTGTTGCAGCCCCTCTGTTTCTCGCCCTCTGTTTCTGCCCCTCTGTTTCTCGTCCTCTGTTTCAGCCCCGCTGTTTCTCGCCCTCTGTTTCAGCCCCGCTGATTCAGCCCCTCTGTTTCAGCCCCTCTGAATCAGCCCCTCTGATTCAGCCCCTCTGTTTCAGCCCCACTGTTTCAGCCCCTCTGTTTCTCGCCCTCTGTTTCAGCTCCTCTGATTCTCGCCCTCTGTTTCAGCCCCTCTGTTTCTCGCCCTCTGTTTCAGCCCCTCTGATTCAGCCCCTCTGTTTCAGCCCCTCTGATTCAGCCCCTCTGATTCAGCCCCTCTGATTCAGCCACTCTGTTTCTCGCCCGCTGTTTCAGCCCCTCTGTTTCAGCCCCTCTGTTTCAGCCCCTCTGTTTCTCACCCTCTGTTTCAGCCCCTCTGATTCAGCCCCTCTGATTCAGCCCCTCTGATTCAGCCCCTCTGTTTCCCGCCCCTCTGTTTCAGCCCCTCTGTTTCTCGCCCTCTGTTTCAGCCCCTCTGTTTCTCGCCCTCTGTTTCAGCCCCTCTGTTTCAGCCCCTCTGTTTCAGCCCCTCTGTTTCAGCGCCTCTGTTTCTCGCCCTCTGTTTCAGCCCCTCTGTTTCTCGCCTTCTGTTTCAGCCCCTCTGATTCAGCCCCTCTGTTTCAGCCCCTCTGTTTCTCCCCCTCTGTTCCAGCCGCTCTGTTTCAGCCCCTCTGTTCAGCCCCTCTGTTTCTCGCCCACTGTTTCAGGCCGTCTGTTTCTCGCCCTCTGTTTCAGCCCCTCTGATTCAGCCCCTCTGTTTCAGCCCCTCTGATTCAGCCCCTCTGTTTCAGCCCCTCTGTTTCAGCCCCTCTGTTTCAGCCCCTCTGTTTCTCGCCCTCTATTTCTCACCCTCTGTTTCTCGCCCTCTGTTTCAGCCCCTCTGTTTTTCGCCCTCTGTTTCAGCCCCTCTGTTTGTCGCCCTCTGATTCAGCCCCTCTGTTTCAGCCCCTCTGATTCAGCCCCTCTGATTCAGCCCCTCTGATTCAGCCACTCTGTTTCTCGCCCGCTGTTTCAGCCCCTCTGTTTCAGCCCCTCTGTTTCAGCCCCTCTGTTTCTCACCCTCTGTTTCAGCCCCTCTGATTCAGCCCCTATGATTCAGCCCCTCTGATTCAGCCCCTCTGTTTCCCGCCCCTCTGTTTCAGCCCCTCTGTTTCTCGCCCTCTGTTTCAGCCCCTCTGTTTCAGCCCCTCTGAATCAGCCCCTCTGATTCAGCCCCTCTGTTTCAGCCCCTCGGTTTCAGCCCCTCTGTTACAGCCCCTCTGTTTCTCGCCCTCTGTTTCAGCCCCTCTGATTCTCGCCCTCTGTTTCATCCCCTCTGTTTCTCGCCCTCTGTTTCAGCTCCTCTGATTCAGCCCCTCTGTTTCAGCCCCTCTGATTCAGCCCCTCTGATTCAGCCCCTCTGATTCAACACCTCTGTTTCTCGCCCTCTGTTTCAGCCCCTCTGTTTCAGCCCCTCTGTTTCTCACCCTCTGTTTCAGCCCCTCTGATTCAGCCCCTCTGTTTCTCCCCCTCTGTTCCAGCCGCTCTGTTTCAGCCCCTCTGTTTCAGCCACTCTGTTTCAGCCCCTCTGTTTCAGCCCCTCTGTTTCTCGCCCTCTGTTTCAGCCCCTCTGTTTCTCGCCCTTCGATTCAGCCCCTCTGTTTCAGCCCGTCTGTTTCACCACTCTGTTTCTCGCCCTCTGTTTCCTTCCCTCTGTTTCTCACCCTCTGTTTCAGCCCCTCTGATTCAGCCCCTCTGTTTCTCGCCCTCTGTTTCAGCTCCTCTGTTTCTCGCCCTCTGTTTCAGCCCCTCTGTTTCAGCCCCTCTGTTTCAGCCCCTCTGTTTCTCGCCCTCTGTTCAGCCCCTCTGTTTCTCGCCCTCTGTTTCAGGCCCTCTGTTTCTCGCCCTCTGTTTCAGCCCCTCTGTTTCAGCCCCTCTGTTTCTCGCCCTCTGTTTCTGCCCCTCTGTTTCTCGCCCTCTGTTTCAGCCCCTCTGTTTCTCGCCCTCTGTTTCAGCCCCGCTGATTCAGCCCCTCTGTTTCAGCCCCTCTGAATCAGCCCCTCTGATTCAGCCCCTCTGTTTCAGCCCCTCTGTTTCAGCCCCTCTGTTTCTCTCCCTCTGTTTCAGCCCATCTGATTCTCGCCCTCTGTTTCAGCCCCTCTGATTCTCGCCCTCTGTTTCAGCCCCTCTGATTCAGCCCCTCTGTTTCAGCCCCTCTGAGACAGCCCCTCTGATTCAGCCCGTCTCATTCAGCCCCCCTGTTTCTCGCCCTCGGTTTCAGCCCGACTGTTTCAGCCCCTCTGTTTCAGCCCCTCTGTTTCTCACCCTCTGTTTCAGCCCCTCTGATTCAGCCCCTCTGATTCAGCCCCTCTGATTCAGCCCCTCTGTTTCAGCCCCTCTGATTCAGCCCCTCTGTTTCAGCCCCTCTGTTTCTCCCCCTCTGTTCCAGCCCCTCTGTTTCAGCCCCTCTGTTTCAGCCACTCTGTTTCAGCCCCTCTGTTTCAGCCCCTCTGTTTCTCGCCCTCTGTTTCAGCCCCTCTGTTTCTCGCCCTCCGATTCAGCCCCTCTGTTTCAGCCCGTCTGTTTCACCACTCTGTTTCTCGCCCTCTGTTTCAGTCCCTCTGTTTCTCACCCTCTGTTTCAGCCCCTCTGATTCAGCCCCTCTGTTTCTCGCCCTCTGTTTCAGCTCCTCTGTTTCTCGTCCTCTGTTTCAGCCCCTCTGTTTCAGCCCCTCTGTTTCAGCCCCTCTGTTTCTCGCCCTCTGTTCAGCCCCTCTGTTTCTCGCCCTCTGTTTCAGGCCCTCTGTTTCTCGCCCTCTGTTTCAGCCCCTCTGTTTCAGCCCCTCTGTTTCTCGCCCTCTGTTTCTGCCCCTCTGTTTCTCGCCCTCTGTTTCAGCCCCTCTGTTTCTCGCCCTCTGTTTCAGCCCCGCTGATTCAGCCCCTCTGTTTCAGCCCCTCTGAATCAACCCCTCTGATTCAGCCCCTCTGTTTCAGCCCCTCTGTTTCAGCCCCTCTGTTTCTCTCCCTCTGTTTCAGCCCATCTGATTCTCGCCCTCTGTTTCAGCCCCTCTGATTCTCGCCCTCTGTTTCAGCCCCTCTGATTCAGCCCCTCTGTTTCAGCCCCTCTGAGACAGCCCCTCTGATTCAGCCCGTCTCATTCAGCCCCTCTGTTTCTCGCCCTCTGTTTCAGCCCGACTGTTTCAGCCCCTCTGTTTCAGCCCCTCTGTTTCTCACCCTCTGTTTCAGCCCCTCTGATTCAGCCCCTCTGATTCAGCCCCTCTGTTTCAGCGCCTCTGATTCAGCCCAGCCGATACAGCCCCTCTGTTTCTCGCCCTCTCTTTCAGCCCCTCTGTTTCAGCCCCTCTGTTTCAGCTCCTCTGTTTCAGTCCCTCTGTTTCTCGCCCTCTGTTTCAGCCCCTCTGTTTCTCACCCTCTGTTTCAGCCCCTCTGTATCTCGCCCTCTGTTTCAGCCCCTCTGTTTCTCGCCCTCTGTTTCAGGCCCTCTGTTTCTCGCCCTCTGTTTCAGCCCCTCTGTTTCAGCCCCTCTGTTTCTCGCCCTCCGTTTCAGCCCCTCTGTTTCAGCCCCTCTGTTTCAGCCCCTCTGTTTCTCACCCTCTGTTTCAGCCCCTCTGTGTCTCGCCCTCTGTTTCAGCCCCTCTGTTTCTCGCCCTCTGTTTCAGCCCCTCTGTTGCAGCCCCTCTGTTTCTCGCCCTCTGTTTCTGCCCCTCTGTTTCTCGACCTCTGTTTCAGCCCCGCTGTTTCTCGCCCTCTGTTTCAGCCCCGCTGATTCAGCCCCTCTGTTTCAGCCCCTCTGAATCAGCCCCTCTGATTCAGCCCCTCTGTTTCAGCCCCACTGTTTCAGCCCCTCTGTTTCTCGCCCTCTGTTTCAGCTCCTCTGATTCTCGCCCTCTGTTTCAGCCCCTCTGTTTCTCGCCCTCTGTTTCAGCCCCTCTGATTCAGCCCCTCTGTTTCAGCCCCTCTGATTCAGCCCCTCTGATTCAGCCCCTCTGATTCAGCCACTCTGTTTCTCGCCCGCTGTTTCAGCCCCTCTGTTTCAGCCCCTCTGTTTCAGCCCCTCTGTTTCTCACCCTCTGTTTCAGCCCCTCTGATTCAGCCCCTCTGATTCAGCCCCTCTGATTCAGCCCCTCTGTTTCCCGCCCCTCTGTTTCAGCCCCTCTGTTTCTCGCCCTCTGTTTCAGCCCCTCTGTTTCTCGCCCTCTGTTTCAGCCCCTCTGTTTCAGCCCCTCTGTTTCAGCCCCTCTGTTTCAGCGCCTCTGTTTCTCGCCCTCTGTTTCAGCCCCTCTGTTTCTCGCCCTCTGTTTCAGCCCCTCTGATTCAGCCCCTCTGTTTCAGCCCCTCTGTTTCTCCCCCTCTGTTCCAGCCGCTCTGTTTCAGCCCCTCTGTTCAGCCCCTCTGTTTCTCGCCCACTGTTTCAGGCCGTCTGTTTCTCGCCCTCTGTTTCAGCCCCTCTGATTCAGCCCCTCTGTTTCAGCCCCTCTGATTCAGCCCCTCTGTTTCAGCCCCTCTGTTTCAGCCCCTCTGTTTCAGCCCCTCTGTTTCTCGCCCTCTATTTCTCACCCTCTGTTTCTCGCCCTCTGTTTCAGCCCCTCTGTTTTTCGCCCTCTGTTTCAGCCCCTCTGTTTGTCGCCCTCTGATTCAGCCCCTCTGTTTCAGCCCCTCTGATTCAGCCCCTCTGATTCAGCCCCTCTGATTCAGCCACTCTGTTTCTCGCCCGCTGTTTCAGCCCCTCTGTTTCAGCCCCTCTGTTCCAGCCCCTCTGTTTCTCACCCTCTGTTTCAGCCCCTCTGATTCAGCCCCTCTGATTCAGCCCCTCTGATTCAGCCCCTCTGTTTCCCGCCCCTCTGTTTCAGCCCCTCTGTTTCTCGCCCTCTGTTTCAGCCCCTCTGTTTCTCGCCCTCTGTTTCAGCCCCTCTGTTTCAGCCCCTCTGTTTCAGCCCCTCTGTTTCAGCGCCTCTGTTTCTCGCCCTCTGTTTCAGCCCCTCTGTTTCTCGCCCTCTGTTTCAGCCCCTCTGATTCAGCCCCTCTGTTTCAGCCCCTCTGTTTCTCCCCCTCTGTTCCAGCCGCTCTGTTTCAGCCCCTCTGTTCAGCCCCTCTGTTTCTCGCCCACTGTTTCAGGCCGTCTGTTTCTCGCCCTCTGTTTCAGCCCCTCTGATTCAGCCCCTCTGTTTAAGCCCCTCTGATTCAGCCCCTCTGTTTCAGCCCCTCTGTTTCAGCCCCTCTGTTTCAGCCCCTCTGTTTCTCGCCCTCTATTTCTCACCCTCTGTTTCTCGCCCTCTGTTTCAGCCCCTCTGTTTTTCGCCCTCTGTTTCAGCCCCTCTGTTTGTCGCCCTCTGATTCAGCCCCTCTGTTTCAGCCCCTCTGATTCAGCCCCTCTGATTCAGCCCCTCTGATTCAGCCACTCTGTTTCTCGCCCGCTGTTTCAGCCCCTCTGTTTCAGCCCCTCTGTTCCAGCCCCTCTGTTTCTCACCCTCTGTTTCAGCCCCTCTGATTCAGCCCCTCTGATTCAGCCCCTCTGATTCAGCCCCTCTGTTTCCCGCCCCTCTGTTTCAGCCCCTCTGTTTCTCGCCCTCTGTTTCAGCCCCTCTGTTTCTCGCCCTCTGTTTCAGCCCCTCTGTTTCAGCCCCTCTGTTTCAGCCCCTCTGTTTCAGCGCCTCTGTTTCTCGCCGTCTGTTTCAGCCCCTCTGTTTCTCGCCCTCTGTTTCAGCCCCTCTGATTCAGCCCCTCTGTTTCAGCCCCTCTGTTTCTCCCCCTCTGTTCCAGCCGCTCTGTTTCAGCCCCTCTGTTCAGCCCCTCTGTTTCTCGCCCACTGTTTCAGGCCCTCTGTTTCTCGCCCTCTGTTTCAGCCCCTCTGATTCAGCCCCTCTGTTTCAGCCCCTCTGATTCAGCCCCTCTGTTTCAGCTCCTCTGTTTCAGCCCCTCTGTTTCAGCCCCTCTGTTTCTCGCCCTCTATTTCTCACCCTCTGTTTCTCGCCCTCTGTTTCAGCCCCTCTGTTTTTCGCCCTCTTTTTCAGCCCCTCTGTTTGTCGCCCTCTGTTTCAGGCTCTCTGTTTCAGCACGTCTGTTTCAGCCCCTCTCTTTCAGCCCCTCTGTTTCTCGCCCTCTGTTTCTCGCCCGCTGTTTCGGCCCCTTTTTTTCTCGCCCTCTGTTTCAGCCCCACTGTTTCAGCCCCTCTGATACAGCCACTCTGATTCAGCTCCTCTGTTTCTCGCCCTCTGTTTCAGCCCCTCTGTTTCAGCCCCACTTTTTCAGCCCCTCTGTTTCACGCCCTCTGTTTCTGCCTCCCTGTTTCTCGCCCTCTGTTTCAGCCCCGCTGTTTCTCGCCCTCTGTTTCAGCCCCACTGATTCAGCCCCTCTGTTTCAGCCCCTCTGAATCAGCCCCTCTGATTCAGCCCCTCTGTTTCAGCCCCTCGGTTTCAGCCCCTCTGTTACAGCCCCTCTGTTTCTCGCCCTCTGTTTCAGCCCCTCTGATTCTCGCCCTCTGTTTCAGCCCCTCTGTTTCTCGCCCTCTGTTTCAGCTCCTCTGATTCAGCCCCTCTGTTTCAGCCCCTCTGATTCAGCCCCTCTGATTCAGCCCCTCTGATTCAACACCTCTGTTTCTCGCCCTCTGTTTCAGCCCCTCTGTTTCAGCCCCTCTGTTTCTCACCCTCTGTTTCAGCCCCTCTGATTCAGCCCCT
The DNA here is from genome assembly GCF_047496795.1 of Chiloscyllium punctatum. Lineage (NCBI taxonomy): Eukaryota > Metazoa > Chordata > Chondrichthyes > Orectolobiformes > Hemiscylliidae > Chiloscyllium > Chiloscyllium punctatum. Next base: position 574,907 of record NW_027309852.1, on the reverse strand, counting down.
CTGATTCAGCCCCTCTGATTCAGCCCCTCTGTTTCCCGCCCCTCTGTTTCAGCCCCTCTGTTTCTCGCCCTCTGTTTCAGCCCCTCTGTTTCTCGCCCTCTGTTTCAGCCCCACTGTTTCAGCCCCTCTGTTTCAGCCCCTCTGTTTCAGCGCCTCTGTTTCGCCCTCTGTTTCAGCCCCTCTGTTTCTCGCCCTCTGTTTCAGCCCCTCTGATTCAGCCCCTCTGTTTCAGCCCCTCTGTTTCTCCCCGTCTGTTCCAGCCCCTCTGTTTCAGCCCCTCTGTTTCAGCCACTCTGTTTCAGCCCCTCTGTTTCAGCCCCTCTGTTTCAGCCCCTCTGTTTCTCGCCCTCTGTTTCAGCCCCTCTGTTTCTCGCCCTCTGTTTCAGCCCCTCTGTTTCAGCCCATCTGTTTCAGCCACTCTGTTTCTCGCCCTCTGTTTCAGCCCCTCTGTTTCTCACCATCTGTTTCAGCCCCTCTGATTCGGCCCCTCTGTTTCTCGCACTCTGTTTCAGCCCCTCTATTTCTCGCCCTCTGTTTCAGCCCCTCTGTTTCAGCCCCTCTGATTCAGCCACTCTGTTTCTCGCCCTCTTTTTCAGCGCCTCTGTTTCCCTCCCTCTGTTTCAGCCCCTCTGTTTCTCGCCCTCTGTTTCAGCCCCTCTGTTTCAGCCCGTCTGTTTCAGCCCCTCTGTTTCAGCCCCTCTGTTTCTCACCCTCTGTTTCTCGCCCTCTGTTTCAGCCCCTCTGTTTTTCGCCCTCTGTTTCAGCCCCCTGTTTCTCGCCCTCTGTTTCAGGCTCTGTTTCAGCCCCTCTGTTTTTCGCCCTGTTTCTCGCCCGCTGTTTCAGCCCCTTTGTTTCTCGCCCTCTGTTTCAGCCCCTCTGTTTCAGCCCCTCTGATTCAGCCCCTCTGTTTCAGCCCCTCTGTTTCAGCCCCTCTGTTTCAGCCCCTCTGTTTCTCGCCCTCTGTTCAGTCCCTCTGTTTCTCGCCCTCTGTTTCTCGCCCTCTGTTTCTCGCCCTCTGTTTCAGCCCCTCTGATTCAGCCCCTCTGTTTCAGCCCCTCTGATTCAGCCCCTCTGTTTCTCGCCCTCTGTTTCAGCCCCTCTGTTTCTCGCCCTCTGTTTCAGCCCCTCTGATTCAGCCCCTCTGTTTCAGCCCCTCTGATTCAGCCCCTCTGATTCAGCCCCTCTGATTCAGCCACTCTGTTTCTCGCCCGCTGTTTCAGCCCCTCTGTTTCAGCCCCTCTGTTTCAGCCCCTCTGTTTCTCACCCTCTGTTTCAGCCCCTCTGATTCAGCCCCTCTGATTCAGCCCCTCTGATTCAGCCCCTCTGTTTCCCGCCCCTCTGTTTCAGCCCCTCTGTTTCTCGCCCTCTGTTTCAGCCCCTCTGTTTCTCGCCCTCTGTTTCAGCCCCTCTGTTTCAGCCCCTCTGTTTCAGCCCCTCTGTTTCAGCGCCTCTGTTTCTCGCCCTCTGTTTCAGCCCCTCTGTTTCTCGCCCTCTGTTTCAGCCCCTCTGATTCAGCCCCTCTGTTTCAGCCCCTCTGTTTCTCCCCCTCTGTTCCAGCCGCTCTGTTTCAGCCCCTCTGTTTCAGCCACTCTGTTTCAGCCCCTCTGTTTCAGCCCCTCTGTTTCTCGCCCTCTGTTTCAGCCCCTCTGTTTCTCGCCCTCCGATTCAGCCCCTCTGTTTCAGCCCGTCTGTTTCACCACTCTGTTTCTCGCCCTCTGTTTCAGTCCGTCTGTTTCTCACCCTCTGTTTCAGCCCCTCTGATTCAGACCCTCTGTTTCTCGCCCTCTGTTTCAGCTCCTCTGTTTCTCGCCCTCTGTTTCAGCCCCTCTGTTTCAGCCCCTCTGTTTCAGCCCCTCTGTTTCTCGCCCTCTGTTCAGCCCCTCTGTTTCTCGCTCTCTGTTTCAGGCCCTCTGTTTCTCGCCATCTGTTTCAGCCCTTCTGATTCAGCCCCTCTGTTTCAGCCCCTCTGATTCAGCCCCTCTGTTTCAGCCCCTCTGTTTCAGCCCCTCTGTTTCAGCCCCTGTGTTTCTCGCCCTCTATTTCTCACTCTCTGTTTCTCGCCCTCTGTTTCAGCCCCTCTGTTTTTCGCCCTCTGTTTCAGCCCCTCTGTTTGTCGCCCTCTGTTTCTGGCTCTCTGTTTCAGCACGTCTGTTTCAGCCCCTCTCTTTCAGCCCCTCTGTTTCTCGCCCTCTGTTTCTCGCCCGCTGTTTCAGCCCCTTTTTTTCTCGCCCTCTGTTTCAGCCCCACTGTTTCAGCCCCTCTGATACAGCCACTCTGATTCAGCCCCTCTGTTTCTCGCCCTCTGTTTCAGCCCCTCTGTTTCAGCCCCTCTGTTTCATCCCCTCTGTTTCTCGCCCTCTGTTTCAGCCCCTCTGTTTCTCGCCCTCTGTTTCAGCCCCTCTGTTTCTCGCCCTCTGTTTCAGCCCCTCTGTTTCAGCCCCTCTGTTTCACGCCCTCTGTTTCTGCCTCTCTGTTTCTCGCCCTCTGTTTCAGCCCCGCTGTTTCTCGCCCTCTGTTTCAGCCCCACTGATTCAGCCCCTCTGTTTCAGCCCCTCTGAATCAGCCCCTCTGATTCAGCCCCTCTGTTACAGCCCCTCTGGTTCTCGCCCTCTGTTTCAGCCCCTCTGATTCTCGCCCTCTGTTTCAGCCCCTCTGTTTCTCGCCCTCTGTTTCAGCTCCTCTGATTCAGCCCCTCTGTTTCAGCCCCTCTGATTCAGCCCCTCTGATTCAGCCCCTCTGATTCAACCCCTCTGTTTCTCGCCCTCTGTTTCAGCCCCTCTGTTTCAGCCCCTCTGTTTCTCACCCTCTGTTTCAGCCCCTCTGATTCAGCCCCTCTGATTCAGCCCCTCTGATTCAGCCCCTCTGTTTCCCGCCCCTCTGTTTCAGCCCCTCTGTTTCTCGCCCTCTGTTTCAGCCCCACTGATTCAGCCCCTCTGTTTCAGCCCCTCTGAATCAGCCCCTCTGATTCAGCCCCTCTGTTACAGCCCCTCTGTTTCTCGCCCTCTGTTTCAGCCCCTCTGATTCTCGCCCTCTGTTTCAGCCCCTCTGTTTCTCGCCCTCTGTTTCAGCTCCTCTGATTCAGCCCCTCTGTTTCAGCCCCTCTGATTCAGCCCCTCTGATTCAGCCCCTCTGATTCAGCCCCTCTGTTTCCCGCCCCTCTGTTTCAGCCCCTCTGTTTCTCGCCCTCTATTTCAGCCCCTCTGTTTCTCGCCCTCTGTTTCAGCCCCACTGTTTCAGCCCCTCTGTTTCAGCCCCTCTGTTTCAGCGCCTCTGTTTCGCCCTCTGTTTCAGCCCCTCTGTTTCTCGCCCTCTGTTTCAGCCCCTCTGATTCAGCCCCTCTGTTTCAGCCCCTCTGTTTCAGCCCCTCTGTTTCAGCCCCTCTGTTTCTCGCCCTCTGTTCAGCCCCTCTGTTTCTCGCCCTCTGTTTCTCGCCCTCTGTTTCTCGCCCTCTGTTTCAGCCCCTCTGATTCAGCCCCTCTGTTTCAGCCCCTCTGATTCAGCCCCTCTGTTTCTCGCCCTCTGTTTCAGCCCCTCTGTTTCTCGCCCTCTGTTTCAGCCCCTCTGATTCAGCCCCTCTGTTTCAGCCCCTCTGATTCAGCCCCTCTGATTCAGCCCCTCTGATTCAGCCACTCTGTTTCTCGCCCGCTGTTTCAGCCCCTCTGTTTCAGCCCCTCTGTTTCAGCCCCTCTGTTTCTCACCCTCTGTTTCAGCCCCTCTGATTCAGCCCCTCTGATTCAGCCCCTCTGATTCAGCCCCTCTGTTTCCCGCCCCTCTGTTTCAGCCCCTCTGTTTCTCGCCCTCTGTTTCAGCCCCTCTGTTTCTCACCCTCTGTTTCAGCCCCTCTGTTTCAGCCCCTCTGTTTCAGCCCCTCTGTTTCAGCGCATCTGTTTCTCGCCCTCTGTTTCAGCCCCTCTGTTTCTCGCCCTCTGTTTCAGCCCCTCTGATTCAGCCCCTCTGTTTCAGCCCCTCTGTTTCTCCCCCTCTGTTCCAGCCGCTCTGTTTCAGCCCCTCTGTTTCAGCCACTCTGTTTCAGCCCCTCTGTTTCAGCCCCTCTGTTTCTCGCCCTCTGTTTCAGCCCCTCTGTTTCTCGCCCTCCGATTCAGCCCCTCTGTTTCAGCCCGTCTGTTTCACCACTGTGTTTCTCGCCCTCTGTTTCAGTCCGTCTGTTTCTCACCCTCTGTTTCAGCCCCTCTGATTCAGACCCTCTGTTTCTCGCCCTCTGTTTCAGCTCCTCTGTTTCTCGCCCTCTGTTTCAGCCCCTCTGTTTCAGCCCCTCTGTTTCAGCCCCTCTGTTTCTCGCCCTCTGTTCAGCCCCTCTGTTTCTCGCTCTCTGTTTCAGGCCCTCTGTTTCTCGCCCTCTGTTTCAGCCCCTCTGATTCAGCCCCTCTGTTTCAACCCCTCTGATTCAGCCCCTCTGTTTCATCCCCTCTGTTTCAGCCCCTCTGTTTCAGCCCCTGTGTTTCTCGCCCTCTATTTCTCACTCTCTGTTTCTCGCCCTCTGTTTCAGCCCCTCTGTTTTTCGCCCTCTGTTTCAGCCCCTCTGTTTGTCGCCCTCTGTTTCTGGCTCTCTGTTTCAGCACGTCTGTTTCAGCCCCTCTCTTTCAGCCCCTCTGTTTCTCGCCCTCTGTTTCTCGCCCGCTGTTTCAGCCCCTTTTTTTCTCGCCCTCTGTTTCAGCCCCACTGTTTCAGCCCCTCTGATACAGCCACTCTGATTCAGCCCCTCTGTTTCTCGCCCTCTGTTTCAGCCCCTCTGTTTCAGCCCCTCTGTTTCAGCCCCTCTGTTTCTCGCCCTCTGTTTCAGCCCCTCTGTTTCTCGCCCTCTGTTTCAGCCCCTCTGTTTCTCGCCCTCTGTTTCAGCCCCTCTGTTTCAGCCCCTCTGTTTCACGCCCTCTGTTTCTGCCTCTCTGTTTCTCGCCCTCTGTTTCAGCCCCGCTGTTTCTCGCCCTCTGTTTCAGCCCCACTGATTCAGCCCCTCTGTTTCAGCCCCTCTGAATCAGCCCCTCTGATTCAGCCCCTCTGTTACAGCCCCTCTGTTTCTCGCCCTCTGTTTCAGCCCCTCTGATTCTCGCCCTCTGTTTCAGCCCCTCTGTTTCTCGCCCTCTGTTTCAGCTCCTCTGATTCAGCCCCTCTGTTTCAGCCCCTCTGATTCAGCCCCTCTGATTCAGCCCCTCTGATTCAACCCCTCTGTTTCTCGCCCTCTGTTTCAGCCCCTCTGTTTCAGCCCCTCTGTTTCTCACCCTCTGTTTCAGCCCCTCTGATTCAGCCCCTCTGATTCAGCCCCTCTGATTCAGCCCCTCTGTTTCCCGCCCCTCTGTTTCAGCCCCTCTGTTTCTCGCCCTCTGTTTCAGCCCCACTGATTCAGCCCCTCTGTTTCAGCCCCTCTGAATCAGCCCCTCTGATTCAGCCCCTCTGTTACAGCCCCTCTGTTTCTCGCCCTCTGTTTCAGCCCCTCTGATTCTCGCCCTCTGTTTCAGCCCCTCTGTTTCTCGCCCTCTGTTTCAGCTCCTCTGATTCAGCCCCTCTGTTTCAGCCCCTCTGATTCAGCCCCTCTGTTTCCCGCCCCTCTGTTTCAGCCCCTCTGTTTCTCGCCCTCTGTTTCAGCCCCTCTGTTTCTCGCCCTCTGTTTCAGCCCCACTGTTTCAGCCCCTCTGTTTCAGCCCCTCTGTTTCAGCGCCTCTGTTTCGCCCTCTGTTTCAGCCCCTCTGTTTCTCGCCCTCTGTTTCAGCCCCTCTGATTCAGCCCCTCTGTTTCAGCCCCTCTGTTTCAGCCCCTCTGTTTCAGCCCCTCTGTTTCTCGCCCTCTGTTCAGCCCCTCTGTTTCTCGCCCTCTGTTTCTCGCCCTCTGTTTCTCGCCCTCTGTTTCAGCCCCTCTGATTCAGCCCCTCTGTTTCAGCCCCTCTGATTCAGCCCCTCTGTTTCTCGCCCTCTGTTTCAGCCCCTCTGTTTCTCGCCCTCTGTTTCAGCCCCTCCGATTCAGCCCCTCTGTTTCAGCCCCTCTGATTCAGCCCCTCTGATTCAGCCCCTCTGATTCAGCCACTCTGTTTCTCGCCCGCTGTTTCAGCCCCTCTGTTTCAGCCCCTCTGTTTCAGCCCCTCTGTTTCTCACCCTCTGTTTCAGCCCCTCTGATTCAGCCCCTCTGATTCAGCCCCTCTGATTCAGCCCCTCTGTTTCCCGCCCCTCTGTTTCAGCCCCTCTGTTTCTCACCCTCTGTTTCAGCCCCTCTCTTTCTCGCCCTCTGTTTCAGCCCCTCTGTTTCAGCCCCTCTGTTTCAGCCCCTCTGTTTCAGCGCCTCTGTTTCTCGCCCTCTGTTTCAGCCCCTCTGTTTCTCGCCCTCTGTTTCAGCCCCTCTGATTCAGCCCCTCTGTTTCAGCCCCTCTGTTTCTCCCCCTCTGTTCCAGCCGCTCTGTTTCAGCCCCTCTGTTTCAGCCACTCTGTTTCAGCCCCTCTGTTTCAGCCCCTCTGTTTCTCGCCCTCTGTTTCAGCCCCTCTGTTTCTCGCCCTCCGATTCAGCCCCTCTGTTTCAGCCCGTCTGTTTCACCACTCTGTTTCTCGCCCTCTGTTTCAGTCCGTCTGTTTCTCACCCTCTGTTTCAGCCCCTCTGATTCAGACCCTCTGTTTCTCGCCCTCTGTTTCAGCTCCTCTGTTTCTCGCCCTCTGTTTCAGCCCCTCTGTTTCAGCCCCTCTGTTTCAGCCCCTCTGTTTCTCGCCCTCTGTTCAGCCCCTCTGTTTCTCGCTCTTTGTTTCAGGCCCTCTGTTTCTCGCCCTCTGTTTCAGCCCCTCTGATTCAGCCCCTCTGTTTCAACCCCTCTGATTCAGCCCCTCTGTTTCATCCCCTCTGTTTCAGTCCCTCTGTTTCAGCCCCTGTGTTTCTCGCCCTCTATTTCTCACTCTCTGTTTCTCGCCCTCTGTTTCAGCCCCTCTGTTTTTCGCCCTCTGTTTCAGCCCCTCTGTTTGTCGCCCTCTGTTTCTGGCTCTCTGTTTCAGCACGTCTGTTTCAGCCCCTCTCTTTCAGCCACTCTGTTTCTCGCCCTCTGTTTCTCGCCCGCTGTTTCAGCCCCTTTTTTTCTCGCCCTCTGTTTCAGCCCCACTGTTTCAGCCCCTCTGATACAGCCACTCTGATTCAGCCCCTCTGTTTCTCGCCCTCTGTTTCAGCCCCTCTGTTTCAGCCCCTCTGTTTCAGCCCCTCTGTTTCTCGCCCTCTGTTTCAGCCCCTCTGTTTCTCGCCCTCTGTTTCAGCCCCTCTGTTTCTCGCCCTCTGTTTCAGCCCCTCTGTTTCAGCCCCTCTGTTTCACGCCCTCTGTTTCTGCCTCTCTGTTTCTCGCCCTCTGTTTCAGCCCCGCTGTTTCTCGCCCTCTGTTTCAGCCCCACTGATTCAGCCCCTCTGTTTCAGCCCCTCTGAATCAGCCCCTCTGATTCAGCCCCTCTGTTACAGCCCCTCTGTTTCTCGCCCTCTGTTTCAGCCCCTCTGATTCTCGCCCTCTGTTTCAGCCCCTCTGTTTCTCGCCCTCTGTTTCAGCTCCTCTGATTCAGCCCCTCTGTTTCAGCCCCTCTGATTCAGCCCCTCTGATTCAGCCCCTCTGATTCAACCCCTCTGTTACTCGCCCTCTGTTTCAGCCCCTCTGTTTCAGCCCCTCTGTTTCTCACCCTCTGTTTCAGCCCCTCTGATTCAGCCCCTCTGATTCAGCCCCTCTGATTCAGCCCCTCTGTTTCCCGCCCCTCTGTTTCAGCCCCTCTGTTTCTCGCCCTCTGTTTCAGCCCCTCTGTTTCTCGCCCTCTGTTTCAGCCCCACTGTTTCAGCCCCTCTGTTTCAGCCCCTCTGTTTCAGCGCCTCTGTTTCGCCCTCTGTTTCAGCCCCTCTGATTCAGCCCCTCTGTTTCAGCCCCTCTGTTTCAGCCCCACTGTTTCTCGCCCTCTGTTTCAGCCCCACTGTTTCAGCCCCTCTGTTTCAGCCCCTCTGTTTCAGCGCCTCTGTTTCGCCCTCTGTTTCAGCCCCTCTGTTTCTCGCCCTCTGTTTCAGCCCCTCTGATTCAGCCCCTCTGTTTCTCGCCCTCTGTTTCAGCCCCACTGCTTCTCGCCCTCTGTTTCAGCCCCTCTGTTTCAGCCCATCTGTTTCAGCCACTCTGTTTCTCGCCCTCTGTTTCAGCCCCTCTGTTTCTCACCCTCTGTTTCAGCCCCTCTGATTCAGCCACTCTGTTTCTCGCCCTCTGTTTCAGCCCCTCTGTTTCCCTCCCTCTGTTTCAGCCCCTCTGTTTCTCGCCCTCTGTTTCAGCCCCTCTGTTTCAGCCCGTCTGTTTCAGCCCCTCTGTTTCAGCCCCTCTGTTTCTCACCCTCTGTTTCTCGCCCTCTGTTTCAGCCCCTCTGTTTTTCGCCCTCTGTTTCAGCCCCCTGTTTCTCGCCCTCTGTTTCAGGCTCTCTGTTTCAGCCCCTCTGTTTCTCGCCCTCTGTTTCTCGCCCGCTGTTTCAGCCCGTTTGTTTCTCGCCCTCTGTTTCAGCCCCTCTGTTTCAGCCCCTCTGATTCAGCCCCTCTGATTCAGCCCCTCTGTTTCTCGCCCTCTGTTTCAGACCCTCTGTTTCAGCCCCTCTGTTTCAGCTCCTCTGTTTCAGCTCCTCTATTTCTCACCCACTGTTTCAGCCCCTCTGTTTCTCGCCCTCTGTTTCAGCCCCTCTGTTTCTCGCCCTCTGTTTCAGCCCCTCTGTTTCTCACCCTCTGTTTCTCGCCCTCTGTTTCAGGCCCACTGTTTCTCGCCCTCTGTTTCAGCCCCTCTGTTTCAGCCCCTCTGTTTCTCGCCCTCTGTTTCAGCCCCTCTGTTTCAGCCCCTCTGTTTCAGCCCCTCTGTTTCTCACCCTCAGTTTCAGCCCCTCTGTGTCTCGCCCTCTGTTTCAGCCCCTCTGTTTCTCGCCCTCTGTTTCAGCCCCTCTGTTGCAGCCCCTCTGTTTCTCGCCCTCTGTTTCTGCCCCTCTGTTTCTCGCCCTCTGTTTCAGCCCCGCTGTTTCTCGCCCTCTGTTTCAGCCCCGCTGATTCAGCCCCTCTGTTTCAGCCCCTCTGAATCAGCCCCTCTGATTCAGCCCCTCTGTTTCAGCCCCACTGTTTCAGCCCCTCTGTTTCTCGCCCTCTGTTTCAGCCCCTCTGATTCTCGCCCTCTGTTTCAGCCCCTCTGTTTCTCGCCCTCTGTTTCAGCCCCTCTGATTCAGCCCCTCTGTTTCAGCCCCTCTGATTCAGCCCCTCTGATTCAGCCCCTCTGATTCAACACCTCTGTTTCTCGCCCTCTGTTTCAGCCCCTCTGTTTCAGCCCCTCTGTTTCTCACCCTCTGTTTCAGCCCCTCTGATTCAGCCCCTCTGATTCAGCCCCTCTGATTCAGCCCCTCTGTTTCCCGCCCCTCTGTTTCAGCCCCTCTATTTCTCGCCCTCTGTTTCAGCCCCTCTGTTTCTCGCCCTCTGTTTCAGCCCCACTGTTTCAGCCCCTCTGTTTCAGCCCCTCTGTTTCAGCGCCTCTGTTTCGCCCTCTGTTTCAGCCCCTCTGTTTCTCGCCCTCTGTTTCAGCCCCTCTGATTCAGCCCCTCTGTTTCAGCCCCTCTGTTTCTCCCCGTCTGTTCCAGCCCCTCTGTTTCAGCCCCTCTGTTTCAGCCACTCTGTTTCAGCCCCTCTGTTTCAGCCCCTCTGTTTCAGCCCCTCTGTTTCTCGCCCTCTGTTTCAGCCCCTCTGTTTCAGCCCATCTGTTTCAGCCACTCTGTTTCTCGCCCTCTGTTTCAGCCCCTCTGTTTCTCACCATCTGTTTCAGCCCCTCTGATTCGGCCCCTCTGTTTCTCGCCCTCTGTTTCAGCCCCTCTGTTTCTCGCCCTCTGTTTCAGCCCCTCTGTTTCAGCCCCTCTGATTCAGCCACTCTGTTTCTCGCCCTCTTTTTCAGCGCCTCTGTTTCCCTCCCTCTGTTTCAGCCCCTCTGTTTCTCGCCCTCTGTTTCAGCCCCTCTGTTTCAGCCCGTCTGTTTCAGCCCCTCTGTTTCAGCCCCTCTGTTTCTCACCCTCTGTTTCTCGCCCTCTGTTTCAGCCCCTCTGTTTTTCGCCCTCTGTTTCAGCCCCCTGTTTCTCGCCCTCTGTTTCAGGCTCTCTGTTTCAGCCCCTCTGTTTTTCGCCCTGTTTCTCGCCCGCTGTTTCAGCCCCTTTGTTTCTCGCCCTCTGTTTCAGCCCCTCTGTTTCAGCCCCTCTGATTCAGCCCCTCTGTTTCAGCCCCTCTGTTTCAGCCCCTCTGTTTCAGCCCCTCTGTTTCTCGCCCTCTGTTCAGCCCCTCTGTTTCTCGCCCTCTGTTTCTCGCCCTCTGTTTCTCGCCCTCTGTTTCAGCCCCTCTGATTCAGCCCCTCTGTTTCAGCCCTTCTGATTCAGCCCCTCTGTTTCTCGCCCTCTGTTTCAGCCCCTCTGTTTCTCGCCCTCTGTTTCAGCCCCTCTGATTCAGCCCCTCTGTTTCAGCCCCTCTGATTCAGCCCCTCTGATTCAGCCCCTCTGATTCAGCCACTCTGTTTCTCGCCCGCTGTTTCAGCCCCTCTGTTTCAGCCCCTCTGTTTCAGCCCCTCTGTTTCTCACCCTCTGTTTCAGCCCCTCTGATTCAGCCCCTCTGATTCAGCCCCTCTGATTCAGCCCCTCTGTTTCCCACCCCTCTGTTTCAGCCCCTCTGTTTCTCGCCCTCTGTTTCAGCCCCTCTGTTTCTCGCCCTCTGTTTCAGCCCCTCTGTTTCAGCCCCTCTGTTTCAGCCCCTCTGTTTCAGCGCCTCTGTTTCTCGCCCTCTGTTTCAGCCCCTCTGTTTCTCGCCCTCTGTTTCAGCCCCTCTGATTCAGCCCCTCTGTTTCAGCCCCTCTGTTTCTCCCCCTCTGTTCCAGCCGCTCTGTTTCAGCCCCTCTGTTTCAGCCACTCTGTTTCAGCCCCTCTGTTTCAGCCCCTCTGTTTCTCGCCCTCTGTTTCAGCCCCTCTGTTTCTCGCCCTCCGATTCAGCCCCTCTGTTTCAGCCCGTCTGTTTCACCACTCTGTTTCTCGCCCTCTGTTTCAGTCCGTCTGTTTCTCACCCTCTGTTTCAGCCCCTCTGATTCAGACCCTCTATTTCTCGCCCTCTGTTTCAGCTCCTCTGTTTCTCGCCCTCTGTTTCAGCCCCTCTGTTTCAGCCCCTCTGTTTCAGCCCCTCTGTTTCTCGCCCTCTGTTCAGCCCCTCTGTTTCTCGCTCTCTGTTTCAGGCCCTCTGTTTCTCGCCCTCTGTTTCAGCCCCTCTGATTCAGCCCCTCTGTTTCAGCCCCTCTGATTCAGCCCCTCTGTTTCAGCCCCTCTGTTTCAGCCCCTCTGTTTCAGCCCCTCTGTTTCTCGCCCTCTATTTCTCACTCTCTGTTTCTCGCCCTCTGTTTCAGCCCCTCTGTTTTTCGCCCTCTGTTTCAGCCCCTCTGTTTGTCGCCCTCTGTTTCTGGCTCTCTGTTTCAGCACGTCTGTTTCAGCCCCTCTCTTTCAGCCCCTCTGTTTCTCGCCCTCTGTTTCTCGCCCGCTGTTTCAGCCCCTTTTTTTCTCGCCCTCTGTTTCAGCCCCACTGTTTCAGCCCCTCTGATACAGCCACTCTGATTCAGCCCCTCTGTTTCTCGCCCTCTGTTTCAGCCCCTCTGTTTCAGCCCCTCTGTTTCAGCCCCTCTGTTTCTCGCCCTCTGTTTCAGCCCCTCTGTTTCTCGCCCTCTGTTTCAGCCCCTCTGTTTCTCGCCCTCTGTTTCAGCCCCTCTGTTTCAGCCCCTCTGTTTCACGCCCTCTGTTTCTGCCTCTCTGTTTCTCGCCCTCTGTTTCAGCCCCGCTGTTTCTCGCCCTCTGTTTCAGCCCCACTGATTCAGCCCCTCTGTTTCAGCCCCTCTGAATCAGCCCCTCTGATTCAGCCCCTCTGTTACAGCCCCTCTGTTTCTCGCCCTCTGTTTCAGCCCCTCTGATTCTCGCCCTCTGTTTCAGCCCCTCTGTTTCTCGCCCTCTTTTTCAGCTCCTCTGATTCAGCCCCTCTGTTTCAGCCCCTCTGATTCAGCCCCTCTGATTCAGCCCCTCTGATTCAACCCCTCTGTTTCTCGCCCTCTGTTTCAGCCCCTCTGTTTCAGCCCCTCTGTTTCTCACCCTCTGTTTCAGCCCCTCTGATTCAGCCCCTCTGATTCAGCCCCTCTGATTCAGCCCCTCTGTTTCCCGCCCCTCTGTTTCAGCCCCTCTGTTTCTCGCCCTCTGTTTCAGCCCCACTGATTCAGCCCCTCTGTTTCAGCCCCTCTGAATCAGCCCCTCTGATTCAGCCCCTCTGTTACAGCCCCTCTGTTTCTCGCCCTCTGTTTCAGCCCCTCTGATTCTCGCCGTCTGTTTCAGCCCCTCTGTTTCTCGCCCTCTGTTTCAGCTCCTCTGATTCAGCCCCTCTGTTTCAGCCCCTCTGATTCAGCCCCTCTGATTCAGCCCCTCTGATTCAGCCCCTCTGTTTCCCGCCCCTCTGTTTCAGCCCCTCTGTTTCTCGCCCTCTATTTCAGCCCCTCTGTTTCTCGCCCTCTGTTTCAGCCCCTCTGTTTCAGCCCCTCTGTTTCTCGCCCTCTGTTTCAGCCCCTCTGATTCAGCCCCTCTGTTTCAGCCCCTCTGATTCAGCCCCTCTGATTCAGCCCCTCTGATTCAGCCACTCTGTTTCTCGCCCGCTGTTTCAGCCCCTCTGTTTCAGCCCCTCTGTTTCAGCCCCTCTGTTTCTCACCCTCTGTTTCAGCCCCTCTGATTCAGCCCCTCTGATTCAGCCCCTCTGATTCAGCCCCTCTGTTTCCCACCCCTCTGTTTCAGCCCCTCTGTTTCTCGCCCTCTGTTTCAGCCCCTCTGTTTCTCGCCCTCTGTTTCAGCCCCTCTGTTTCAGCCCCTCTGTTTCAGCCCCTCTGTTTCAGCGCCTCTGTTTCTCGCCCTCTGTTTCAGCCCCTCTGTTTCTCGCCCTCTGTTTCAGCCCCTCTGATTCAGCCCCTCTGTTTCAGCCCCTCTGTTTCTCCCCCTCTGTTCCAGCCGCTCTGTTTCAGCCCCTCTGTTTCAGCCACTCTGTTTCAGCCCCTCTGTTTCAGCCCCTCTGTTTCTCGCCCTCTGTTTCAGCCCCTCTGTTTCTCGCCCTCCGATTCAGCCCCTCTGTTTCAGCCCGTCTGTTTCACCACTCTGTTTCTCGCCCTCTGTTTCAGTCCGTCTGTTTCTCACCCTCTGTTTCAGCCCCTCTGATTCAGACCCTCTATTTCTCGCCCTCTGTTTCAGCTCCTCTGTTTCTCGCCCTCTGTTTCAGCCCCTCTGTTTCAGCCCCTCTGTTTCAGCCCCTCTGTTTCTCGCCCTCTGTTCAGCCCCTCTGTTTCTCGCTCTCTGTTTCAGGCCCTCTGTTTCTCGCCCTCTGTTTCAGCCCCTCTGATTCAGCCCCTCTGTTTCAGCCCCTCTGATTCAGCCCCTCTGTTTCAGCCCCTCTGTTTCAGCCCCTCTGTTTCAGCCCCTCTGTTTCTCGCCCTCTATTTCTCACTCTCTGTTTCTCGCCCTCTGTTTCAGCCCCTCTGTTTTTCGCCCTCTGTTTCAGCCCCTCTGTTTGTCGCCCTCTGTTTCTGGCTCTCTGTTTCAGCACGTCTGTTTCAGCACCTCTCTTTCAGCCCCTCTGTTTCTCGCCCTCTGTTTCTCGCCCGCTGTTTCAGCCCCTTTTTTTCTCGCCCTCTGTTTCAGCCCCACTGTTTCAGCCCCTCTGATACAGCCACTCTGATTCAGCCCCTCTGTTTCTCGCCCTCTGTTTCAGCCCCTCTGTTTCAGCCCCTCTGTTTCAGCCCCTCTGTTTCTCGCCCTCTGTTTCAGCCCCTCTGTTTCTCGCCCTCTGTTTCAGCCCCTCTGTTTCTCGCCCTCTGTTTCAGCCCCTCTGTTTCAGCCCCTCTGTTTCACGCCCTCTGTTTCTGCCTCTCTGTTTCTCGCCCTCTGTTTCAGCCCCGCTGTTTCTCGCCCTCTGTTTCAGCCCCACTGATTCAGCCCCTCTGTTTCAGCCCCTCTGAATCAGCCCCTCTGATTCAGCCCCTCTGTTACAGCCCCTCTGTTTCTCGCCCTCTGTTTCAGCCCCTCTGATTCTCGCCCTCTGTTTCAGCCCCTCTGTTTCTCGCCCTCTTTTTCAGCTCCTCTGATTCAGCCCCTCTGTTTCAGCCCCTCTGATTCAGCCCCTCTGATTCAGCCCCTCTGATTCAACCCCTCTGTTTCTCGCCCTCTGTTTCAGCCCCTCTGTTTCAGCCCCTCTGTTTCTCACCCTCTGTTTCAGCCCCTCTGATTCAGCCCCTCTGATTCAGCCCCTCTGATTCAGCCCCTCTGTTTCCCGCCCCTCTGTTTCAGCCCCTCTGTTTCTCGCCCTCTGTTTCAGCCCCACTGATTCAGCCCCTCTGTTTCAGCCCCTCTGAATCAGCCCCTCTGATTCAGCCCCTCTGTTACAGCCCCTCTGTTTCTCGCCCTCTGTTTCAGCCCCTCTGATTCTCGCCCTCTGTTTCAGCCCCTCTGTTTCTCGCCCTCTGTTTCAGCTCCTCTGATTCAGCCCCTCTGTTTCAGCCCCTCTGATTCAGCCCCTCTGATTCAGCCCCTCTGATTCAGCCCCTCTGTTTCCCGCCCCTCTGTTTCAGCCCCTCTGTTTCTCGCCCTCTATTTCAGCCCCTCTGTTTCTCGCCCTCTGTTTCAGCCCCACTGTTTCAGCCCCTCTGTTTCAGCCCCTCTGTTTCAGCGCCTCTGTTTCGCCCTCTGTTTCAGCCCCTCTGTTTCTCGCCCTCTGTTTCAGCCCCTCTGATTCAGCCCCTCTGTTTCAGCCCCTCTGTTTCAGCCCCTCTGTTTCAGCCCCTCTGTTTCTCGCCCTCTGTTCAGCCCCTCTGTTTCTCGCCCTCTGTTTCTCGCCCTCTGTTTCTCGCCCTCTGTTTCAGCCCCTCTGATTCAGCCCCTCTGTTTCAGCCCCTCTGATTCAGCCCCTCTGTTTCTCGCCCTCTGTTTCAGCCCCTCTGTTTCTCGCCCTCTGTTTCAGCCCCTCTGATTCAGCCCCTCTGTTTCAGCCCCTCTGATTCAGCCCCTCTGATTCAGCCCCTCTGATTCAGCCACTCTGTTTCTCGCCCGCTGTTTCAGCCCCTCTGTTTCAGCCCCTCTGTTTCAGCCCCTCTGTTTCTCACCCTCTGTTTCAGCCCCTCTGATTCAGCCCCTCTGATTCAGCCCCTCTGATTCAGCCCCTCTGTTTCCCGCCCCTCTGTTTCAGCCCCTCTGTTTCTCGCCCTCTGTTTCAGCCCCTCTGTTTCTCGCCCTCTGTTTCAGCCCCTCTGTTTCAGCCCCTCTGTTTCAGCCCCTCTGTTTCAGCGCATCTGTTTCTCGCCCTCTGTTTCAGCCCCTCTGTTTCTCGCCCTCTGTTTCAGCCCCTCTGATTCAGCCCCTCTGTTTCAGCCCCTCTGTTTCTCCCCCTCTGTTCCAGCCGCTCTGTTTCAGCCCCTCTGTTTCAGCCACTCTGTTTCAGCCCCTCTGTTTCAGCCCCTCTGTTTCTCGCCCTCTGTTTCAGCCCCTCTGTTTCTCGCCCTCCGATTCAGCCCCTCTGTTTCAGCCCGTCTGTTTCACCACTGTGTTTCTCGCCCTCTGTTTCAGTCCGTCTGTTTCTCACCCTCTGTTTCAGCCCCTCTGATTCAGACCCTCTGTTTCTCGCCCTCTGTTTCAGCTCCTCTGTTTCTCGCCCTCTGTTTCAGCCCCTCTGTTTCAGCCCCTCTGTTTCAGCCCCTCTGTTTCTCGCCCTCTGTTCAGCCCCTCTGTTTCTCGCTCTCTGTTTCAGGCCCTCTGTTTCTCGCCCTCTGTTTCAGCCCCTCTGATTCAGCCCCTCTGTTTCAACCCCTCTGATTCAGCCCCTCTGTTTCATCCCCTCTGTTTCAGCCCCTCTGTTTCAGCCCCTGTGTTTCTCGCCCTCTATTTCTCACTCTCTGTTTCTCGCCCTCTGTTTCAGCCCCTCTGTTTTTCGCCCTCTGTTTCAGCCCCTCTGTTTGTCGCCCTCTGTTTCTGGCTCTCTGTTTCAGCACGTCTGTTTCAGCCCCTCTCTTTCAGCCCCTCTGTTTCTCGCCCTCTGTTTCTCGCCCGCTGTTTCAGCCCCTTTTTTTCTCGCCCTCTGTTTCAGCCCCACTGTTTCAGCCCCTCTGATACAGCCACTCTGATTCAGCCCCTCTGTTTCTCGCCCTCTGTTTCAGCCCCTCTGTTTCAGCCCCTCTGTTTCTCGCCCTCTGTTTCAGCCCCTCTGTTTCTCGCCCTCTGTTTCAGCCCCTCTGTTTCTCGCCCTCTGTTTCAGCCCCTCTGTTTCAGCCCCTCTGTTTCACGCCCTCTGTTTCTGCCTCTCTGTTTCTCGCCCTCTGTTTCAGCCCCGCTGTTTCTCGCCCTCTGTTTCAGCCCCACTGATTCAGCCCCTCTGTTTCAGCCCCTCTGAATCAGCCCCTCTGATTCAGCCCCTCTGTTACAGCCCCTCTGTTTCTCGCCCTCTGTTTCAGCCCCTCTGATTCTCGCCCTCTGTTTCAGCCCCTCTGTTTCTCGCCCTCTGTTTCAGCTCCTCTGATTCAGCCCCTCTGTTTCAGCCCCTCTGATTCAGCCCCTCTGATTCAGCCCCTCTGATTCAACCCCTCTGTTTCTCGCCCTCTGTTTCAGCCCCTCTGTTTCAGCCCCTCTGTTTCTCACCCTCTGTTTCAGCCCCTCTGATTCAGCCCCTCTGATTCAGCCCCTCTGATTCAGCCCCTCTGTTTCCCGCCCCTCTGTTTCAGCCCCTCTGTTTCTCGCCCTCTGTTTCAGCCCCACTGATTCAGCCCCTCTGTTTCAGCCCCTCTGAATCAGCCCCTCTGATTCAGCCCCTCTGTTACAGCCCCTCTGTTTCTCGCCCTCTGTTTCAGCCCCTCTGATTCTCGCCCTCTGTTTCAGCCCCTCTGTTTCTCGCCCTCTGTTTCAGCTCCTCTGATTCAGCCCCTCTGTTTCAGCCCCTCTGATTCAGCCCCTCTGATTCAGCCCCTCTGATTCAGCCCCTCTGTTTCAGCCCCTCTGTTTCAGCGCCTCTGTTTCGCCCTCTGTTTCAGCCCCTCTGTTTCTCGCCCTCTGTTTCAGCCCCTCTGATTCAGCCCCTCTGTTTCAGCCCCTCTGTTTCTCGCCCTCTGTTTCTGCCCCTCTGTTTCTCGCCCTCTGTTCAGCCCCTCTGTTTCTCGCCCTCTGTTTCTCGCCCTCTGTTTCTCGCCCTCTGTTTCAGCCCCTCTGATTCAGCCCCTCTGTTTCAGCCCCTCTGATTCAGCCCCTCTGTTTCTCGCCCTCTGTTTCAGCCCCTCTGTTTCTCGCCCTCTGTTTCAGCCCCTCTGATTCAGCCCCTCTGTTTCAGCCCCTCTGATTCAGCCCCTCTGATTCAGCCCCTCTGATTCAGCCACTCTGTTTCTCGCCCGCTGTTTCAGCCCCTCTGTTTCAGCCCCTCTGTTTCAGCCCCTCTGTTTCTCACCCTCTGTTTCAGCCCCTCTGATTCAGCCCCTCTGATTCAGCCCCTCTGATTCAGCCCCTCTGTTTCCCGCCCCTCTGTTTCAGCCCCTCTGTTTCTCGCCCTCTGTTTCAGCCCCTCTCTTTCTCGCCCTCTGTTTCAGCCCCTCTGTTTCAGCCCCTCTGTTTCAGCCCCTCTGTTTCAGCGCCTCTGTTTCTCGCCCTCTGTTTCAGCCCCTCTGTTTCTCGCCCTCTGTTTCAGCCCCTCTGATTCAGCCCCTCTGTTTCAGCCCCTCTGTTTCTCCCCCTCTGTTCCAGCCGCTCTGTTTCAGCCCCTCTGTTTCAGCCACTCTGTTTCAGCCCCTCTGAGACAGCCCCTCTGTTTCTCGCCCTCTGTTTCAGCCCCTCTGTTTCTCGCCCTCCGATTCAGCCCCTCTGTTTCAGCCCGTCTGTTTCACCACTGTGTTTCTCGCCCTCTGTTTCAGTCCGTCTGTTTCTCACCCTCTGTTTCAGCCCCTCTGATTCAGACCCTCTGTTTCTCGCCCTCTGTTTCAGCTCCTCTGTTTCTCGCCCTCTGTTTCAGCCCCTCTGTTTCAGCCCCTCTGTTTCAGCCCCTCTGTTTCTCGCCCTCTGTTCAGCCCCTCTGTTTCTCGCTCTCTGTTTCAGGCCCTCTGTTTCTCGCCCTCTGTTTCAGCCCCTCTGATTCAGCCCCTCTGTTTCAACCCCTCTGATTCAGCCCCTCTGTTTCATCCCTTCTGTTTCAGCCCCTCTGTTTCAGCCCCTGTGTTTCTCGCCCTCTATTTCTCACTCTCTGTTTCTCGCCCTCTGTTTCAGCCCCTCTGTTTTTCGCCCTCTGTTTCAGCCCCTCTGTTTGTCGCCCTCTGTTTCTGGCTCTCTGTTTCAGCACGTCTGTTTCAGCCCCTCTCTTTCAGCCCCTCTGTTTCTCGCCCTCTGTTTCTCGCCCGCTGTTTCAGCCCCTTTTTTTCTCGCCCTCTGTTTCAGCCCCACTGTTTCAGCCCCTCTGATACAGCCACTCTGATTCAGCCCCTCTGTTTCTCGCCCTCTGTTTCAGCCCCTCTGTTTCAGCCCCTCTGTTTCAGCCCCTCTGTTTCTCGCCCTCTGTTTCAGCCCCTCTGTTTCTCGCCCTCTGTTTCAGCCCCTCTGTTTCTCGCCCTCTGTTTCAGCCCCTCTGTTTCAGCCCCTCTGTTTCACGCCCTCTGTTTCTGCCTCTCTGTTTCTCGCCCTCTGTTTCAGCCCCGCTGTTTCTCGCCCTCTGTTTCAGCCCCACTGATTCAGCCCCTCTGTTTCAGCCCCTCTGAATCAGCCCCTCTGATTCAGCCCCTCTGTTACAGCCCCTCTGTTTCTCGCCCTCTGTTTCAGCCCCTCTGATTCTCGCCCTCTGTTTCAGCCCCTCTGTTTCTCGCCCTCTGTTTCAGCTCCTCTGATTCAGCCCCTCTGTTTCAGCCCCTCTGATTCAGCCCCTCTGATTCAGCCCCTCTGATTCAACCCCTCTGTTTCTCGCCCTCTGTTTCAGCCCCTCTGTTTCAGCCCCTCTGTTTCTCACCCTCTGTTTCAGCCCCTCTGATTCAGCCCCTCTGATTCAGCCCCTCTGATTCAGCCCCTCTGTTTCCCGCCCCTCTGTTTCAGCCCCTCTGTTTCTCGCCCTCTGTTTCAGCCCCACTGATTCAGCCCCTCTGTTTCAGCCCCTCTGAATCAGCCCCTCTGATTCAGCCCCTCTGTTACAGCCCCTCTGTTTCTCGCCCTCTGTTTCAGCCCCTCTGATTCTCGCCCTCTGTTTCTCGCCCTCTGTTTCAGCTCCTCTGATTCAGCCCCTCTGTTTCAGCCCCTCTGTTTCAGCGCCTCTGTTTCGCCCTCTGTTTCAGCCCCTCTGTTTCTCGCCCTCTGTTTCAGCCCCTCTGATTCAGCCCCTCTGTTTCAGCCCCTCTGTTTCTCCCCGTCTGTTCCAGCCCCTCTGTTTCAGCCCCTCTGTTTCAGCCACTCTGTTTCAGCCCCTCTGTTTCAGCCCCTCTGTTTCAGCCCCTCTGTTTCTCGCCCTCTGTTTCAGCCCCTCTGTTTCTCGCCCTCTGTTTCAGCCCCTCTGTTTCAGCCCATCTGTTTCAGCCACTCTGTTTCTCGCCCTCTGTTTCAGCCCCTCTGTTTCTCACCATCTGTTTCAGCCCCTCTGATTCGGCCCCTCTGTTTCTCGCCCTCTGTTTCAGCCCCTCTGTTTCTCGCCCTCTGTTTCAGCCCCTCTGTTTCAGCCCCTCTGATTCAGCCACTCTGTTTCTCGCCCTCTTTTTCAGCGCCTCTGTTTCCCTCCCTCTGTTTCAGCCCCTCTGTTTCTCGCCCTCTGTTTCAGCCCCTCTGTTTCAGCCCGTCTGTTTCAGCCCCTCTGTTTCAGCCCCTCTGTTTCTCACCCTCTGTTTCTCGCCCTCTGTTTCAGCCCCTCTGTTTTTCGCCCTCTGTTTCAGCCCCCTGTTTCTCGCCCTCTGTTTCAGGCTCTCTGTTTCAGCCCCTCTGTTTTTCGCCCTGTTTCTCGCCCGCTGTTTCAGCCCCTTTGTTTCTCGCCCTCTGTTTCAGCCCCTCTGTTTCAGCCCCTCTGATTCAGCCCCTCTGTTTCAGCCCCTCTGTTTCAGCCCCTCTGTTTCAGCCCCTCTGTTTCTCGCCCTCTGTTCAGCCCCTCTGTTTCTCGCCCTCTGTTTCTCGCCCTCTGTTTCTCGCCCTCTGTTTCAGCCCCTCTGATTCAGCCCCTCTGTTTCAGCCCTTCTGATTCAGCCCCTCTGTTTCTCGCCCTCTGTTTCAGCCCCTCTGTTTCTCGCCCTCTGTTTCAGCCCCTCTGATTCAGCCCCTCTGTTTCAGCCCCTCTGATTCAGCCCCTCTGATTCAGCCCCTCTGATTCAGCCACTCTGTTTCTCGCCCGCTGTTTCAGCCCCTCTGTTTCAGCCCCTCTGTTTCAGCCCCTCTGTTTCTCACCCTCTGTTTCAGCCCCTCTGATTCAGCCCCTCTGATTCAGCCCCTCTGATTCAGCCCCTCTGTTTCCCACCCCTCTGTTTCAGCCCCTCTGTTTCTCGCCCTCTGTTTCAGCCCCTCTGTTTCTCGCCCTCTGTTTCAGCCCCTCTGTTTCAGCCCCTCTGTTTCAGCCCCTCTGTTTCAGCGCCTCTGTTTCTCGCCCTCTGTTTCAGCCCCTCTGTTTCTCGCCCTCTGTTTCAGCCCCTCTGATTCAGCCCCTCTGTTTCAGCCCCTCTGTTTCTCCCCCTCTGTTCCAGCCGCTCTGTTTCAGCCCCTCTGTTTCAGCCACTCTGTTTCAGCCCCTCTGTTTCAGCCCCTCTGTTTCTCGCCCTCTGTTTCAGCCCCTCTGTTTCTCGCCCTCCGATTCAGCCCCTCTGTTTCAGCCCGTCTGTTTCACCACTCTGTTTCTCGCCCTCTGTTTCAGTCCGTCTGTTTCTCACCCTCTGTTTCAGCCCCTCTGATTCAGACCCTCTGTTTCTCGCCCTCTGTTTCAGCTCCTCTGTTTCTCGCCCTCTGTTTCAGCCCCTCTGTTTCAGCCCCTCTGTTTCAGCCCCTCTGTTTCTCGCCCTCTGTTCAGCCCCTCTGTTTCTCGCTCTCTGTTTCAGGCCCTCTGTTTCTCGCCCTCTGTTTCAGCCCCTCTGATTCAGCCCCTCTGTTTCAGCCCCTCTGATTCAGCCCCTCTGTTTCAGCCCCTCTGTTTCAGCCCCTCTGTTTCAGCCCCTCTGTTTCTCGCCCTCTATTTCTCACTCTCTGTTTCTCGCCCTCTGTTTCAGCCCCTCTGTTTTTCGCCCTCTGTTTCAGCCCCTCTGTTTGTCGCCCTCTGTTTCTGGCTCTCTGTTTCAGCACGTCTGTTTCAGCCCCTCTCTTTCAGCCCCTCTGTTTCTCGCCCTCTGTTTCTCGCCCGCTGTTTCAGCCCCTTTTTTTCTCGCCCTCTGTTTCAGCCCCACTGTTTCAGCCCCTCTGATACAGCCACTCTGATTCAGCCCCTCTGTTTCTCGCCCTCTGTTTCAGCCCCTCTGTTTCAGCCCCTCTGTTTCAGCCCCTCTGTTTCTCGCCCTCTGTTTCAGCCCCTCTGTGTCTCGCCCTCTGTTTCAGCCCCTCTGTTTCTCGCCCTCTGTTTCAGCCCCTCTGTTTCAGCCCCTCTGTTTCACGCCCTCTGTTTCTGCCTCTCTGTTTCTCGCCCTCTGTTTCAGCCCCGCTGTTTCTCGCCCTCTGTTTCAGCCCCACTGATTCAGCCCCTCTGTTTCAGCCCCTCTGAATCAGCCCCTCTGATTCAGCCCCTCTGTTACAGCCCCTCTGTTTCTCGCCCTCTGTTTCAGCCCCTCTGATTCTCGCCCTCTGTTTCAGCCCCTCTGTTTCTCGCCCTCTGTTTCAGCTCCTCTGATTCAGCCCCTCTGTTTCAGCCCCTCTGATTCAGCCCCTCTGATTCAGCCCCTCTGATTCAACCCCTCTGTTTCTCGCCCTCTGTTTCAGCCCCTCTGTTTCAGCCCCTCTGTTTCTCACCCTCTGTTTCAGCCCCTCTGATTCAGCCCCTCTGATTCAGCCCCTCTGATTCAGCCCCTCTGTTTCCCGCCCCTCTGTTTCAGCCCCTCTGTTTCTCGCCCTCTGTTTCAGCCCCACTGATTCAGCCCCTCTGTTTCAGCCCCTCTGAATCAGCCCCTCTGATTCAGCCCCTCTGTTACAGCCCCTCTGTTTCTCGCCCTCTGTTTCAGCCCCTCTGATTCTCGCCCTCTGTTTCAGCCCCTCTGTTTCTCGCCCTCTGTTTCAGCTCCTCTGATTCAGCCCCTCTGTTTCAGCCCCTCTGATTCAGCCCCTCTGATTCAGCCCCTCTGATTCAGCCCCTCTGTTTCCCGCCCCTCTGTTTCAGCCCCTCTGTTTCTCGCCCTCTATTTCAGCCCCTATGTTTCTCGCCCTCTGTTTCAGCCCCACTGTTTCAGCCCCTCTGTTTCAGCCCCTCTGTTTCAGCGCCTCTGTTTCGCCCTCTGTTTCAGCCCCTCTGTTTCTCGCCCTCTGTTTCAGCCCCTCTGATTCAGCCCCTCTGTTTCAGCCCCTCTGTTTCAGCCCCTCTGTTTCAGCCCCTCTGTTTCTCGCCCTCTGTTCAGCCCCTCTGTTTCTCGCCCTCTGTTTCTCGCCCTCTGTTTCTCGCCCTCTGTTTCAGCCCCTCTGATTCATCCCCTCTGTTTCAGCCCCTCTGATTCAGCCCCTCTGTTTCTCGCCCTCTGTTTCAGCCCCTCTGTTTCTCGCCCTCTGTTTCAGCCCCTCTGATTCAGCCCCTCTGTTTCAGCCCCTCTGATTCAGCCCCTCTGATTCAGCCCCTCTGATTCAGCCACTCTGTTTCTCGCCCGCTGTTTCAGCCCCTCTGTTTCAGCCCCTCTGTTTCAGCCCCTCTGTTTCTCACCCTCTGTTTCAGCCCCTCTGATTCAGCCCCTCTGATTCAGCCCCTCTGATTCAGCCCCTCTGTTTCCCGCCCCTCTGTTTCAGCCCCTCTGTTTCTCGCCCTCTGTTTCAGCCCCTCTGTTTCTCGCCCTCTGTTTCAGCCCCTCTGTTTCAGCCCCTCTGTTTCAGCCCCTCTGTTTCAGCGCATCTGTTTCTCGCCCTCTGTTTCAGCCCCTCTGTTTCTCGCCCTCTGTTTCAGCCCCTCTGATTCAGCCCCTCTGTTTCAGCCCCTCTGTTTCTCCCCCTCTGTTCCAGCCGCTCTGTTTCAGCCCCTCTGTTTCAGCCACTCTGTTTCAGCCCCTCTGTTTCAGCCCCTCTGTTTCTCGCCCTCTGTTTCAGCCCCTCTGTTTCTCGCCCTCCGATTCAGCCCCTCTGTTTCAGCCCGTCTGTTTCACCACTGTGTTTCTCGCCCTCTGTTTCAGTCCGTCTGTTTCTCACCCTCTGTTTCAGCCCCTCTGATTCAGACCCTCTGTTTCTCGCCCTCTGTTTCAGCTCCTCTGTTTCTCGCCCTCTGTTTCAGCCCCTCTGTTTCAGCCCCTCTGTTTCAGCCCCTCTGTTTCTCGCCCTCTGTTCAGCCCCTCTGTTTCTCGCTCTCTGTTTCAGGCCCTCTGTTTCTCGCCCTCTGTTTCAGCCCCTCTGATTCAGCCCCTCTGTTTCAACCCCTCTGATTCAGCCCCTCTGTTTCATCCCCTCTGTTTCAGCCCCTCTGTTTCAGCCCCTGTGTTTCTCGCCCTCTATTTCTCACTCTCTGTTTCTCGCCCTCTGTTTCAGCCCCTCTGTTTTTCGCCCTCTGTTTCAGCCCCTCTGTTTGTCGCCCTCTGTTTCTGGCTCTCTGTTTCAGCACGTCTGTTTCAGCCCCTCTCTTTCAGCCCCTCTGTTTCTCGCCCTCTGTTTCTCGCCCGCTGTTTCAGCCCCTTTTTTTCTCGCCCTCTGTTTCAGCCCCACTGTTTCAGCCCCTCTGATACAGCCACTCTGATTCAGCCCCTCTGTTTCTCGCCCTCTGTTTCAGCCCCTCTGTTTCAGCCCCTCTGTTTCAGCCCCTCTGTTTCTCGCCCTCTGTTTCAGCCCCTCTGTTTCTCGCCCTCTGTTTCAGCCCCTCTGTTTCTCGCCCTCTGTTTCAGCCCCTCTGTTTCAGCCCCTCTGTTTCACGCCCTCTGTTTCTGCCTCTCTGTTTCTCGCCCTCTGTTTCAGCCCCGCTGTTTCTCGCCCTCTGTTTCAGCCCCACTGATTCAGCCCCTCTGTTTCAGCCCCTCTGAATCAGCCCCTCTGATTCAGCTCCTCTGTTACAGCCCCTCTGTTTCTCGCCCTCTGTTTCAGCCCCTCTGATTCTCGCCCTCTGTTTCAGCCCCTCTGTTTCTCGCCCTCTGTTTCAGCTCCTCTGATTCAGCCCCTCTGTTTCAGCCCCTCTGATTCAGCCCCTCTGATTCAGCCCCTCTGATTCAACCCCTCTGTTTCTCGCCCTCTGTTTCAGCCCCTCTGTTTCAGCCCCTCTGTTTCTCACCCTCTGTTTCAGCCCCTCTGATTCAGCCCCTCTGATTCAGCCCCTCTGATTCAGCCCCTCTGTTTCCCGCCCCTCTGTTTCAGCCCCTCTGTTTCTCGCCCTCTGTTTCAGCCCCACTGATTCAGCCCCTCTGTTTCAGCCCCTCTGAATCAGCCCCTCTGATTCAGCCCCTCTGTTACAGCCCCTCTGTTTCTCGCCCTCTGTTTCAGCCCCTCTGATTCTCGCCCTCTGTTTCAGCCCCTCTGTTTCTCGCCCTCTGTTTCAGCTCCTCTGATTCAGCCCCTCTGTTTCAGCCCCTCTGATTCAGCCCCTCTGATTCAGCCCCTCTGATTCAGCCCCTCTGTTTCCCGCCCCTCTGTTTCAGCCCCTCTGTTTCTCGCCCTCTGTTTCAGCCCCTCTGTTTCTCGCCCTCTGTTTCAGCCCCACTGTTTCAGCCCCTCTGTTTCAGCCCCTCTGTTTCAGCGCCTCTGTTTCGCCCTCTGTTTCAGCCCCTCTGTTTCTCGCCCTCTGTTTCAGCCCCTCTGATTCAGCCCCTCTGTTTCAGCCCCTCTGTTTCAGCCCCTCTGTTTCAGCCCCTCTGTTTCTCGCCCTCTGTTCAGCCCCTCTGTTTCTCGCCCTCTGTTTCTCGCCCTCTGTTTCTCGCCCTCTGTTTCAGCCCCTCTGATTCAGCCCCTCTGTTTCAGCCCCTCTGATTCAGCCCCTCTGTTTCTCGCCCTCTGTTTCAGCCCCTCTGTTTCTCGCCCTCTGTTTCAGCCCCTCTGATTCAGCCCCTCTGTTTCAGCCCCTCTGATTCAGCCCCTCTGATTCAGCCCCTCTGATTCAGCCACTCTGTTTCTCGCCCGCTGTTTCAGCCCCTCTGTTTCAGCCCCTCTGATTCAGCCCCTCTGTTTCTCGCCCTCTGTTTCAGCCCCTCTGTTTCTCGCCCTCTGTTTCAGTCCGTCTGTTTCTCACCCTCTGTTTCAGCCCCTCTGATTCAGACCCTCTGTTTCTCGCCCTCTGTTTCAGCTCCTCTGTTTCTCGCCCTCTGTTTCAGCCCCTCTGTTTCAGCCCCTCTGTTTCAGCCCCTCTGTTTCTCGCCCTCTGTTCAGCCCCTCTGTTTCTCGCTCTCTGTTTCAGGCCCTCTGTTTCTCGCCCTCTGTTTCAGCCCCTCTGATTCAGCCCCTCTGTTTCAACCCCTCTGATTCAGCCCCTCTGTTTCATCCCCTCTGTTTCAGCCCCTCTGTTTCAGCCCCTGTGTTTCTCGCCCTCTATTTCTCACTCTCTGTTTCTCGCCCTCTGTTTCAGCCCCTCTGTTTTTCGCCCTCTGTTTCAGCCCCTCTGTTTGTCGCCCTCTGTTTCTGGCTCTCTGTTTCAGCACGTCTGTTTCAGCCCCTCTCTTTCAGCCCCTCTGTTTCTCGCCCTCTGTTTCTCGCCCGCTGTTTCAGCCCCTTTTTTTCTCGCCCTCTGTTTCAGCCCCACTGTTTCAGCCCCTCTGATACAGCCACTCTGATTCAGCCCCTCTGTTTCTCGCCCTCTGTTTCAGCCCCTCTGTTTCAGCCCCTCTGTTTCAGCCCCTCTGTTTCTCGCCCTCTGTTTCAGCCCCTCTGTTTCTCGCCCTCTGTTTCAGCCCCTCTGTTTCTCGCCCTCTGTTTCAGCCCCTCTGTTTCAGCCCCTCTGTTTCACGCCCTCTGTTTCTGCCTCTCTGTTTCTCGCCCTCTGTTTCAGCCCCGCTGTTTCTCGCCCTCTGTTTCAGCCCCACTGATTCAGCCCCTCTGTTTCAGCCCCTCTGAATCAGCCCCTCTGATTCAGCCCCTCTGTTACAGCCCCTCTGTTTCTCGCCCTCTGTTTCAGCCCCTCTGATTCTCGCCCTCTGTTTCAGCCCCTCTGTTTCTCGCCCTCTGTTTCAGCTCCTCTGATTCAGCCCCTCTGTTTCAGCCCCTCTGATTCAGCCCCTCTGATTCAGCCCCTCTGATTCAACCCCTCTGTTTCTCGCCCTCTGTTTCAGCCCCTCTGTTTCAGCCCCTCTGTTTCTCACCCTCTGTTTCAGCCCCTCTGATTCAGCCCCTCTGATTCAGCCCCTCTGATTCAGCCCCTCTGTTTCCCGCCCCTCTGTTTCAGCCCCTCTGTTTCTCGCCCTCTGTTTCAGCCCCACTGATTCAGCCCCTCTGTTTCAGCCCCTCTGAATCAGCCCCTCTGATTCAGCCCCTCTGTTACAGCCCCTCTGTTTCTCGCCCTCTGTTTCAGCCCCTCTGATTCTCGCCCTCTGTTTCAGCCCCTCTGTTTCTCGCCCTCTGTTTCAGCTCCTCTGATTCAGCCCCTCTGTTTCAGCCCCTCTGATTCAGCCCCTCTGATTCAGCCCCTCTGATTCAGCCCCTCTGTTTCCCGCCCCTCTGTTTCAGCCCCTCTGTTTCTCGCCCTCTGTTTCAGCCCCTCTGTTTCTCGCCCTCTGTTTCAGCCCCACTGTTTCAGCCCCTCTGTTTCAGCCCCTCTGTTTCAGCGCCTCTGTTTCGCCCTCTGTTTCAGCCCCTCTGTTTCTCGCCCTCTGTTTCAGCCCCTCTGATTCAGCCCCTCTGTTTCAGCCCCTCTGTTTCAGCCCCTCTGTTTCAGCCCCTCTGTTTCTCGCCCTCTGTTCAGCCCCTCTGTTTCTCGCCCTCTGTTTCTCGCCCTCTGTTTCTCGCCCTCTGTTTCAGCCCCTCTGATTCAGCCCCTCTGTTTCAGCCCCTCTGATTCAGCCCCTCTGTTTCTCGCCCTCTGTTTCAGCCCCTCTGTTTCTCGCCCTCTGTTTCAGCCCCTCTGATTCAGCCCCTCTGTTTCAGCCCCTCTGATTCAGCCCCTCTGATTCAGCCCCTCTGATTCAGCCACTCTGTTTCTCGCCCGCTGTTTCAGCCCCTCTGTTTCAGCCCCTCTGTTTCAGCCCCTCTGTTTCTCACCCTCTGTTTCAGCCCCTCTGATTCAGCCCCTCTGATTCAGCCCCTCTGATTCAGCCCCTCTGTTTCCCGCCCCTCTGTTTCAGCCCCTCTGTTTCTCGCCCTCTGTTTCAGCCCCTCTCTTTCTCGCCCTCTGTTTCAGCCCCTCTGTTTCAGCCCCTCTGTTTCAGCCCCTCTGTTTCAGCGCCTCTGTTTCTCGCCCTCTGTTTCAGCCCCTCTGTTTCTCGCCCTCTGTTTCAGCCCCTCTGATTCAGCCCCTCTGTTTCAGCCCCTCTGTTTCTCCCCCTCTGTTCCAGCCGCTCTGTTTCAGCCCCTCTGTTTCAGCCACTCTGTTTCAGCCCCTCTGTTTCAGCCCCTCTGTTTCTCGCCCTCTGTTTCAGCCCCTCTGTTTCTCGCCCTCCGATTCAGCCCCTCTGTTTCAGCCCGTCTGTTTCACCACTGTGTTTCTCGCCCTCTGTTTCAGTCCGTCTGTTTCTCACCCTCTGTTTCAGCCCCTCTGATTCAGACCCTCTGTTTCTCGCCCTCTGTTTCAGCTCCTCTGTTTCTCGCCCTCTGTTTCAGCCCCTCTGTTTCAGCCCCTCTGTTTCAGCCCCTCTGTTTCTCGCCCTCTGTTCAGCCCCTCTGTTTCTCGCTCTCTGTTTCAGGCCCTCTGTTTCTCGCCCTCTGTTTCAGCCCCTCTGTTTCAGCCCCTCTGTTTCAGCCCCTCTGTTTCTCGCCCTCTGTTTCAGCCCCTCTGTTTCTCGCCCTCCGATTCAGCCCCTCTGTTTCAGCCCGTCTGTTTCACCACTGTGTTTCTCGCCCTCTGTTTCAGTCCGTCTGTTTCTCACCCTCTGTTTCAGCCCCTCTGATTCAGACCCTCTGTTTCTCGCCCTCTGTTTCAGCTCCTCTGTTTCTCGCCCTCTGTTTCAGCCCCTCTGTTTCAGCCCCTCTGTTTCAGCCCCTCTGTTTCTCGCCCTCTGTTCAGCCCCTCTGTTTCTCGCTCTCTGTTTCAGGCCCTCTGTTTCTCGCCCTCTGTTTCAGCCCCTCTGATTCAGCCCCTCTGTTTCAACCCCTCTGATTCAGCCCCTCTGTTTCATCCCCTCTGTTTCAGCCCCTCTGTTTCAGCCCCTGTGTTTCTCGCCCTCTATTTCTCACTCTCTGTTTCTCGCCCTCTGTTTCAGCCCCTCTGTTTTTCGCCCTCTGTTTCAGCCCCTCTGTTTGTCGCCCTCTGTTTCTGGCTCTCTGTTTCAGCACGTCTGTTTCAGCCCCTCTCTTTCAGCCCCTCTGTTTCTCGCCCTCTGTTTCTCGCCCGCTGTTTCAGCCCCTTTTTTTCTCGCCCTCTGTTTCAGCCCCACTGTTTCAGCCCCTCTGATACAGCCACTCTGATTCAGCCCCTCTGTTTCTCGCCCTCTGTTTCAGCCCCTCTGTTTCAGCCCCTCTGTTTCAGCCCCTCTGTTTCTCGCCCTCTGTTTCAGCCCCTCTGTTTCTCGCTCTCTGTTTCAGCCCCTCTGTTTCTCGCCCTCTGTTTCAGCCCCTCTGTTTCAGCCCCTCTGTTTCACGCCCTCTGTTTCTGCCTCTCTGTTTCTCGCCCTCTGTTTCAGCCCCGCTGTTTCTCGCCCTCTGTTTCAGCCCCACTGATTCAGCCCCTCTGTTTCAGCCCCTCTGAATCAGCCCCTCTGATTCAGCCCCTCTGTTACAGCCCCTCTGTTTCTCGCCCTCTGTTTCAGCCCCTCTGATTCTCGCCCTCTGTTTCAGCCCCTCTGTTTCTCGCCCTCTGTTTCAGCTCCTCTGATTCAGCCCCTCTGTTTCAGCCCCTCTGATTCAGCCCCTCTGATTCAGCCCCTCTGATTCAACCCCTCTGTTACTCGCCCTCTGTTTCAGCCCCTCTGTTTCAGCCCCTCTGTTTCTCACCCTCTGTTTCAGCCCCTCTGATTCAGCCCCTCTGATTCAGCCCCTCTGATTCAGCCCCTCTGTTTCCCGCCCCTCTGTTTCAGCCCCTCTGTTTCTCGCCCTCTGTTTCAGCCCCTCTGTTTCTCGCCCTCTGTTTCAGCCCCACTGTTTCAGCCCCTCTGTTTCAGCCCCTCTGTTTCAGCGCCTCTGTTTCGCCCTCTGTTTCAGCCCCTCTGATTCAGCCCCTCTGTTTCAGCCCCTCTGTTTCAGCCCCACTGTTTCTCGCCCTCTGTTTCAGCCCCACTGTTTCAGCCCCTCTGTTTCAGCCCCTCTGTTTCAGCGCCTCTGTTTCGCCCTCTGTTTCAGCCCCTCTGTTTCTCGCCCTCTGTTTCAGCCCCTCTGATTCAGCCCCTCTGTTTCTCGCCCTCTGTTTCAGCCCCACTGCTTCTCGCCCTCTGTTTCAGCCCCTCTGTTTCAGCCCATCTGTTTCAGCCACTCTGTTTCTCGCCCTCTGTTTCAGCCCCTCTGTTTCTCACCCTCTGTTTCAGCCCCTCTGATTCAGCCACTCTGTTTCTCGCCCTCTGTTTCAGCCCCTCTGTTTCCCTCCCTCTGTTTCAGCCCCTCTGTTTCTCGCCCTCTGTTTCAGCCCCTCTGTTTCAGCCCGTCTGTTTCAGCCCCTCTGTTTCAGCCCCTCTGTTTCTCACCCTCTGTTTCTCGCCCTCTGTTTCAGCCCCTCTGTTTTTCGCCCTCTGTTTCAGCCCCCTGTTTCTCGCCCTCTGTTTCAGGCTCTCTGTTTCAGCCCCTCTGTTTCTCGCCCTCTGTTTCTCGCCCGCTGTTTCAGCCCGTTTGTTTCTCGCCCTCTGTTTCAGCCCCTCTGTTTCAGCCCCTCTGATTCAGCCCCTCTGATTCAGCCCCTCTGTTTCTCGCCCTCTGTTTCAGACCCTCTGTTTCAGCCCCTCTGTTTCAGCTCCTCTGTTTCAGCCCCTCTATTTCTCACCCACTGTTTCAGCCCCTCTGTTTCTCGCCCTCTGTTTCAGCCCCTCTGTTTCTCGCCCTCTGTTTCAGCCCCTCTGTTTCTCACCCTCTGTTTCTCGCCCTCTGTTTCAGGCCCACAGTTTCTCGCCCTCTGTTTCAGCCCCTCTGTTTCAGCCCCTCTGTTTCAGCCCCTCTGTTTCTCGCCCTCTGTTTCAGCCCCTCTGTTTCAGCCCCTCTGTTTCAGCCCCTCTGTTTCTCACCCTCAGTTTCAGCCCCTCTGTGTCTCGCCCTCTGTTTCAGCCCCTCTGTTTCTCGCCCTCTGTTTCAGCCCCTCTGTTGCAGCCCCTCTGTTTCTCGCCCTCTGTTTCTGCCCCTCTGTTTCTCGCCCTCTGTTTCAGCCCCGCTGTTTCTCGCCCTCTGTTTCAGCCCCGCTGATTCAGCCCCTCTGTTTCAGCCCCTCTGAATCAGCCCCTCTGATTCAGCCCCTCTGTTTCAGCCCCACCGTTTCAGCCCCTCTGTTTCTCGCCCTCTGTTTCAGCCCCTCTGATTCTCGCCCTCTGTTTCAGCCCCTCTGTTTCTCGCCCTCTGTTTCAGCCCCTCTGATTCAGCCCCTCTGTTTCAGCCCCTCTGATTCAGCCCCTCTGATTCAGCCCCTCTGATTCAACACCTCTGTTTCTCGCCCTCTGTTTCAGCCCCTCTGTTTCAGCCCCTCTGTTTCTCACCCTCTGTTTCAGCCCCTCTGATTCAGCCCCTCTGATTCAGCCCCTCTGATTCAGCCCCTCTGTTTCCCGCCCCTCTGTTTCAGCCCCTCTGTTTCTCGCCCTCTGTTTCAGCCCCTCTGTTTCTCGCCCTCTGTTTCAGCCCCACTGTTTCAGCCCCTCTGTTTCAGCCCCTCTGTTTCAGCGCCTCTGTTTCGCCCTCTGTTTCAGCCCCTCTGT
The DNA here is from genome assembly GCF_047496795.1 of Chiloscyllium punctatum. Classification (NCBI taxonomy): domain Eukaryota; kingdom Metazoa; phylum Chordata; class Chondrichthyes; order Orectolobiformes; family Hemiscylliidae; genus Chiloscyllium; species Chiloscyllium punctatum. The sequence goes on along the minus strand of NW_027309852.1, from coordinate 543,826 downwards.
TTCTCGCCCTCTGTTTCAGCCCCTCTGATTCAGCCCCTCTGTTTCAGCCCCTCTGTTTCTCCCCGTCTGTTCCAGCCCCTCTGTTTCAGCCCCTCTGTTTCAGCCACTCTGTTTCAGCCCCTCTGTTTCAGCCCCTCTGTTTCAGCCCCTCTGTTTCTCGCCCTCTGTTTCAGCCCCTCTGTTTCTCGCCCTCTGTTTCAGCCCCACTGTTTCAGCCCCTCTGTTTCAGCCCCTCTGTTTCAGCGCCTCTGTTTCGCCCTCTGTTTCAGCCCCTCTGATTCAGCCCCTCTGTTTCAGCCCCTCTGTTTCAGCCCCACTGTTTCTCGCCCTCTGTTTCAGCCCCTCTGTTTCAGCCCCTCTGTTTCAGCCCCTCTGTTTCTCGCCCTCTGTTCAGCCCCTCTGTTTCTCGCCCTCTGTTTCAGCCCCTCTGATTCAGCCCCTCTGTTTCAGCCCCTCTGATTCAGCCCCTCTGTTTCAGCCCCTCTGTTTCAGCCCCTCTGATTCAGCCCCTCTGTTTCTCGCCCTCTGTTTCAGCCCCTCTGATTCAGCCCCTCTGTTTCAGCCCCTCTGTTTCTCCCCGTCTGTTCCAGCCCCTCTGTTTCAGCCCCTCTGTTTCAGCCACTCTGTTTCAGCCCCTCTGTTTCAGCCCCTCTGATTCAGCCCCTCTGTTTCAGCCCCTCTGTTTCAGCCCCACTGTTTCTCGCCCTCTGTTTCAGCCCCTCTGTTTCAGCCCCTCTGTTTCAGCCCCTCTGTTTCTCGCCCTCTGTTCAGCCCCTCTGTTTCTCGCCCTCTGTTTCAGCCCCTCTGATTCAGCCCCTCTGTTTCAGCCCCTCTGATTCAGCCCCTCTGTTTCCCGCCACTCTGTTTCAGCCCCTCTGTTTCTCGCCCTCTGTTTCAGCCCCACTGATTCAGCCCCTCTGTTTCCCGCCACTCTGTTTCAGCCCCTCTGTTTCTCGCCCTCTGTATCAGCCCCACTGATTCAGCCCCTCTGTTTCAGCCCCTCTGAATCAGCCCCTCTGATTCAGCCCCTCTGTTACAGCCCCTCTGTTTCTCGCCCTCTGTTTCAGCCCCTCTGATTCTCGCCCTCTGTTTCAGCCCCTCTGTTTCTCGCCCTCTGATTCAGCCCCTCTGTTTCAGCCCCTCTGATTCAGCCCCTCTGTTTCAGCCCCTCTGTTTCAGCCCCTCTGTTTCAGCCCCTCTGAATCAGCCCCTCTGATTCAGCCCCTCTGTTACAGCCCCTCTGTTTCTCGCCCTCTGTTTCAGCCCCTCTGATTCTCGCCCTCTGTTTCAGCCCCTCTGATTCTCGCCCTCTGATTCAGCCCCTCTGTTTCAGCCTCTCTGATTCAGCCCCTCTGTTTCAGCCCCTCTGTTTCAGCCCCTCTGTTTCAGCCCCTCTGTTTCTCGCCCTCTATTTCTCACTCTCTGTTTCTCGCCCTCTGTTTCAGCCCCTCTGTTTTTCGCCCTCTGTTTCAGCCCCTCTGTTTGTCGCCCTCTGTTTCTGGCTCTCTGTTTCAGCACGTCTGTTTCAGCCCCTCTCTTTCAGCCCCTCTGTTTCTCGCCCTCTGTTTCTCGCCCGCTGTTTCAGCCCCTTTTTTTCTCGCCCTCTGTTTCAGCCCCACTGTTTCAGCCCCTCTGATACAGCCACTCTGATTCAGCCCCTCTGTTTCTCGCTCTCTGTTTCAGCCCCTCTGTTTCAGCCCCTCTGTTTCAGCCCCTCTGTTTCTCGCCCTCTGTTTCAGCCCCTCTGTTTCTCGCCCTCTGTTTCAGCCCCTCTGTTTCTCGCCCTCTGTTTCAGCCCCTCTGTTTCAGCCCCTCTGTTTCACGCCCTCTGTTTCTGCCTCTCTGTTTCTCGCCCTCTGTTTCAGCCCCGCTGTTTCTCGCCCTCTGTTTCAGCCCCACTGATTCAGCCCCTCTGTTTCAGCCCCTCTGAATCAGCCCCTCTGATTCAGCCCCTCTGTTACAGCCCCTCTGTTTCTCGCCCTCTGTTTCAGCCCCTCTGATTCTCGCCCTCTGTTTCAGCCCCTCTGTTTCTCGCCCTCTGTTTCAGCTCCTCTGATTCAGCCCCTCTGTTTCAGCCCCTCTGATTCAGCCCCTCTGATTCAGCCCCTCTGATTCAACCCCTCTGTTTCTCGCCCTCTGTTTCAGCCCCTCTGTTTCAGCCCCTCTGTTTCTCACCCTCTGTTTCAGCCCCTCTGATTCAGCCCCTCTGATTCAGCCCCTCTGATTCAGCCCCTCTGTTTCCCGCCCCTCTGTTTCAGCCCCTCTGTTTCTCGCCCTCTGTTTCAGCCCCACTGATTCAGCCCCTCTGTTTCAGCCCCTCTGAATCAGCCCCTCTGATTCAGCCCCTCTGTTACAGCCCCTCTGTTTCTCGCCCTCTGTTTCAGCCCCTCTGATTCTCGCCCTCTGTTTCAGCCCCTCTGTTTCTCGCCCTCTGTTTCAGCTCCTCTGATTCAGCCCCTCTGTTTCAGCCCCTCTAATTCAGCCCCTCTGATTCAGCCCCTCTGATTCAGCCCCTCTGTTTCCCGCCCCTCTGTTTCAGCCCCTCTGTTTCTCGCCCTCTGTTTCAGCCCCTCTGTTTCTCGTCCTCTGTTTCAGCCCCACTGTTTCAGCCCCTCTGTTTCAGCCCCTCTGTTTCAGCGCCTCTGTTTCGCCCTCTGTTTCAGCCCCTCTGTTTCTCGCCCTCTGTTTCAGCCCCTCTGATTCAGCCCCTCTGTTTCAGCCCCTCTGTTTCAGCCCCTCTGTTTCAGCCCCTCTGTTTCTCGCCCACTGTTCAGCCCCTCTGTTTCTCGCCCTCTGTTTCTCGCCCTCTGTTTCTCGCCCTCTGTTTCAGCCCCTCTGATTCAGCCATTCTGTTTCAGCCCCTCTGATTCAGCCCCTCTGTTTCTCGCCCTCTGTTTCAGCCCCTCTGTTTCTCGCCCTCTGTTTCAGCCCCTCTGATTCAGCCCCTCTGTTTCAGCCCCTCTGATTCAGCCCCTCTGATTCAGCCCCTCTGATTCAGCCACTCTGTTTCTCGCCCGCTGTTTCAGCCCCTCTGTTTCAGCCCCTCTGTTTCAGCCCCTCTGTTTCTCACCCTCTGTTTCAGCCCCTCTGATTCAGCCCCTCTGATTCAGCCCCTCTGATTCAGCCCCTCTGTTTCCCGCCACTCTGTTTCAGCCCCTCTGTTTCTCGCCCTCTGTTTCAGCCCCTCTGTTTCTCGCCCTCTGTTTCAGCCCCTCTGTTTCAGCCCCTCTGTTTCAGCCCCTCTGTTTCAGCGCCTCTGTTTCTCGCCCTCTGTTTCAGCCCCTCTGTTTCTCGCCCTCTGTTTCAGCCCCTCTGATTCAGCCCCTCTGTTTCAGCCCCTCTGTTTCTCCCCCTCTGTTCCAGCCGCTCTGTTTCAGCCCCTCTGTTTCAGCCACTCTGTTTCAGCCCCTCTGTTTCAGCCCCTCTGTTTCTCGCCCTCTGTTTCAGCCCCTCTGTTTCTCGCCCTCCGATTCAGCCCCTCTGTTTCAGCCCGTCTGTTTCACCACTGTGTTTCTCGCCCTCTGTTTCAGTCCGTCTGTTTCTCACCCTCTGTTTCAGCCCCTCTGATTCAGACCCTCTGTTTCTCGCACTCTGTTTCAGCTCCTCTGTTTCTCGCCCTCTGTTTCAGCCCCTCTGTTTCAGCCCCTCTGTTTCAGCCCCTCTGTTTCTCGCCCTCTGTTCAGCCCCTCTGTTTCTAGCTCTCTGTTTCAGGCCCTCTGTTTCTCGCCCTCTGTTTCAGCCCCTCTGATTCAGCCCCTCTGTTTCAACCCCTCTGATTCAGCCCCTCTGTTTCATCCCCTCTGTTTCAGCCCCTCTGTTTCAGCCCCTGTGTTTCTCGCCCTCTATTTCTCACTCTCTGTTTCTCGCCCTCTGTTTCAGCCCCTCTGTTTTTCGCCCTCTTTTTCAGCCCCTCTGTTTGTCGCCCTCTGTTTCTGGCTCTCTGTTTCAGCACGTCTGTTTCAGCCCCTCTCTTTCAGCCCCTCTGTTTCTCGCCCTCTGTTTCTCGCCCGCTGTTTCAGCCCCTTTTTTTCTCGCCCTCTGTTTCAGCCCCACTGTTTCAGCCCCTCTGATACAGCCACTCTGATTCAGCCCCTCTGTTTCTCGCCCTCTGTATCAGCCCCTCTGTTTCAGCCCCTCTGTTTCAGCCCCTCTGTTTCTCGCCCTCTGTTTCAGCCCCTCTGTTTCTCGCCCTCTGTTTCAGCCCCTCTGTTTCTCGCCCTCTGTTTCAGCCCCTCTGTTTCAGCCCCTCTGTTTCACGCCCTCTGTTTCTGCCTCTCTGTTTCTCGCCCTCTGTTTCAGCCCCGCTGTTTCTCGCCCTCTGTTTCAGCCCCACTGATTCAGCCCCTCTGTTTCAGCCCCTCTGAATCAGCCCCTCTGATTCAGCCCCTCTGTTACAGCCCCTCTGTTTCTCGCCCTCTGTTTCAGCCCCTCTGATTCTCGCCCTCTGTTTCAGCCCCTCTGTTTCTCGCCCTCTGTTTCAGCTCCTCTGATTCAGCCCCTCTGTTTCAGCCCCTCTGATTCAGCCCCTCTGATTCAGCCCCTCTGATTCAACCCCTCTGTTTCTCGCCCTCTGTTTCAGCCCCTCTGTTTCAGCCCCTCTGTTTCTCACCCTCTGTTTCAGCCCCTCTAATTCAGCCCCTCTGATTCAGCCCCTCTGATTCAGCCCCTCTGTTTCCCGCCCCTCTGTTTCAGCCCCTCTGTTTCTCGCCCTCTGTTTCAGCCCCTCTGTTTCTCGCCCTCTGTTTCAGCCCCACTGTTTCAGCCCCTCTGTTTCAGCCCCTCTGTTTCAGCGCCTCTGTTTCGCCCTCTGTTTCAGCCCCTCTGATTCAGCCCCTCTGTTTCAGCCCCTCTGTTTCAGCCCCACTGTTTCTCGCCCTCTGTTTCAGCCCCACTGTTTCAGCCCCTCTGTTTCAGCCCCTCTGTTTCAGCGCCTCTGTTTCGCCCTCTGTTTCAGCCCCTCTGTTTCTCGCCCTCTGTTTCAGCCCCTCTGATTCAGCCCCTCTGTTTCTCGCCCTCTGTTTCAGCCCCACTGCTTCTCGCCCTCTGTTTCAGCCCCTCTGTTTCAGCCCATCTGTTTCAGCCCCTCTGATTCAGCCCCTCTGTTTCTCGCCCTCTGTTTCAGACCCTCTGTTTCAGCCCCTCTGTTTCAGCTCCTCTGTTTCAGCCCCTCTATTTCTCACCCACTGTTTCAGCCCCTCTGTTTCTCGCCCTCTGTTTCAGCCCCTCTGTTTCTCGCCCTCTGTTTCAGCCCCTCTGTTTCTCACCCTCTGTTTCTCGCCCTCTGTTTCAGGCCCACAGTTTCTCGCCCTCTGTTTCAGCCCCTCTGTTTCAGCCCCTCTGTTTCAGCCCCTCTGTTTCTCGCCCTCTGTTTCAGCCCCTCTGTTTCAGCCCCTCTGTTTCAGCCCCTCTGTTTCTCACCCTCAGTTTCAGCCCCTCTGTGTCTCGCCCTCTGTTTCAGCCCCTCTGTTTCTCGCCCTCTGTTTCAGCCCCTCTGTTGCAGCCCCTCTGTTTCTCGCCCTCTGTTTCTGCCCCTCTGTTTCTCGCCCTCTGTTTCAGCCCCGCTGTTTCTCGCCCTCTGTTTCAGCCCCGCTGATTCAGCCCCTCTGTTTCAGCCCCTCTGAATCAGCCCCTCTGATTCAGCCCCTCTGTTTCAGCCCCACTGTTTCAGCCCCTCTGTTTCTCGCCCTCTGTTTCAGCCCCTCTGATTCTCGCCCTCTGTTTCAGCCCCTCTGTTTCTCGCCCTCTGTTTCAGCCCCTCTGATTCAGCCCCTCTGTTTCAGCCCCTCTGATTCAGCCCCTCTGATTCAGCCCCTCTGATTCAACACCTCTGTTTCTCGCCCTCTGTTTCAGCCCCTCTGTTTCAGCCCCTCTGTTTCTCACCCTCTGTTTCAGCCCCTCTGATTCAGCCCCTCTGATTCAGCCCCTCTGATTCAGCCCCTCTGTTTCCCGCCCCTCTGTTTCAGCCCCTCTGTTTCTCGCCCTCTGTTTCAGCCCCTCTGTTTCTCGCACTCTGTTTCAGCCCCACTGTTTCAGCCCCTCTGTTTCAGCCCCTCTGTTTCAGCGCCTCTGTTTCGCCCTCTGTTTCAGCCCCTCTGTTTCTCGCCCTCTGTTTCAGCCCCTCTGATTCAGCCCCTCTGTTTCTCCCCGTCTGTTCCAGCCCCTCTGTTTCAGCCCCTCTGTTTCAGCCACTCTGTTTCAGCCCCTCTGTTTCAGCCCCTCTGTTTCAGCCCCTCTGTTTCTCGCCCTCTGTTTCAGCCCCTCTGTTTCTCGCCCTCTGTTTCAGCCCCTCTGTTTCAGCCCATCTGTTTCAGCCACTCTGTTTCTCGCCCTCTGTTTCAGCCCCTCTGTTTCTCACCCTCTGTTTCAGCCCCTCTGATTCGGCCCCTCTGTTTCTCGCCCTCTGATTCAGCCCCTCTGTTTCTCGCCCTCTGTTTCAGCCCCTCTGTTTCAGCCCCTCTGATTCAGCCACTCTGTTTCTCGCCCTCTTTTTCAGCGCCTCTGTTTCCCTCCCTCTGTTTCAGCCCCTCTGTTTCTCGCCCTCTGTTTCAGCCCCTCTGTTTCAGCCCGTCTGTTTCAGCCCCTCTGTTTCAGCCCCTCTGTTTCTCACCCTCTGTTTCTCGCCCTCTGTTTCAGCCCCTCTGTTTTTCGCCCTCTGTTTCAGCCCCCTGTTTCTCGCCCTCTGTTTCAGGCTCTCTGTTTCAGCCCCTCTGTTTTTCGCCCTGTTTCTTGCCCGCTGTTTCAGCCCCTTTGTTTCTCGCCCTCTGTTTCAGCCCCTCTGTTTCAGCCCCTCTGATTCAGCCCCTCTGTTTCAGCCCCTCTGTTTCAGCCCCTCTGTTTCAGCCCCTCTGTTTCTCGCCCTCTGTTCAGCCCCTCTGTTTCTCGCCCTCTGTTTCTTGCCCTCTGTTTCTCGCCCTCTGTTTCAGCCCCTCTGATTCAGCCCCTCTGTTTCAGCCCCTCTGATTCAGCCCCTCTGTTTCTCGCCCTCTGTTTCAGCCCCTCTGTTTCTCGCCCTCTGTTTCAGCCCCTCTGATTCAGCCCCTCTGTTTCAGCCCCTCTGATTCAGCCCCTCTGATTCAGCCCCTCTGATTCAGCCACTCTGTTTCTCGCCCGCTTTTTCAGCCCCTCTGTTTCAGCCCCTCTGTTTCAGCCCCTCTGTTTCTCACCCTCTGTTTCAGCCCCTCTGATTCAGCCCCTCTGATTCAGCCCCTCTGATTCAGCCCCTCTGTTTCCCGCCCCTCTGTTTCAGCCCCTCTGTTTCTCGCCCTCTGTTTCAGCCCCTCTGTTTCTCGCCCTCTGTTTCAGCCCCTCTGTTTCAGCCCCTCTGTTTCAGCCCCTCTGTTTCAGCGCCTCTGTTTCTCGCCCTCTGTTTCAGCCCCTCTGTTTCTCGCCCTCTGTTTCAGCCCCTCTGATTCAGCCCCTCTGTTTCAGCCCCTCTGTTTCAGCCCCTCTGTTCCAGCCGCTCTGTTTCAGCCCCTCTGTTTCAGCCACTCTGTTTCAGCCCCTCTGTTTCAGCCCCTCTGTTTCTCGCCCTCTGTTTCAGACCCTCTGTTTCTCGCCCTCCGATTCAGCCCCTCTGTTTCAGCCCGTCTGTTTCACCACTCTGTTTCTCGCCCTCTGTTTCAGTCCGTCTGTTTCTCACCCTCTGTTTCAGCCCCTCTGATTCAGACCCTCTGTTTCTCGCCCTCTGTTTCAGCTCCTCTGTTTCTCGCCCTCTGTTTCAGCCCCTCTGTTTCAGCCCCTCTGTTTCAGCCCCTCTGTTTCTCGCCCTCTGTTCAGCCCCTCTGTTTCTCGCTCTCTGTTTCAGCCCCTCTGTTTCTCGCCCTCTGATTCCGCCCCTCTGATTCAGCCCCTCTGTTTCCCGCCACTCTGTTTCAGCCCCTCTGTTTCTCGCCCTCTGTTTCAGCCCCACTGATTCAGCCCCTCTGTTTCCCGCCACTCTGTTTCAGCCCCTCTGTTTCTCGCCCTCTGTTTCAGCCCCACTGATTCAGCCCCTCTGTTTCAGCCCCTCTGAATCAGCCCCTCTGATTCAGCCCCTCTGTTACAGCCCCTCTGTTTCTCGCCCTCTGTTTCAGCCCCTCTGATTCTCGCCCTCTGTTTCAGACCCTCTGTTTCTCGCCCTCTGTTTCAGCTCCTCTGATTCAGCCCCTCTGTTTCAGCCCCTCTGATTCAGCCCCTCTGATTCAGCCCCTCTGATTCAGCCCCTCTGTTTCCCGCCCCTCTGTTTCAGCCCCTCTGTTTCTCGCCCTCTGTTTCAGCCCCTCTGTTTCTCGCCCTCTGTTTCAGCCCCACTGTTTCAGCCCCTCTGTTTCAGCCCCTCTGTTTCAGCACCTCTGTTTCGCCCTCTGTTTCAGCCCCTCTGTTTCTCGCCCTCTGTTTCAGCCCCTCTGATTCAGCCCCTCTGTTTCAGCCCCTCTGTTTCAGCCCCTCTGTTTCAGCCCCTCTGTTTCTCGCCCTCTGTTCAGCCCCTCTGTTTCTCGCCCTCTGTTTCTCGCCCTCTGTTTCTCGCCCTCTGTTTCAGCCCCTCTGATTCAGCCCCTCTGTTTCAGCCCCTCTGATTCAGCCCCTCTGTTTCTCGCCCTCTGTTTCAGCCCCTCTGTTTCTCGCCCTCTGTTTCAGCCCCTCTGATTCAGCCCCTCTGTTTCAGCCCCTCTGATTCAGCCCCTCTGATTCAGCCCCTCTGATTCAGCCACTCTGTTTCTCGCCCTCTGTTTCAGCCCCTCTGTTTCAGCCCCTCTGTTTCAGCCCCTCTGTTTCTCACCCTCTGATTCAGCCCCTCTGATTCAGCCCCTCTGTTTCCCGCCACTCTGTTTCAGCCCCTCTGTTTCTCGCCCTCTGTTTCAGCCCCTCTGTTTCTCGCCCTCTGTTTCAGCCCCTCTGTTTCAGCCCCTCTGTTTCAGCCCCTCTGTTTCAGCGCCTCTGTTTCTCGCCCTCTGTTTCAGCCCCTCTGTTTCTCGCCCTCTGTTTCAGCCCCTCTGATTCAGCCCCTCTGTTTCAGCCCCTCTGTTTCTCCCCCTCTGTTCCAGCCGCTCTGTTTCAGCCCCTCTGTTTCAGCCACTCTGTTTCAGCCCCTCTGTTTCAGCCCCTCTGTTTCTCGCCCTCTGTTTCAGCCCCTCTGTTTCTCGCCCTCCGATTCAGCCCCTCTGTTTCAGCCCGTCTGTTTCACCACTGTGTTTCTCGCCCTCTGTTTCAGTCCGTCTGTTTCTCACCCTCTGTTTCAGCCCCTCTGATTCAGACCCTCTGTTTCTCGCACTCTGTTTCAGCTCCTCTGTTTCTCGCCCTCTGTTTCAGCCCCTCTGTTTCAGCCCCTCTGTTTCAGCCCCTCTGTTTCAGCCCCTCTGTTTCTCGCCCTCTGTTCAGCCCCTCTGTTTCTCGCTCTCTGTTTCAGGCCCTCTGTTTCTCGCCCTCTGTTTCAGCCCCTCTGATTCAGCCCCTCTGTTTCAACCCCTCTGATTCAGCCCCTCTGTTTCATCCCCTCTGTTTCAGCCCCTCTGTTTCAGCCCCTGTGTTTCTCGCCCTCTATTTCTCACTCTCTGTTTCTCGCCCTCTGTTTCAGCCCCTCTGTTTTTCGCCCTCTGTTTCAGCCCCTCTGTTTGTCGCCCTCTGTTTCTGGCTCTCTGTTTCAGCACGTCTGTTTCAGCCCCTCTCTTTCAGCCCCTCTGTTTCTCGCCCTCTGTTTCTCGCCCGCTGTTTCAGCCCCTTTTTTTCTCGCCCTCTGTTTCAGCCCCACTGTTTCAGCCCCTCTGATACAGCCACTCTGATTCAGCCCCTCTGTTTCTCGCCCTCTGTTTCAGCCCCTCTGTTTCAGCCCCTCTGTTTCAGCCCCTCTGTTTCTCGCCCTCTGTTTCAGCCCCTCTGTTTCTCGCCCTCTGTTTCAGCCCCTCTGTTTCTCGCCCTCTGTTTCAGCCCCTCTGTTTCAGCCCCTCTGTTTCACGCCCTCTGTTTCTGCCTCTCTGTTTCTCGCCCTCTGTTTCAGCCCCGCTGTTTCTCGCCCTCTGTTTCAGCCCCACTGATTCAGCCCCTCTGTTTCAGCCCCTCTGAATCAGCCCCTCTGATTCAGCCCCTCTGTTACAGCCCCTCTGTTTCTCGCCCTCTGTTTCAGCCCCTCTGATTCTCGCCCTCTGTTTCAGCCCCTCTGTTTCTCGCCCTCTGTTTCAGCTCCTCTGATTCAGCCCCTCTGTTTCAGCCCCTCTGATTCAGCCCCTCTGATTCAGCCCCTCTGATTCAACCCCTCTGTTTCTCGCCCTCTGTTTCAGCCCCTCTGTTTCAGCCCCTCTGTTTCTCACCCTCTGTTTCAGCCCCTCTGATTCAGCCCCTCTGATTCAGCCCCTCTGATTCAGCCCCTCTGTTTCCCGCCCCTCTGTTTCAGCCCCTCTGTTTCTCGCCCTCTGTTTCAGCCCCTCTGTTTCTCGCCCTCTGTTTCAGCCCCACTGTTTCAGCCCCTCTGTTTCAGCCCCTCTGTTTCAGCGCCTCTGTTTCGCCCTCTGTTTCAGCCCCTCTGTTTCTCGCCCTCTGTTTCAGCCCCTCTGATTCAGCCCCTCTGTTTCAGCCCCTCTGTTTCAGCCCCACTGTTTCTCGCCCTCTGTTTCAGCCCCACTGTTTCAGACCCTCTGTTTCAGCCCCTCTGTTTCAGCGCCTCTGTTTCGCCCTCTGTTTCAGCCCCTCTGTTTCTCGCCCTCTGTTTCAGCCCCTCTGATTCAGCCCCTCTGTTTCTCGCCCTCTGTTTCAGCCCCACTGTTTCTCGCCCTCTGTTTCAGCCCCTCTGTTTCAGCCCATCTGTTTCAGCCACTCTGTTTCTCGCCCTCTGTTTCAGCCCCTCTGTTTCTCACCCTCTGTTTCAGCCCCTCTGATTCAGCCCCTCTATTTCTCGCCCTCTGTTTCAGCCCCTCTGTTTCTCGCCCTCTGTTTCAGCCCCTCTGATTCAGCCACTCTGTTTCTCGCCCTCTGTTTCAGCCCCTCTGTTTCCCTCCCTCTGTTTCAGCCCCTCTGTTTCTCGCCCTCTGTTTCAGCCCCTCTGTTTCAGCCCGTCTGTTTCAGCCCCTCTGTTTCAGCCCCTCTGTTTCTCACCCTCTGTTTCTCGCCCTCTGTTTCAGCCCCTCTGTTTTTCGCCCTCTGTTTCAGCCCCCTGTTTCTCGCCCTCTGTTTCAGGCTCTCTGTTTCAGCCCCTCTGTTTCTCGCCCTCTGTTTCTCGCCCGCTGTTTCAGCCTGTTTGTTTCTCGCCCTCTGTTTCAGCCCCTCTGTTTCAGCCCCTCTGATTCAGCCCCTCTGATTCAGCCCCTCTGTTTCTCGCCCTCTGTTTCAGACCCTCTGTTTCAGCCCCTCTGTTTCAGCTCCTCTGTTTCAACCCCTCTATTTCTCACCCACTGTTCAGCCCCTCTGTTTCTCGCCCTCTGTTTCAGCCCCTCTGTTTCAGCACCTCTGTTTCAGCCCCTCTGTTTCTCGCCCTCTGTTTCAGCCCCTCTGTTTGTCGCCCTCTGTTTCAGCCACTCTGTTTCTCGCCCTGTGTTTCAGCCCCTCTGTTTCAGCCCCTCTGTTTCTCGCCCTCTGTTTCTGCCTCTCTGTTTCTCGCCCTCTGTTTCAGGCCCGCTGTTTCTCGCCCTCTGTTTCAGCCCCGCTGATTCAGCCCCTCTGTTTCAGCCCCTCTGTTTCTCGCCCTCTGTTCAGCCCATCTGTTTCTCGCCCTCTGCTTCAGGCCCTCTGTTTCTCGCCCTCTGTTTCAGCCCCTCTGTTTTAGCCCCTCTGTTTCAGCCCCTCTGATTCAGCCCCTCTGTTTCAGCCCCTCTGTTTCAGCCCCTCTGTTTCAGCCCCTCTGTTTCTCGCCCTCTATTTCTCACCCTCTGTTTCTCGCACTCTGTTTCAGCCCCTCTGTTTTTCGCCCTCTGTTTCAGCCCCTCTGTTTGTCGCCCTCTGTTTCAGGCTCTCTGTTTCAGCCCGTCTGTTTCAGCCCCTCTCTTTCAGCCCCTCTGTTTCTCGCCCTCTGTTTCTCGCCCACTGTTTCAGCCCCTTTTTTTCTCACCCTCTGTTTCAGCCCCACTGTTTCAGCCCCTCTGATACAGCCACTCTGATTCAGCCCCTCTGTTTCTCGCCCTCTGTTTCAGCCCCTCTGTTTCTCGCCCTCTGTTTCAGCCCCTCTGTTTCTCGCCCTCTGTTTCAGCCCCTCTGTTTCTCGCCCTCTGTTTCAGCCCCTCTGTTTCTCACCCTGTGTTTCAGCCCCTCTGTTTCAGCCCCTCTGTTTCACGCCCTCTGTTTCTGCCTCTCTGTTTCTCGCCCTCTGTTTCAGCCCCGCTGTTTCTCGCCCTCTGTTTCAGCCCCGCTGATTCAGCCCCTCTGTTTCAGCCCCTCTGAATCAGCCCCTCTGATTCAGCCCCTCTGTTTCAGCCCCTCGGTTTCAGCCCCTCTGTTTCAGCCCCTCTGTTTCTCGCCCTCTGTTTCAGCCCCTCTGATTCTCGCCCTCTGTTTCAGCCCCTCTGTTTCTCGCCCTCTGTTTCAGCTCCTCTGATTCAGCCCCTCTGTTTCAGCCCCTCTGATTCAGCCCCTCTGATTCAGCCCCTCTGATTCAACCCCTCTGTTTCTCGCCCTCTGTTTCAGCCCCTCTGTTTCAGCCCCTCTGTTTCTCACTCTCTGTTTCAGCCCCTCTGATTCAGCCCCTCTGATTCAGCCCCTCTGTTTCAGCCCCTCTGATTCAGCCCCTCTGATTCAGCCCCTCTGTTTCTCGCCCTCTGTTTCAGACCCTCTGTTTCAGCCCCTCTGTTTCAGCTCCTCTGTTTCAACCCCTCTATTTCTCACCCACTGTTCAGCCCCTCTGATCTCGCCCTCTGTTTCAGCCCCTCTGTTTCTCGCCCTCTGTTTCAGCCCCTCTGTTTCTCACCCTCTGTTTCTCGCCCTCTGTTTCAGGCCCACTGTTTCTCGCCCTCTGTTTCAGCCCCTCTGTTTCAGCCCCTCTGTTTCAGCCCCTCTGTTTCTCGCCCTCTGTTTCAGCCCCTCTGTTTCAGCCCCTCTGTTTCAGCCCCTCTGTTTCTCACCCTCTGTTTCAGCCCCTCTGTGTCTCGCCCTCTGTTTCAGCCCCTCTGTTGCAGCCCCTCTGTTTCTCGCCCTCTGTTTCTGCCCCTCTGTTTCTCGCCCTCTGTTTCAGCCCCGCTGTTTCTCGCCCTCTGTTTCAGCCCCGCTGATTCAGCCCCTCTGTTTCAGCCCCTCTGAATCAGCCCCTCTGATTCAGCCCCTCTGTTTCAGCCCCACTGTTTCAGCCCCTCTGTTTCTCGCCCTCTGTTTCAGCCCCTCTGATTCTCGCCCTCTGTTTCAGCCCCTCTGTTTCTCGCCCTCTGTTTCAGCCCCTCTGATTCAGCCCCTCTGTTTCAGCCCCTCTGATTCAGCCCCTCTGATTCAGCCCCTCTGATTCAGCCCCTCTGTTTCTCACCCTCTGTTTCAGCCACTCTGATTCAGCCCCTCCGATTCAGCCCCACTGATTCAGCCCCTCTGTTTCCCTCCACTCTGTTTCAGCCCCTCTGTTTCTCGCCCTCTGTTTCAGCCCCTCTGTTTCTCGCCCTCTGTTTCAGCCCCTCTGTTTCAGCCCCTCTGTTTCAGCCCCTCTGTTTCAGCGCCTCTGTTTCTCGCCCTCTGTTTCAGCCCCTCTGTTTCTCGCCCTCTGTTTCAGCCCCTCTGATTCAGCCCCTCTGTTTCAGCCCCTCTGTTTCTCCCCCTCTGTTCAAGCCCCTCTGTTTCAGCCCCTCTGTTTCAGCCACTCTGTTTCAGCCCCTCTGTTTCAGCCCCTCTGTTTCTCACCCTCTGTTTCAGCCCCTCTGTTTCTCGCCCTCCGATTCAGCCCCTCTGTTTCAGCCCGTCTGTTTCAGCCACTCTGTTTCTCGCCCTCTGTTTCAGTCCCTCTGTTTCTCACCCTCTGTTTCAGCCCCTCTGATTCAGCCCCTCTGTTTCTCGCCCTCTGTTTCAGCCCCTCTGTTTCTCGCCCTCTGTTTCAGCCCCTCTGTATCAGCCCCTCTGTTTCTCGCCCTCTGTTCAGCCGCTCTGTTTCTCGCCCTCTGCTTCAGGCCCTCTGTTTCTTGCCCTCTGTTTCAGCCCCTCTGTTTCAGCCCCTCTGTTTCAGCCCCTCTGATTCAGCCCCTCTTTTTCAGCCCCTCTGTTTCAGCCCCTCTGTTTCAGCCCCTCTGTTTCTCGCCCTCTATTTCTCACCCTCTGTTTCTCGCACTCTGTTTCAGCCCCTCTGTTTTTCGCCCTCTGTTTCAGCCCCTCTGTTTGTCGCCCTCTGTTTCAGGCTCTCTGTTTCAGCCCGTCTGTTTCAGCCCCTCTCTTTCATCCCCTCTGTTTCTCGCCCGCTGTTTCTCGCCCACTGTTTCAGCCCCTTTTTTTCTCGCCCTCTGTTTCAGCCCCACTGTTTCAGCCCCTCTGATACAGCCACTCTGATTCAGCCCCTCTGTTTCTCGCCCTCTGTTTCAGCCCCTCTGTTTCAGCACCTCTGTTTCAGCCCCTCTGTTTCTCGCCCTCTGTTTCAGCCCCTCTGTTTGTCGCCCTCTGTTTCAGCCCCTCTGTTTCTCGCCCTGTGTTTCAGCCCCTCTGTTTCAGCCCCTCTGTTTCACGCCCTCTGTTTCTGCCTCTCTGTTTCTCGCCCTCTGTTTCAGCCCCGCTGTTTCTCGCCCTCTGTTTCAGCCCCGCTGATTCAGCCCCTCTGTTTCAGCCCCTCTGTTTCTCGCCCTCTGTTCAGCCCCTCTGTTTCTCGCCCTCTGCTTCAGGCCCTCTGTTTCTCGCCCTCTGTTTCAGCCCCTCTGTTTCAGCCCCTCTGTTTCAGCCCCTCTGATTCAGCCCCTCTGTTTCAGCCCCTCTGTTTCAGCCCCTCTGTTTCAGCCCCTCTGTTTCTCGCCCTCTATTTCTCACCCTCTGTTTCTCGCACTCTGTTTCAGCCCCTCTGTTTTTCGCCCTCTGTTTCAGCCCCTCTGTTTGTCGCCCTCTGTTTCAGGCTCTCTGTTTCAGCCCGTCTGTTTCAGCCCCTCTCTTTCAGCCCCTCTGTTTCTCGCCCTCTGTTTCTCGCCCACTGTTTCAGCCCCTTTTTTTCTCGCCCTCTGTTTCAGCCCCACTGTTTCAGCCCCTCTGATACAGCCACTCTGATTCAGCCCCTCTGTTTCTCGCCCTCTGTTTCAGCCCCTCTGTTTCAGCACCTCTGTTTCAGCCCCTCTGTTTCTCGCCCTCTGTTTCAGCCCCTCTGTTTCTCGCCCTCTGTTTCAGCCCCTCTGTTTCTCACCCTGTGTTTCAGCCCCTCTGTTTCACCCCCTCTGTTTCACGCTCTCTGTTTCTGCCTCTCTGTTTCTCGCCCTCTGTTTCAGCCCCGCTGTTTCTCGCCCTCTGTTTCAGCCCCGCTGATTCAGCCCCTCTGTTTCAGCCCCTCTGAATCAGCCCCTCTGATTCAGCCCCTCTGTTTCAGCCCCTCGGTTTCAGCCCCTCTGTTTCAGCCCCTCTGTTTCTCGCCCTCTGTTTCAGCCCCTCTGATTCTCGCCCTCTGTTTCAGCCCCTCTGTTTCTCGCCCTCTGTTTCAGCTCCTCTGATTCAGCCCCTCTGTTTCAGCCCCTCTGATTCAGCCCCTCTGATTCAGCCCCTCTGATTCAACCCCTCTGTTTCTCGCGCTCTGTTTCTGCCCCTCTGTTTCAGCCCCTCTGTTTCTCACTCTCTGTTTCAGCCCCTCTGATTCAGCCCCTCAGATTCAGCCCCTCTGATTCAGCCCCTCTGTTTCCCGCCACTCTGTTTCAGCCCCTCTGTTTCTCGCCCTCTGTTTCAGCCCCTCTGTTTCTCGCCCTCTGTTTCAGCCCCACTGTTTCAGCCCCTCTGTTTCAGCCCCTCTGTTTCAGCGCCTCTGTTTCGCCCTCTGTTCAGCCAATCTGTTTCTCGCCCTCTGTTTCAGCCCCTCTGATTCAGCCCCTCTGTTTCAGCCCCTCTGTTTCTCCCCCTCTGTTCCAGCCCCTCGGTTTCAGCCCCTCTGTTTCAGCCACTCTGTTTCAGACCCTCTGTTTCAGCCCCTCTGTTTCAGCCCCTCTGTTTCTCGCCCTCTGTTTCAGCCCCTCGGTTTCTCGCCCTCTGTTTCAGCCCCTCTGTTTCAGCCCATCTGTTTCAGCCACTCTGTTTCTCGCCCTCTGTTTCAGCCCCTCTGTTTCTCACCCTCTGTTTCAGCCCCTCTGATTCAGCCCCTCTGTTTCTCGCCCTCTGTTTCAGCCCCTCTGTTTCTCGCCCTCTGTTTCAGCCCCTCTGTTTCAGCCCCTCTGATTCAGCCACTCTGTTTCTCGCCCTCTGTTTCAGCCCCTCTGTTTCCCTCCCTCTGTTTCAGCCCCTCTGTTTCTCGCCCTCTGTTTTTGCCCCTCTGTTTCAGCCCGTCTGTTTCAGCCCCTCTGTTTCAGCCCCTCTGTTTCTCACCCTCTGTTTCTCGCCCTCTGTTTCAGCCCCTCTGTTTTTCGCCCTCTGTTTCAGTCCCCTGTTTCTCGCCCTCTGTTTCAGGCTCTCTGTTTCAGCCCCTCTGTTTCACGCCCTCTGTTTCTCGCCCGCTGTTTCAGCCCCTTTGTTTCTCGCCCTCTGTTTCAGCCCCTCTGATTCAGCCGCTCTGTTTCTCGCGCTCTGTTTCAGACCCTCTGTTTCAGCCCCTCTGTTTCAGCTCCTCTGTTTCAGCCCCTCTGTTTCTCACCCTCTGTTTCAGCCCCTCTGTTTCTCGCCCTCTGTTTCAGCCCCTCTGTTTCTCGCCCTCTGATTCAGCCCCTCTGTTTCTCACCCTCTGTTTCAGCCCCTCTGTTTCAGCCCCTCTGTTTCTCGCGCTCTGTTTCTGCCCCTCTGTTTCTCGCCCTCTGTTTCAGCCCCGCTGTTTCTCGCCCTCTGTTTCAGCCCCGCTGATTCAGCCCCTCTGTTTCAGCCCCTCTGAATCAGCCCCTCTGATTCAGCCCCTCTGTTTCAGCCCCTCTGTTTCAGCCCCTCTGTTTCTCGCCCTCTGTTTCAGCCCCTCTGTTTCTCCCCCTCTGTTTCTCGCCCTCTGTTTCAGCCCCTCTGTTTCTCACCCTCTGTTTCAGCCCCTCTGTTTCATCCCCTTTGTTTCTCGCCCTCTGGTTCTGCCCCTCTGTTTCTCGCCCTCTGTTTCAGCCCCGCTGTTTCTCGCCCTCTGTTTCAGCCCCGCTGATTCAGCCCCTCTGTTTCAGACCCTCTGAATCAGTCCCTATGATTCAGCCCCTCTGTTTCAGCCCCTCTGTTTCAGCCCCTCTGTTTCAGCCCCTCTGTTTCTCGCCCTCTGTTTCAGCCCCTCTGTTTCAGCCCCTCTGTTTCTCGCCCTCTGTTTCTGCCCCTCTGTTTCAGCCCCTCTGTTTCAGCTCCGCTGTTTCAGCCCCTCTGTTTCTCGCCCTCTGTTTCAGCCCCTCTGTTTCTCGCCCTCTGTTTCAGCCCCTCTGTTTCTCGCCCTCTGTTTCAGCCCCTCTGTTTCAGCCCCTCTGTTTCAGCCCCTCTGTTTCAGCCCCTCTGTTTCTCGCCCTCTGTTTCAGCCACTCTGTTTCTCGCCCTCTGTTTCAGGCCCTCTGTTTCTCGCCCTCTGTTTCAGCCCCTCTGTTTCAGCCCCTCTGTTTCAGCCCCTCTGTTTCTCGCCCTCTGTTTCAGCCCCTCTGTTTCAGCCCCTCTGTTTCAGCCCCACTGTTTCAGCCCCTCTGTTTCTCGCCCTCTGTTTCAGCCCCTCTGATTCTCGCCCTCTGTTTCAGCCCCTCTGTTTCTCGCCCTCTGTTTCAGCTCCACTGATTCAGCCCCTCTGTTTCAGCCCCTCTGATTCAGCCCCTCTGATTCAGCCCCTCTGATTCAACCCCTCTGTTTCTCGCCCTCTGTTTCAGCCCCTCTGTTTCAGCCCCTCTGTTTCTCACCATCTGTTTCAGCCCCTCTGATTCAGCCCCTCTGATTCAGCCCCTCTGTTTCCCGCCCCTCTGTTTCAGCCCCTCTGTTTCTCGCCCTCTGTTTCAGCCCCTCTGTTTCTCTCCCTCTGTTTCAGCCCCACTGTTTCAGCCCCTCTGTTTCAGCCCCTCTGTTTCAGCGCCTCTGTTTCGCCCTCTGTTTCAGCCAATCTGTTTCTCGCCCTCTGTTTCAGCCCCTCTGATTCAGCCCCTCTGTTTCAGCCCCTCTGTTTCTCCCCCTCTGTTCCAGCCCCTCTGTTTCAGCCCCTCTGTTTCAGCCACTCTGTTTCAGCCCCTCTGTTTCAGCCCCTCTGTTTCAGCCACTCTGTTTCTCGCCCTCTGTTTCAGCCCCTCGGTTTGACGCCCTCTGTTTCAGCCCCTCTGTGTCAGCCCATCTGTTTCAGCCACTCTGTTTCTCGCCCTCTGTTTCAGCCCCTCTGTTTCTCACCCTCTGTTTCAGCCCCTCTGATTCAGCCCCTCTGTTTCTCCCAGTCTGTTTCAGCCCCTCTGTTTCTCGCCCTCTGTTTCAGCCCCTCTGTTTCAGCCCCTCTGATTCAGCCACTCTGTTTCTCGCCCTCTGTTTCTCGCCCTCTGTTTCAGCCCGTCTGTTTCAGCCCCTCTGCTTTAGCCCCTCTGTTTCTCACCCTCTGTTTCTCGCCCTCTGTTTCAGCCCCTCTGTTTTTCGCCCTCTGTTTCAGCCCCCTGTTTCTCGCCCTCTGTTTCAGGCTCTCTGTTTCAGCCCCTCTGTTTCTCGCCCTCTGTTTCTCGCCCGCTGTTTCAGCCCATTTGTTTCTCGCCCTCTGTTTCATCCCCTCTGATTCAGCCCCTCTGTTTCTCGCGCTCTGTTTCAGACCCTCTGTTTCAGCCCCTCTGTTTCAGCTCCTCTGTTTCAGCCCCTCTGTTTCTCACCCTCTGTTTCAGCCCCTCTGTTTCTCGCCCTCTGTTTCAGCCCCTCTGTTTCTCGCCCTCTGTTTCAGCCCCTCTGTTTCAGCCCCTCTGTTTCAGCCCCTCTGTTTCAGCCCCTCTGTTTCTCGCCCTCTGTTTCAGCCCCTCTGTTTCAGCCCCTCTGTTTCTCGCCCTCTGTTTCTGCCCCTCTGTTTCTCGCCCTCTCTTTCAGCCCCTCTGTTTCAGCCCCTCTGTTTCAGCTCCGCTGTTTCAGCCCCTCTGTTTCTCGCCCTCTGTTTCAGCCCCTCTGTTTCTCGCCCTCTGTTTCAGCCCCTCTGTTTCTCGCCCTCTGTTTCAGCCCCTCTGTTTCAGCCCCTCTGTTTCAGCCCCTCTGTTTCAGCCCCTCTGTTTCTCGCCCTCTGTTTCAGCCACTCTGTTTCTCGCCCTCTGTTTCAGGCCCTCTGTTTCTCGCCCTCTGTTTCAGCCCCTCTGTTTCAGCCCCTCTGTTTCAGCCCCTCTGTTTCTCGCCCTCTGTTTCAGCCCCTCTGTTTCAGCCCCTCTGTTTCAGCCCCACTGTTTCAGCCCCTCTGTTTCTCGCCCTCTGTTTCAGCCCCTCTGATTCTCGCCCTCTGTTTCAGCCCCTCTGTTTCTCGCCCTCTGTTTCAGCTCCTCTGATTCAGCCCCTCTGTTTCAGCCCCTCTGATTCAGCCCCTCTGATTCAGCCCCTCTGATTCAACCCCTCTGTTTCTCGCCCTCTGTTTCAGCCCCTCTGTTTCAGCCCCACTGTTTCTCACCATCTGTTTCAGCCCCTCTGATTCAGCCCCTCTGATTCAGCCCCTCTGATTCAGCCCCTCTGTTTCCCGCCCCTCTGTTTCAGCCCCTCTGTTTCTCGCCCTCTGTTTCAGCCCCTCTGTTTCTCGCCCTCTGTTTCAGCCCCACTGTTTCAGCCCCTCTGTTTCAGCCCCTCTGTTTCAGCGCCTCTGTTTCGCCCTATGTTTCAGCCAATCTGTTTCTCGCCCTCTGTTTCAGCCCCTCTGATTCATCCCCTCTGTTTCAGCCCCTCTGTTTCTCCCCCTCTGTTCCAGCCCCTCTGTTTCAGCCCCTCTGTTTCAGCCACTCTGTTTCAGCCCCTCTGTTTCAGCCCCTCTGTTTCAGCCCCTCTGTTTCTCGCCCTCTGTTTCAGCCCCTCGGTTTGACGCCCTCTGTTTCAGCCCCTCTGTTTCAGCCCATCTGTTTCAGCCACTCTGTTTCTCGCCCTCTGTTTCAGCCCCTCTGTTTCTCACCCTCTGTTTCAGCCCCTCTGATTCAGCCCCTCTGTTTCTCCCAGTCTGTTTCAGCCCCTCTGTTTCTCGCCCTCTGTTTCAGCCCCTCTGTTTCAGCCCCTCTGATTCAGCCACTCTGTTTCTCGCCCTCTGTTTCTCGCCCTCTGTTTCAGCCCGTCTGTTTCAGCCCCTCTGTTTTAGCCCCTCTGTTTCTCACCCTCTGTTTCTCGCCCTCTGTTTCAGCCCCTCTGTTTCAGCCCCCTGTTTCTCGCCCTCTGTTTCAGGCTCTCTGTTTCAGCCCCTCTGTTTCTCACCCTCTGTTTCTCGCCCGCTGTTTCAGCCCCTTTGTTTCTCGCCCTCTGTTTCATCCCCTCTGATTCAGCCCCTCTGTTTCTCGCGCTCTGTTTCAGACCCTCTGTTTCAGCCCCTCTGTTTCAGCTCCTCTGTTTCAGCCCCTCTGTTTCTCACCCTCTGTTTCAGCCCCTCTGTTTCTCGCCCTCTGTTTCAGCCCCTCTGTTTCTCGCCCTCTGTTTCAGCCCCTCTGTTTCTCACCCTCTGTTTCAGCCCCTCTGTTTCAGCCCCTCTGTTTCTCGCGCTCTGTTTCTGCCCCTCTGTTTCTCGCCCTCTGTTTCAGCCCCGCTGTTTCTCGCCCTCTGTTTCAGCCCCGCTGATTCAGCCCCTCTGTTTCAGCCCCTCTGAATCAGCCCCTCTGATTCAGCCCCTCTGTTTAAGCCCCTCTGTTTCAACCCCTCTGTTTCTCGCCCTCTGTTTCAGCCCCTCTGTTTCTCCCCCTCTGTTTCTCGCCCTCTGTTTCAGCCCCACTGTTTCTCGCCCTCTGTTTCAGCCCCTCTGTTTCATCCCCTTTGTTTCTCGCCCTCTGGTTCTGCCCCTCTGTTTCTCGCCCTCTGTTTCAGCCCCGCTGTTTCTCGCCTTCTGTTTCAGCTCCTCTGTTTCAGCCCCTCTGTTTCTCACCCTCTGTTTCAGCCCCTCTATTTCTCGCCCTCTGTTTCAGCCCCTCTGTTTCTCGCCCTCTGTTTCAGCCCCTCTGTTTCTCACCCTCTGTTTCAGCCCCTCTGTTTCAGCCCCTCTGTTTCTCGCGCTCTGTTTCTGCCCCTCTGTTTCTCGCCCTCTGTTTCAGCCCCTCTGTTTCAGCCCCTCTGTTTCAGCCCCTCTGTTTCAGCCCCTCTGTTTCTCGCCCTCTGTTTCAGCCACTCTGTTTCTCGCCCTCTGTTTCAGCCCCTCTGTTTCAGCCCCTCTGTTTCAGCCCCTCTGTTTCTCGCCCTCTGTTTCAGCCCCTCTGTTTCAGCCCCTCTTTTTCAGCCACTCTGTTTCTCGCCCTCTGTTTCTGCCCCTCTGTTTCTCGCCCTCTGTTTCAGCCCCGCTGTTTCTCGCCCTCCGTTTCAGCCCCGCTGATTCAGCCCCTCTGTTTCAGCCCCTCCGAATCAGCCCCTCTGATTCAGCCCCTCTGTTTCAGCCCCACTGTTTCAGCCCCTCTGTTTCTCGCCCTCTGTTTCAGCCCCTCTGATACTCGCCCTCTGTTCCAGCCCCTCTGTTTCTCGCCGTCTGGTTCAGCCCCTCTGATTCAGCCACTCTGTTTCTCGCCCTCTGTTTCAGCCCCTCTGTTTCAGCCCCTCTGTTTCAGCCCCTCTGTTTCTCACCCTCTGTTTCAGCCCCTCTGATTCAGCCTCTCTGATTCAGCCCCTCTGATTCAGCCCCTCTGTTTCCCGCCCCTCTGTTTCAGCCCCTCTGTTTCTCGCCCTCTGTTTCAGCCCCTCTGTTTCTCGCCCTCTGTTTCAGCCTCTCTGTTTCAGCCCCTCTGTTTCAGCCCCTCTGTTTCAGCGCCTCTGTTTCTCGCCCTCTGTTTCAGCCCCTCTGTTTCTCTCCCTCTGTTTCAGCCCCTCTGATTCAGCACCTCTGTTTCAGTGCCTCTGTTTCTCCCCCTCTGTTCCAGCCCCTCTGTTTCAGCCCCTCTGTTTCAGCCACTCTGTTTCAGCCCCTCTGTTTCAGCCCCTCTGTTTCTCCCCCTCTGTTTCAGCCCCTCTGTTTCTCGCCCTCCGATTCAGCCCCTCTGTTTCAGCCCGTCTGTTTCAGCCACTCTGTTTCTCGCCCTCTGTTTCAGCCCCTCTGTTTCTCACCCTCTGTTTCAGCCCCTCTGATTCAGCCCCTCTGTTTCTCACCCTCTGTTTCAGCCCCTCTGTTTCTCCCAGTCTGTTTCAGCTCCACTGTTTCAGCCCCTCTGTTTCAGCCCCTCTGTTTCTCGCCCTCTGTTTCAGCCACTCTGTTTCTCGCCCTCTGTTTCAGCCCCTCTGATTCAGCCCCTCTGTTTCAGCCCCTCTGATTCAGCCCCTCTGTTTCAGCCCCTCTGTTTCAGCCCCTCTGTTTCAGCCCCTCTGTTTCAGCCCCTCTGTTTCTCGCCCTCTGTTTCAGCCCCTCTGTTTTTCGCCCTCTGTTTCAGCCCCTCTGTTTCTCGCCCTCTGTTTCAGGCTCTCTGTTTCAGCCCGTCTGTTTCAGCCCCTCTGTTTCAGCCCCTCTGTTTCTCGCCCTCTGTTTCTCGCCCGCTGTTTCAGCCCCTTTTTTTCTCGCCCTCTGTTTCAAACCCCACTGTTTCGGCCACTCTGATTCAGCCCCTCTGATTCAGCCCCACTGTTTCTCGCCCTCTGTTTCAGCCCCTCTGTTTCTCACCCTCTGTTTCAGCCCCTCTGTTTCTCGCCCTCTGTTTCAGCCCCTCTGTTTCTCGCCCTCTGTTTCAGCCCCTCTGTTTCAGCCCCTCTGTTTCTCGCCCTCTGTTTCTGCCCCTCTGTTTCTCGCCCTCTGTTTCAGCCCCGCTGTTTCTCGCCCTCTGTTTCAGCCCCGCTGATTCAGCCCCTCTGTTTCAGCCCCTCTGAATCAGCCCCTCTGATTCAGCCCCTCTGTTTCAGCCCCTCTGTTTCAGCCCCTCTGTTTCTCCCCCTCTGTTTCAGCCCCTCTGTTTCTCGCCCTCCGATTCAGCCCCTCTGTTTCAGCCCGTCTGTTTCAGCCACTCTGTTTCTCGCCCTCTGTTTCAGCCCCTCTGTTTCTCACCCTCTGTTTCAGCCCCTCTGATTCAGCCCCTCTGTTTCTCACCCTCTGTTTCAGCCCCTCTGTTTCTCCCAGTCTGTTTCAGCCCCTCTGTTTCTCGCCCTCTGTTTCAGCCCCTCTGTTTCTCGCCCTCTGTTTCAGCCCCTCTGATTCAGCCCCTATGTTTCAGCCCCTCTGATTCAGCCCCTCTGTTTCAGCCCCTCTGTTTCTCGCCCTCTGTTTCTCGCCCGCTGTTTCAGCCCCTTTTTTTCTCGCCCTCTGTTTCAAACCCCACTGTTTCAGCCACTCTGATTCAGCCCCTCTGATACAGCCCCTCTGTTTCTCGCCCTCTGTTTCAGCCCCTCTGTTTCAGCCCCTCTGTTTCAGCCCCTCTGTTTCTCGCCCTCTGTTTCAGCCCCTCTGTTTCTCGCCCTCTGTTTCAGCCCCTCTGTTTCAGCCCCTCTGTTTCTCGCCCTCTGTTTCTGCCCCTCTGTTTCTCGCCCTCTGTTTCAGCCCCGCTGTTTCTCGCCCTCTGTTTCAGCCCCGCTGATTCAGCCCCTCTGTTTCAGCCCCTCTGAATCAGCCCCTCTGATTCAGCCCCTCTGTTTCAGCCCCTCTGTTTCAGCCCCTCTGTTTCTCGCCCTCTGTTTCAGCCCCTCTGTTTCTCGCCCTCTGTTTCAGCCCCTCTGTTTCTCGCCCTCTGTTTCAGCCCCTCTGATTCAGCCCCTCTGTTTCAGCCCCTCTGATTCAGCCCCTCTGATTCAGCCCCTCTGTTTCAGCCCCTCTGTTTCTCCCCCTCTGTTTCAGCCCCTCTGTTTCTCGCCCTCCGATTCAGCCCCTCTGTTTCAGCCCGTCTGTTTCAGCCACTCTGTTTCTCGCCCTCTGTTTCAGCCCCTCTGTTTCTCACCCTCTGTTTCAGCCCCTCTGATTCAGCCCCTCTGTTTCTCACCCTCTGTTTCAGCCCCTCTGTTTCTCCCAGTCTGTTTCAGGTCCACTGTTTCAGCCCCTCTGTTTCAGCCCCTCTGTTTCTCGCCCTCTGTTTCAGCCACTCTGTTTCTCGCCCTCTGTTTCAGCCCCTCTGATTCAGCCCCTCTGTTTCAGCCCCTCTGATTCAGCCCCTCTGTTTCAGCCCCTCTGTTTCAGCCCCTCTGTTTCAGCCCCTCTGTTTCTCGCCCTCTATTTCTCACCCTCTGATTCTTGCCCTCTGTTTCAGCCCCTCTGTTTTTCGCCCTCTGTTTCAGCCCCTCTGTTTCTCGCCCTCTGTTTCAGGCTCTCTGTTTCAGCCCGTCTGTTTCAGCCCCTCTGTTTCAGCCCCTCTGTTTCTCGCCCTCTGTTTCTCGCCCTCTGTTTCAAACCCCACTGTTTCGGCCACTCTGATTCAGCCCCTCTGATTCAGCCCCACTGTTTCTCGCCCTCTGTTTCAGCCCCTCTGTTTCTCACCCTCTGTTTCAGCCCCTCTGTTTCTCGCCCTCTGTTTCAGCCCCTCTGTTTCTCGCCCTCTGTTTCAGCCCCTCTGTTTCAGCCCCTCTGTTTCTCGCCCTCTGTTTCTGCCCCTCTGTTTCTCGCCCTCTGTTTCAGCCCCGCTGTTTCTCGCCCTCTGTTTCAGCCCCGCTGATTCAGCCCCTCTGTTTCAGCCCCTCTGAATCAGCCCCTCTGATTCAGCCCCTCTGTTTCAGCCCCTCTGTTTCAGCCCCTCTGTTTCTCCCCCTCTGTTTCAGCCCCTCTGTTTCTCGCCCTCCGATTCAGCCCCTCTGTTTCAGCCCGTCTGTTTCAGCCACTCTGTTTCTCGCCCTCTGTTTCAGCCCCTCTGTTTCTCACCCTCTGTTTCAGCCCCTCTGATTCAGCCC
The DNA here is from genome assembly GCF_047496795.1 of Chiloscyllium punctatum. Lineage (NCBI taxonomy): Eukaryota > Metazoa > Chordata > Chondrichthyes > Orectolobiformes > Hemiscylliidae > Chiloscyllium > Chiloscyllium punctatum. Next base: position 518,896 of record NW_027309852.1, on the reverse strand, counting down.
CTCTGTTTCTCACCCTCTGTTTCAGCCCCTCTGTTTCTCCCAGTCTGTTTCAGCTCCTCTGTTTCAGCCCCTCTGTTTCAGCCCCTCTGTTTCTCGCCCTCTGTTTCAGCCCCTCTGTTTCTCGCCCTCTGTTTCAGCCCCTCTGATTCAGCCCCTCTGTTTCAGCCCCTCTGATTCAGCCCCTCTGTTTCAGCCCCTCTGTTTCTCGCCCTCTGTTTCTCGCCCGCTGTTTCAGCCCCTTTTTTTCTCGCCCTCTGTTTCAAACCCCACTGTTTCAGCCACTCTGATTCAGCCCCTCTGATTCAGCCCCTCTGTTTCTCGCCCTCTGTTTCAGCCCCTCTGTTTCAGCCCCTCTGTTTCAGCCCCTCTGTTTCTCGCCCTCTGTTTCAGCACCTCTGTTTCTCGCCCTCTGTTTCAGCCCCTCAGTTTCAGCCCCTCTGTTTCTCGCCCTCTGTTTCTGCCCCTCTGTTTCTCGCCCTCTGTTTCAGCCCCGCTGTTTCTCGCCCTCTGTTTCAGCCCCGCTGATTCAGCCCCTCTGTTTCAGCCCCTCTGAATCAGCCCCTCTGATTCAGCCCCTCTGTTTCAGCCCCTCTGTTTCAGCCCCTCTGTTTCTCGCCCTCTGTTTCAGCCCCTCTGTTTCTCGCCCTCTGTTTCAGCCCCTCTGTTTCTCGCCCTCTGTTTCAGCCCCTCTGATTCAGCCCCTCTGTTTCAGCCCCTCTGATTCAGCCCCTCTGATTCAGCCCCTCTGATTCAGCCCCTCTGTTTCTCGCCCTCTGTTTCAGCCCCTCTGTTTCAGCCCCTCTGTTTCTCACCCTCTGTGTCAGCCCCTCTGATTCAGCCCCTCTGATTCAACCCCTCTTATTCAGCCCCACTGTTTCCCGCCCCTCTGTTTCAGCCCCTCTGTTTCTCGCACTCTGTTTCAGCCCCTCTGTTTCTCGCCCTCTGTTTCAGCCCCTCTGTTTCAGCCCCTCTGTTTCAGCCCCTCTGTTTCAGCGCCTCTGTTTCGCCCTCTGTTTCAGCACCTCTGTTTCTCGCCCTCTGTTTCTGGCCCTCTGATTCAGCCCCTCTGTTTCAGCCCCTCTGTTTCTCCCCCTCTGTTCCAGCCCCTCTGTTTCAGCCCCTCTGTTTCAGCCACTCTGTTTCAGCCCCTCTGTTTCAGCCCCTCTGTTTCAGCCCCTCTGTTTCTCGCCCTCTGTTTCAGCCCCTCTGTTTCAGCCCCTCTGTTTCTCGCCCTCTGTTTCTGCCCCTCTGTTTCTCGACCTCTGTTTCAGCCCCGCTGTTTCTCGCCCTCTGTTTCAGCCCCGCTGATCCAGCCCCTCTGTTTCAGCCCCTCTGAATCAGCCCCTCTGATTCAGCCCCTCTGTTTCAGCCCCTCTGTTTCAGCTCCTCTGTTTCTCGCCCTCTGTTTCAGCCCCGCTGTTTCTCGCCCTCTGTTTCAGCCCCGCTGATCCAGCCCCTCTGTTTCAGCCCCTCTGAATCAGCCCCTCTGATTCAGCCCCTCTGATTCAGCCCCTCTGATTCAGCCCCTCTGTTTCTCGCCCTCTGTTTCAGCCCCTCTGTTTCAGCCCCTCTGTTTCTCACCCTCTGTGTCAGCCCCTCTGATTCAGCCCCTCTGATTCAACCCCTCTTATTCAGCCCCACTGTTTCCCGCCCCTCTGTTTCAGCCCCTCTGTTTCTCGCACTCTGTTTCAGCCCCTCTGTTTCTCGCCCTCTGTTTCAGCCCCTCTGTTTCAGCCCCTCTGTTTCAGCCCCTCTGTTTCAGCGCCTCTGTTTCGCCCTCTGTTTCAGCACCTCTGTTTCTCGCCCTCTGTTTCTGGCCCTCTGATTCAGCCCCTCTGTTTCAGCCCCTCTGTTTCTCCCCCTCTGTTCCAGCCCCTCTGTTTCAGCCCCTCTGTTTCAGCCACTCTGTTTCAGCCCCTCTGTTTCAGCCCCTCTGTTTCAGCCCCTCTGTTTCTCGCCCTCTGTTTCAGCCCCTCTGTTTCAGCCCCTCTGTTTCTCGCCCTCTGTTTCTGCCCCTCTGTTTCTCGACCTCTGTTTCAGCCCCGCTGTTTCTCGCCCTCTGTTTCAGCCCCGCTGATCCAGCCCCTCTGTTTCAGCCCCTCTGAATCAGCCCCTCTGATTCAGCCCCTCTGTTTCAGCCCCTCTGTTTCAGCTCCTCTGTTTCTCGCCCTCTGTTTCAGCCCCTCTGATTCTCGCCCTCTGTTTCAGCCCCTCTGTTTCTCGCCCTCTGTTTCAGCCCCTCTGATTCAGCCCCTCTGATTCAGCCCCTCTGATTCAGCCCCTCTGTTTCAGCCCCTCTGTTTCAGCTCCTCTGTTTCAGCCCCTCTGTTTCTCACCCTCTGTTTCAGCCCCACTGATTCAGCCCCTCTGATTCAGCCCCTCTGATTCAGCCCCGCTGTTTCTCGCCCTCTGTTTCAGCCCCGCTGATCCAGCCCCTCTGTTTCAGCCCCTCTGAATCAGCCCCTCTGATTCAGCCCCTCTGTTTCAGCCCCTCTGTTTCAGCTCCTCTGTTTCTCGCCCTCTGTTTCAGCCCCTCTGATTCTCGCCCTCTGTTTCAGCCCCTCTGTTTCTCGCCCTCTGTTTCAGCTCCTCTGATTCAGCCCCTCTGATTCAGCCCCTCTGATTCAGCCCCTCTGTTTCAGCCCCTCTGTTTCTCGCCCTCTGTTTCAGCCCCTCTGTTTCAGCCCCTCTGTTTCTCGCCCTCTGTTTCAGCCCCTCTGTTTCTCGCCCTCTGTTTCAGCCCCACTGTTTCAGCCCCTCTGTTTCAGCCCCTCTGTTTCAGCGCCTCTGTTTCTCGCCCTCCGTTTCAGCCCCTCTGTTTCTCGCCCTCTGTTGCAGCCACTCTGATTCAGCCCCTCTGTTTCAGCCCCTCTGTTTCTCCCCCTCTGTTCCAGCCCCTCTTTTTCAGCCCCTCTGTTTCAGCCACTCTGTTTCAGCCCCTCTGTTTCAGCCCCTCTGTTTCTCGCCCTCTGTTTTTGCCCCTCTGTTTATCGGCCTCTCTTTCAGCCCCTCTGTTTCAGCCCCTCTGTTTCAGCTCCGCTGTTTCAGCCCCTCTGTTTCTCGCCCTCTGTTTCAGCCCCACTGTTTCTCGCACTCTGTTTCAGCCCCTCTGTTTTAGCCCCTCTGTTTCAGCCCCTCTGTTGCAGCCCCTCTGTTTCTCGCCCTCTGTTTCAGCCACTCTGTTTCTCGCCCTCTGTTTCAGGCCCTCTGTTTCTCGCCCTCTGTTTCAGCCCCTCTGTTTCAGCCCCTCTGTTTCAGCCCCTCTGTTTCAGCCCCTCTGTTTCTCACCCTCTGTTGCAGCCCCTCTGTTTCAGCTCCGCTGTTTCAGCCCCTCTGTTTCTCGCCCTCTGTTTCAGCCCCTCTGTTTCTCGCCCTCTGTTTCAGCCCCTCTGTTTCTCGCCCTCTGTTTCTGCCCCTCTGTTTCTCGCCCTCGGTTTCAGCCCCGCTGTTTCTCGCCCTCCGTTTCAGCCCCGCTGATTCAGCCCCTCTGTTTCAGCCCCTCTGTATCAGCCCCTCTGATTCAGCCCCTCTGTTTCAGCCCCACTGTTTCAGCCCCTCTGTTTCTCGCCCTCTGTTTCAGCCCCTCTGATTCTCGCCCTCTGTTCCAGCCCCTCTGTTTCTCGCCGTCTGTTTCAGCCCCTCTGATTCAGCCCCTCTGTTTCAGCCCCTCTGATTCAGCCCCTCTGATTCAGCCCCTCTGATTCAGCCCCTCTGTTTCTCGCCCTCTGTTTCAGCCCCTCTGTTTCAGCCCCTCTGTTTCTCACCCTCTGTTTCAGCCCCTCTGATTCAGCCTCTCTGATTCAGCCCCTCTGATTCAGCCCCTCTGTTTCCCGCCCCTCTGTTTCAGCCCCTCTGTTTCTCGCCCTCTGTTTCAGCCTCTCTCTTTCAGCCCCTCTGTTTCAGCCCCTCTGTTTCAGCGCCTCTGTTTCTCGCCCTCTGTTTCAGCCCCTCTGTTTCTCTCCCTCTGTTTCAGCCCCTCTGATTCAGCCCCTCTGTTTCAGCCCCTCTGTTTCTCCCCCTCTGTTCCAGCCCCTCTGTTTCAGCCCCTCTGTTTCAGCCACTCTGTTTCAGCCCCTCTGTTTCAGCCCCTCTGTTTCTCCCCCTCTGTTTCAGCCCCTCTGTTTCTCGCCCTCCGATTCAGCCCCTCTGTTTCAGCCCGTCTGTTTCAGCCACTCTGTTTCTCGCCCTCTGTTTCAGCCCCTCTGTTTCTCACCCTCTGTTTCAGCCCCTCTGATTCAGCCCCTCTGTTTCTCACCCTCTGTTTCAGCCCCTCTGTTTCTCCCAGTCTGTTTCAGCCCCTCTGTTTCTCGCCCTCTGTTTCAGCCCCTCTGATTCAGCCCCTCTGTTTCAGCCCCTCTGATTCAGCCCCTCTGTTTCAGCCCCTCTGTTTCAGCCCCTCTGTTTCAGCCCCGCTGTTTCTCGCCCTCCATTTCTCACCCTCTGATTCTCGCCCTCTGTTTCAGCCCCTCTGTTTTTCGCCCTCTGTTTCAGCCCCTCTGTTTCTCGCCCTCTGTTTCAGGCTCTCTGTTTCAGCCCGTCTGTTTTAGCCCCTCTGTTTCAGCCCCTCTGTTTCTCGCCCTCTGTTTCTCGCCCGCTGTTTCAGCCCCTTTGTTTCTCGCCCTCTGTTTCAAACACCACTGTTTCAGCCACTCTGATTCAGCCCCTCTGTTTCTCGCCCTCTGTTTCAGCCCCTCTGTTTCTCGCCCTCTGTTTCAGCCCCTCTGTTTCAGCCCCTCAGTTTCTCACCCTCTGTTTCTGCCCCTCTGTTTCTCGCCCTCTGTTTCAGCCCCTCTGTTTCTCGCCCTCTGTTTCAGCCCCTCTATTTCTCGCCCTCTGTTTCAACCCCTCTGTTTCAGCCCCTCTGTTTCTCGCCCTCTGTTGCAGCCCCTCTGTTTCTCGCCCTCTGTTTCAGCCCCTCTGTTTCAGTCCCTCTGTTTCTCGCCCTCTGTTTCAGCCCCTCTGTTTCTCGCCCTCTGCTTCAGCCCCTCTGTTTCAGCCCCTCTGTTTCAGCCCCTCTGTTTCTCGCCCTCTGTTTCAGCCCCTCTGTTTCTCGCCCTCTGTTTCTGCCCCTCTGTTTCTCGCCCTCTGTTTCAGCCCCTCTGTTTCTCGCCCTCTGTTTCAGCCCCTATATTTCAGGCCCTCTGTTTCTCGTCCTCTGTTTGAGCCCCTCTGTTTCTTGCCCTCTGTTCCAGCCCTTCTGATTCAGCCCCTCTGTTTCAGCCCCTCTGATTCAGCCCCTCTGTTTCAGCCCCTCTGTTTCAGCCCCTCTGTTTCTCGCCCTCTGTTTCTCACCCTCTGTTTCTCGCCCTCTGTTTCAGCCCCTCTGTTTTTCACCCTCTGTTTCAGCCCCTCTGTTTCTCGACCTCTGTTTCAGGCTCTCTGTTTCAGCCCGTCTGTTTCAGCCCCTGTGTTTCATCCCCTCTGTTTCTCGCGCTCTGTTTCAGCCCCTGTTTCTCGCCCTCTGTTTCAGTCCCTCTGTTTCTCGCCCTCTGGTTCAGCCCCTCTGTTTCAGCCCCTCTCTTTCAGCCCCTCTGTTTCAGCCCCTCTGTTTCTCGCCCTCTGTTTCAGCCCCTCTGTTTCTCGCCCTCTGTTTCAGCCCCTCTGTTTCTCGCCCTGTGTTTCAGCCCCTCTGTTTCAGCCCCTCTGTTTCAGCCCCTCTGTTTCTCGCGCTCTGTTTCAGCCCCTGTTTCTCGCCCTCTGTTTCAGTCCCTCTGTTTCTCGCCCTCTGGTTCAGCCCCTCTGTTTCAGCCCCTCTCTTTCAGCCCCTCTGTTTCAGCCCCTATGTTTCTCGCCCTCTGTTTCAGCCCCTCTGTTTCTCGCCCTCTGTTCAGCACCTATGTTTCTCGCCCTCTGTTTCAGCCCCTCTGTTTCTCGCCCTCTGTTTCAGCTCCTCTGTTTCAGCCCCTCTGTTTCTCGCCCTCTGTTTCTGCCCCTCTGTTTCTCGCCCTCTGTTTCAGCCCCGCTGATTCAGCCCCTCTGTTTCAGCCCCTCTGAATCAGCCCCTCTGATTCAGCCCCTCTGTTTCAGCCCCTCTGTTTCAGCCCCTCTGTTTCTCTCCCTCTGTTTCAGCCCACCTGATTCTCGCCCTCTGTTTCAGCCCCTCTGATTCTCGCCCTCTGTTTCAGCCCCTCTGATTCAGCCCCTCTGTTTTAGCCCCTCTGAGACAGCCCCTCTGATTCAGCCCGTCTCATTCAGCCCCTCTGTTTCTCGCCCTCTGTTTCAGCCCGACTGTTTCAGCCCCTCTCTTTCAGCCCCTCTGGTTCTCACCCTCTGTTTCAGACCCTCTGATTCAGCCCCTCTGATTCAGCCCCTCTGTTTCAGCGCCTCTGATTCAGCCCAGCCGATACAGCCCCTCTGTTTCTCGCCCTCTCTTTCAGCCCCTCTGTTTCAGCCCCTCTGTTTCAGCTCCTCTGTTTCAGTCCCTCTGTTTCTCGCCCTCTGTTTCAGCCCCTCTGTTTCTCACCCTCTGTTTCAGCCCCTCTGTTTCTCGCCCTCTGTTTCAGCCCCTCTGCTTCTCGCCCTCTGTTTCAGGCCCTCTGTTTCTCGCCCTCTGTTTCAGCCCCTCTGTTTCAGCCCCTCTGTTTCAGCACCTCTGTTTCTCGCCCTCCGTTTCAGCCCCTCTGTTTCAGCCCCTCTGTTTCTCGCCCTCTGTTTCTGCCCCTCTGTTTCAGCCCCGCTGATCCAGCCACTCTGTTTCAGCCCCTCTGAATCAGCCCCTCTGATTCAGCCCCTCTGTTTCAGCCCCTCTGTTTCTCGCCCTCTGTTTCAGCCCCTCTGATTCTCGCCCTCTGTTTCAGCCCCACTGTTTCTCGCCCTCTGTTTCAGCCCCTCTGATTCAGCCCCTCTGATTCAGCCCCTCTGTTTCTCACCCTCTGTTTCAGCCCCTCTGTTTCAGCTCCTCTGTTTCAGCCCCTCTGTTTCTCACCCTCTGTTTCAGCCCCTCTGATTCAGCCCCTCTGATTCAGCCCCTCTGATTCAGCCCCTCTGTTTCCCGCCCCTCTGTTTCAGCCCCTCTGTTTCTCGCCCTCTGTTTCAGCCCCTCTGTTTCTCGCCCTCTGTTTCAGCCCCACTGTTTCAGCCCCTCTGTTTCAGCCCCTCTGTTTCAGCGCCTCTGTTTCTCGCCCTCCGTTTCAGCCCCTCTGTTTCTCGCCCTCTGTTGCAGCCACTCTGATTCAGCCCCTCTGTTTCAGCCCCTCTGTTTCTCACCCTCTGTTGCAGCCACTCTGATTCAGCCCCTCTGTTTCAGCCACTCTGTTTCTCGCCCTCTGTTTCAGGCCCTCTGTTTCTCGCCCTCTGTTTCAGCCCCTCTGTTTCAGCCCCTCTGTTTCTCGCCCTCTGTTTCAGCCCCTCTGTTTCAGCCCCTCTGTTTCAGCCCCTCTGTTTCTCACCCTCTGTTGCAGCCCCTCTGTTTCAGCTCCGCTTTTTCAGCCCCTCTGTTTCTCGCCCTCTGTTTCAGCCCCTCTGTTTCTCGCCCTCTGTCTCAGCCCCTCTGTTTCTCGCCCTCTGTTTCAGCCCCTCTGTTTCAGCCCCTCTGTTTCTCGCCCTCTGTTTCTGCCCCTCTGTTTCTCGCCCTCTGTTTCAGCCCCGCTGTTTCTCGCCCTCCGTTTCAGCCCCGCTGATTCAGCCCCTCTGTTTCAGCCCCTCTGAATCAGCCCCTCTGATTCAGCCCCTCTGTTTCTCGCCCTCTGTTTCAGCCCCTCTGTTTCTCACCCTCTGTTTCAGCCCCTCTGATTCAGCCCCTCTGTTTCTCACCCTCTGTTTCAGCCCCTCTGTTTCTCCCAGTCTGTTTCAGTTCCTTTGTTTCAGCCCCTCTGTTTCAGCCCCTCTGTTTCTCGCCCTCTGTTTCAGCCCCTCTGTTTCTCGGCCTCTGTTTCAGCCCCTCTGATTCAGCCCCTCTGTTTCAGCCCCTCTCATTCAGCCCCTCTGTTTCAGCCCCTCTGTTTCAGCCCCTCTGTTTCAGCCCCGCTGTTTCTCGCCCTCCATTTCTCACCCTCTGATTCTCGCCCTCTGTTTCAGCCCCTCTGTTTTTCGCCCTCTGTTTCAGCCCCTCTGTTTCTCGCCCTCTGTTTCAGGCTCTCTGTTTCAGCCCGTCTGTTTTAGCCCCTCTGTTTCAGCCCCTTGTTTCTCGCCCTCTGTTTCTCGCCCGCTGTTTCAGCCCCTTTGTTTCTCGCCCTCTGTTTCAAACACCACTGTTTCAGCCACTCTGATTCAGCCCCTCTGTTTCTCGCCCTCTGTTTCAGCCCCTCTGTTTCTCGCCCTCTGTTTCAGCCCCTCTGTTTCAGCCCCTCAGTTTCTCACCCTCTGTTTCTGCCCCTCTGTTTCTCGCCCTCTGTTTCAGCCCCTCTGTTTCTCGCCCTCTGTTATAGCCCCTCTATTTCTCGCCCTCTGTTTCAACCCCTCTGTTTCAGCCCCTCTGTTTCTCGCCCTCTGTTGCAGCCCCTCTGTTTCTCGCCCTCTGTTTCAGCCCCTCTGTTTCAGTCCCTCTGTTTCTCGCCCTCTGTTTCAGCCCCTCTGTTTCTCGCCCTCTGCTTCAGCCCCTCTGTTTCAGCCCCTCTGTTTCAGCCCCTCTGTTTCTCGCCCTCTGTTTCAGCCCCTCTGTTTCTCGCCCTCTGTTTCTGCCCCTCTGTTTCTCGCCCTCTGTTTCAGCCCCTCTGTTTCTCGCCCTCTGTTTCAGCCCCTATATTTCAGGCCCTCTGTTTCTCGTCCTCTGTTTGAGCCCCTCTGTTTCTTGCCCTCTGTTCCAGCCCTTCTGATTCAGCCCCTCTGTTTCAGCCCCTCTGATTCAGCCCCTCTGTTTCAGCCCCTCTGTTTCAGCCCCTCTGTTTCTCGCCCTCTGTTTCTCACCCTCTGTTTCTCGCCCTCTGTTTCAGCCCCTCTGTTTTTCACCCTCTGTTTCAGCCCCTCTGTTTCTCGACCTCTGTTTCAGGCTCTCTGTTTCAGCCCGTCTGTTTCAGCCCCTCTGTTTCATCCCCTCTGTTTCTCGCCCTCTGTTTCTTGCCCGCTGTTTCAGCACCTTTGTTTCTCGCCCTCTGTTTCAGCCCCTCTGTTTCAGCCCCTCTGATTCAGCTCCTCTGTTTCAGCCCCTCTGTTTCTCGCCCTCTGTTTCAGCCCCTCTGTTTCTCGCCCTCTGTTTCAGCCCCTCTGTTTCTCGCCCTGTGTTTCAGCCCCTCTGTTTCAGCCCCTCTGTTTCAGCCCCTCTGTTTCTCGCCCTCTGTTTCAGCCCCTGTTTCTCGCCCTCTGTTTCAGTCCCTCTGTTTCTCGCCCTCTGGTTCAGCCCCTCTGTTTCAGCCCCTCTCTTTCAGCCACTCTGTTTCAGCCCCTATGTTTCTCGCCCTCTGTTTCAGCCCCTCTGTTTCTCGCCCTCTGTTCAGCACCTATGTTTCTCGCCCTCTGTTTCAGCCCCTCTGTTTCTCGCCCTCTGTTTCAGCTCCTCTGTTTCAGCCCCTCTGTTTCTCGCCCTCTGTTTCTGCCCCTCTGTTTCTCGCCCTCTGTTTCAGCCCCTCTGTTTCTCGCCCTCTGTTTCAGCCCCGCTGATTCAGCCCCTCTGTTTCAGCCCCTCTGAATCAGCCCCTCTGATTCAGCCCCTCTGTTTCAGCCCCTCTGTTTCAGCCCCTCTGTTTCTCTCCCTCTGTTTCAGCCCATCTGATTCTCGCCCTCTGTTTCAGCCCCTCTGATTCTCGCCCTCTGTTTCAGCCCCTCTGATTCAGCCCCTCTGTTTCAGCCCCTCTGAGACAGCCCCTCTGATTCAGCCCGTCTCATTCAGCCCCTCTGTTTCTCGCCCTCTGTTTCAGCCCGACTGTTTCAGCCCCTCTGTTTCAGCCCCTCTGTTTCTCACCCTCTGTTTCAGACCCTCTGATTCAGCCCCTCTGATTCAGCCCCTCTGTTTCAGCGCCTCTGATTCAGCCCAGCCGATACAGCCCCTCTGTTTCTCGCCCTCTCTTTCAGCCCCTCTGTTTCAGCCCCTCTGTTTCAGCTCCTCTGTTTCAGTCCCTCTGTTTCTCGCCCTCTGTTTCAGCCCCTCAGTTTCTCACCCTCTGTTTCAGCCCCTCTGTTTCTCGCCCTCTGTTTCAGCCCCTCTGCGTCTCGCCCTCTGTTTCAGGCCCTCTGTTTCTCGCCCTCTGTTTCAGCCCCTCTGTTTCAGCCCCTCTGTTTCAGCACCTCTGTTTCTCGCCCTCCGTTTCAGCCCCTCTGTTTCAGCCCCTCTGTTTCTCGCCCTCTGTTTCTGCCCCTCTGTTTCAGCCCCGCTGATCCAGCCCCTCTGTTTCAGCCCCTCTGAATCAGCCCCTCTGATTCAGCCCCTCTGTTTCAGCCCCTCTGTTTCTCGCCCTCTGTTTCAGCCCCTCTGATTCTCGCCCTCTGTTTCAGCCCCACTGTTTCTCGCCCTCTGTTTCAGCCCCTCTGATTCAGCCCCTTTGATTCAGCCCCTCTGTTTCTCACCCTCTGTTTCAGCCCCTCTGTTTCAGCTCCTCTGTTTCAGCCCCTCTGTTTCTCACCCTCTGTTTCAGCCCCTCTGATTCAGCCCCTCTGATTCAGCCCCTCTGATTCAGCAGCTCTGTTTCCCGCCCCTCTGTTTCAGCCCCTCTGTTTCTCGCCCTCTGTTTCAGCCCCTCTGTTTCTCGCCCTCTGTTTCAGCCCCACTGTTTCAGCCCCTCTGTTTCAGCCCCTCTGTTTCAGCGCCTCTGTTTCTCGCCCTCCGTTTCAGCCCCTCTGTTTCTCGCCCTCTGTTGCAGCCACTCTGATTCAGCCCCTCTGTTTCAGCCCCTCTGTTTCTCACCCTCTGTTGCAGCCACTCTGATTCAGCCCCTCTGTTTCAGCCACTCTGTTTCTCGCCCTCTGTTTCAGGCCCTCTGTTTCTCGCCCTCTGTTTCAGCCCCTCTGTTTCAGCCCCTCTGTTTCTCGCCCTCTGTTTCAGCCCCTCTGTTTCAGCCCCTCTGTTTCAGCCCCTCTGTTTCTCACCCTCTGTTGCAGCCCCTCTGTTTCAGCTCCGCTGTTTCAGCCCCTCTGTTTCTCGCCCTCTGTTTCAGCCCCTCTGTTTCTCGCCCTCTGTCTCAGCCCCTCTGTTTCTCGCACTCTGTTTCAGCCCCTCTGTTTCAGCCCCTCTGTTTCTCGCCCTCTGTTTCTGCCCCTCTGTTTCTCGCCCTCTGTTTCAGCCCCGCTGTTTCTCGCCCTCCGTTTCAGCCCCGCTGATTCAGCCCCTCTGTTTCAGCCCCTCTGAATCAGCCCCTCTGATTCAGCCCCTCTGTTTCAGCCCCACTGTTTCAGCCCCTCTGTTTCTCGCCCTCTGTTTCAGCCCCTCTGATTCTCGCCCTCTGTTCCAGCCCCTCTGTTTCTCGCCGTCTGTTTCAGCCCCTCTGATTCAGCCCCTCTGTTTTAGCCCCTCTGATTCAGCCCCTCTGATTCAGCCCCTCTGATTCAGCCCCTCTGTTTCTCGCCCTCTGTTTCAGCCCCTCTGTTTCAGCCCCTCTGTTTCTCACCCTCTGTTTCAGCCCCTCTGATTCAGCCTCTCTGATTCAGCCCCTCTGATTTAGCCCCTCTGTTTCCCGCCCCTCTGTTTCAGCCCCTCTGTTTCTCGCCCTCTGTTTCAGCCTCTCTGTTTCAGCCCCTCTGTTTCAGCCCCTCTGTTTCAGCGCCTCTGTTTCTCGCCCTCTGTTTCAGCCCCTCTGTTTCTCTCCCTCTGTTTCAGCCCCTCTGATTCAGCCCCTCTGTTTCAGCCCCTCTGTTTCTCCCCCTCTGTTCCAGCCCCTCTGTTTCAGCCCCTCTGTTTCAGCCACTCTGTTTCAGCCCCTCTGTTTCAGCCCCTCTGTTTCTCCCCCTCTGTTTCAGCCCCTCTGTTTCACGCCCTCCGATTCAGCCCCTCTGTTTCAGCCCGTCTGTTTCAGCCACTCTGTTTCTCGCCCTCTGTTTCAGCCCCTCTGTTTCTCACCCTCTGTTTCAGCCCCTCTGATTCAGCCCCTCTGTTTCTCACCCTCTGTTTCAGCCCCTCTGTTTCTCCCAGTCTGTTTCAGCTCCTCTGTTTCAGCCCCTCTGTTTCAGCCCCTCTGTTTCTCGCCCTCTGTTTCAGCCCCTCTGTTTCTCGCCCTCTGTTTCAGCCCCTCTGATTTAGCCCCTCTGTTTCAGCCCCTCTGATTCAGCCCCTCTGTTTCAGCCCCTCTGTTTCAGCCCCTCTGTTTCAGCCCCGCTGTTTCTCGCCCTCCATTTCTCACCCTCTGATTCTCGCCCTCTGTTTCAGCCCCTCTGTTTTTCGCCCTCTGTTTCAGCCCCTCTGTTTCTCGCCCTCTGTTTCAGGCTCTCTGTTTCAGCCCGTCTGTTTCAGCCCCTCTGTTTCAGCCCCTCTGTTTCTCGCCCTCTGTTTCTCGCCCGCTGTTTCAGCCCCTTTGTTTCTCGCCCTCTGTTTCAAACCCCACTGTTTCAGCCACTCTGATTCAGCCCCTCTGTTTCTCGCCCTCTGTTTCAGCCCCTCTGTTTCTCGCCCTCTGTTTCAGCCCCTCTGTTTCAGCCCCTCTGTTTCAGCCCCTCTGTTTCAGCCCCTCTGTTTCTCGCCCTCTGTTTCAGCCCCGCTGTTTCTCGCCCTCCGTTTCAGCCCCGCTGATTCAGCCCCTCTGTTTCAGCCCCTCTGTTTCAGCCCCTCTGTTTCTCCCCCTCTGTTTCAGTCCCTCTGTTTCTCGCCCTCTGGTTCAGCCCCTCTGTTTCAGCCCCTCTGATTCAGCCCCTCTGTTTCAGCCCCTATGTTTCTCGCCCTCTGTTTCAGCCCCTCTGTTTCTCGCCCTCTGTTCAGCACCTATGTTTCTCGCCCTCTGTTTCAGCCCCTCTGTTTCTCGCCCTCTGTTTCAGCCCCTCTGTTTCAGCCCCTCTGTTTCTCGCCCTCTGTTTCTGCCCCTCTGTTTCTCGCCCTCTGTTTCAGCCCCTCTGTTTCTCGCCCTCTGTTTCAGCCCCGCTGATTCAGCCCCTCTGTTTCAGCCCCTCTGAATCAGCCCCTCTGATTCAGCCCCTCTGTTTCAGCCCCTCTGTTTCAGCCCCTCTGTTTCTCTTCCTCTGTTTCAGCCCATCTGATTCTCGCCCTCTGTTTCAGCCCCTCTGATTCTCGCCCTCTGTTTCAGCCCCTCTGATTCAGCCCCTCTGTTTCAGCCCCTCTGAGACAGCCCCTCTGATTCAGCCCGTCTCATTCAGCCCCTCTGTTTCTCGCCCTCTGTTTCAGCCCAACTGTTTCAGCCCCTCTGTTTCAGCCCCTCTGTTTCTCACCCTCTGTTTCAGCCCCTCTGATTCAGCCCCTCTGATTCAGCCCCTCTGATTCAGCCCCTCTGTTTCAGCGCCTCTGATTCAGCCCAGCCGATACAGCCCCTCTGTTTCTCGCCCTCTGTTTCAGCCCCTCTGTTTCAGCCCCTCTGTTTCAGCTCCTCTGTTTCAGTCCCTCTGTTTCTCGCCCTCTGTTTCAGCCCCTCTGTTTCTCACCCTCTGTTTCAGGCCCTCTGTTTCTCGCCCTCTGTTTCAGCCCCTCTGTTTCAGCCCCTCTGTTTCTCGCCCTCCATATCAGCCCCTCTGTTTCAGCCCCTCTGTTTCTCGCCCTCTGTTTCTGCCCCTCTGTTTCTCGACCTCTGTTTCAGCCCCGCTGTTTCTCGCCCTCTGTTTCAGCCCCGCTGATCCAGCCCCTCTGTTTCAGCCCCTCTGAATCAGCCCCTCTGATTCAGCCCCTCTGTTTCAGCCCCTCTGTTTCAGCCCCTCTGTTTCTTGCCCTCTGTTTCAGCCCCTCTGATTCTCGCCCTCTGTTTCAGCCCCTCTGTTTCTCGCCCTCTGTTTCAGCCCCTCTGATTCAGCCCCTCTGATTCAGCCCCTCTGATTCAGCCCCTCTGTTTCTCACCCTCTGTTTCAACCCCTCTGTTTCAGCTCCTCTGTTTCAGCCCCTCTGTTTCTCACCCTCTGTTTCTGCCCCTCTGATTCAGCCCCTCTGATTCAGCCCCACTGATTCAGCCCCTCTGTTTCCCGCCTCTCTGTTTCAGCCCCTCTGTTTCTCGCCCTCTGTTTCAGCCCCGCTGTTTCTCGCCCTCTGTTTCAGCCCCACTGTTTCAGCCCCTCTGTTTCAGACCCTCTGTTTCAGCGCCTCTGTTTCTCGCCCTCCGTTTCAGCCCCTCTGTTTCTCGCCCTCTGTTGCAGCCACTCTTTTTCAGCCCCTCTGTTTCAGCCACTCTGTTTCAGCTCCTCTGTTTCAGCCCCTCTGTTTCTCCCCCTCTGTTTCTGCCCCTCTGTTTATCGGCCTCTCTTTCAGCCCCTCTGTTTCAGCCCCTCTGTTTCAGCTCCGCTGTTTCAGCCCCTCTGTTTCTCGCCCTCTGTTTCAGCCCCTCTGTTTCTCGCCCTCTGTTTCAGCCCCTCTGTTTCAGCCCCTCTGTTTCAGCCCCTCTGTTTCTCGCCTTCTGTTTCAGCCACTCTGTTTCTCGCCCTCTGTTTCAGGCCCTCTGTTTCTCGCCCTCTGTTTCTGCCCCTCTGTTTCAGCCCCTCTGTTTCTCGCCCTCTGTTTCAGCCCCTCTGTTTCAGCCCCTCTGTTTCAGCCCCTCTGTTTCAGCCCCTCTGTTTCTCACCCTCTGTTGCAGCCCCTCTGTTTCAGCTCCGCTGTTTCAGCCCCTCTGTTTCTCGCCCTCTGTTCCAGCCCCTCTGTTTCTCGCCCTCTGTTTCAGCCCCTCTGTTTCTCGCCCTCTGTTTCAGCCCCTCTGTTTCAGCCCCTCTGTTTCTCGCCCTCTGTTTCTGCCCCTCTGTTTCTCGCCCTCTGTTTCAGCCCCGCTGTTTCTCGCCCTCTGTTTCAGCCCCGCTGATTCAGCCCCTCTGTTTCAGCCCCTCTGAATCAGCCCCTCTGATTCAGCCCCTCTGTTTCAGCCCCACTGTTTCAGCCCCTCTGTTTCTCGCCCTCTGTTTCAGCCCCTCTGATTCTCGCCCTCTGTTCCAGCCCCTCTGTTTCTCGCCCTCTGATTCAGCCCCTCTGTTTCAACCCCTCTGATTCAGCCCCTCTGATTCAGCCCCTCTGTTTCAGCCCCTCTGTTTCAGCCCCTCTGTTTCAGCCCCTCTGTTTCTCACCCTCTGTTTCAGCCCCTCTGATTCAGCCTCTCTGATTCAGCCCCTCTGATTCAGCCCCTCTGTTTCCCGCCCCTCTGTTTCAGCCCCTCTGTTTCTCGCCCTCTGTTTCAGCCTCTCTGTTTCAGCCCCTCTGTTTCAGCCCCTCTGTTTCAGCGCCTCTGTTTCTCGCCCTCTGTTTCAGCCCCTCTGTTTCTCTCCCTCTGTTTCAGCTCCTCTGATTCAGCCCCTCTGTTTCAGCCCCTCTGTTTCTCCCCCTCTGTTCCAGCCCCTCTGTTTCAGCCCCTCTGTTTCAGCCACTCTGTTTCAGCCCCTCTGTTTCAGCCCCTCTGTTTCTCCCCCTCTGTTTCAGCCCCTCTGTTTCTCGCCCTCCGATTCAGCCCCTCTGTTTCAGCCCGTCTGTTTCAGCCACTCTGTTTCTCGCCCTCTGTTTCAGCCCCTCTGTTTCTCACCCTCTGTTTCAGCTCCTCTGTTTCAGCCCCTCTGTTTCAGCCCCTCTGTTTCTCACCCTCTGTTTCAGCCCCTCTGTTTCTCCCAGTCTGTTTCAGCTCCTCTGTTTCAGCCCCTCTGTTTCAGCCCCTCTGTTTCTCGCCCTCTGTTTCAGCCCCTCTGTTTCTCGCCCTCTGTTTCAGCCCCTCTGATTCAGCCCCTCTGTTTCAGCCCCTCTGATTCAGCCCCTCTGTTTCAGCCCCTCTGTTTCAGCCCCTCTGTTTCAGCCCCGCTGTTTCTCGCCCTCCATTTCTCACCCTCTGATTCTCGCCCTCTGTTTCAGCCCCTCTGTTTCTCGCCCTCTGTTTCAGCCCCTCTGTTTCTCGCCCTCTGTTTCAGCCCCTCTGTTTCTCGCCCTCTGTTTCAGCCCCTCTGTTTCAGCCCCTCTGTTTTTCGCCCTCTGTTTCTGCCCCTCTGTTTCTCGCCCTCTGTTTCAGCCCCGCTGTTTCTCGCCCTCTGTTTCAGCCCCGCTGATTCAGCCCCTCTGTTTCAGCCCCTCTGAATCAGCCCCTCTGATTCAGCCCCTCTGTTTCAGCCCCACTGTTTCTCGCCCTCTGTTTCAGCCCCTCTGTTTCAGCCCCTCTGATTCTCGCCCTCTGTTCCAGCCCCTCTGTTTCTCGCCGTCTGTTTCAGCCCCTCTGATTCAGCCCCTCTGTTTCAGCCCCTCTGATTCAGCCCCTCTGATTCAGCCCCTCTGATTCAGCCCCTCTGTTTCTCGCCCTCTGTTTCAGCCCCTCTGTTTCAGCCCCTCTGTTTCTCACCCTCTGTTTCAGCCCCTCTGATTCAGCCTCTCTGATTCAGCCCCTCTGATTCAGCCCCTCTGTTTCCCGCCCCTCTGTTTCAGCTCCTCTGTTTCTCGCCCTCTGTTTCAGCCTCTCTGTTTCAGCCCCTCTGTTTCTCGCCCTCTGTTGCAGCCACTCTGATTCAGCCCCTCTGTTTCAGCCCCTCTGTTTCTCACCCTCTGTAGCAGCCACTCTGATTCAGCCCCTCTGTTTCAGCCACTCTGTTTCTCGCCCTCTGTTTCAGGCCCTCTGTTTCTCGCCCTCTGTTTCAGCCCCTCTGTTTCAGCCCCTCTGTTTCTCGCCCTCTGTTTCAGCCCCTCTGTTTCAGCCCCTCTGTTTCAGCCCCTCTGTTTCAGCCCCTCTGTTTCTCACCCTCTGTTGCAGCCCCTCTGTTTCAGCTCTGCTGTTTCAGCCCCTCTGTTTCTCGCCCTCTGTTTCAGCCCCTCTGTTTCTCGCCCTCTGTCTCAGCCCCTCTGTTTCTCGCCCTCTGTTTCAGCCCCTCTGTTTCAGCCCCTCTGTTTCTCGCCCTCTGTTTCTGCCCCTCTGTTTCTCGCCCTCTGTTTCAGCCCCGCTGTTTCTCGCCCTCCGTTTCAGCCCCGCTGATTCAGCCCCTCTGTTTCAGCCCCTCTGAATCAGCCCCTCTGATTCAGCCCCTCTGTTTCAGCCCCACTGTTTCAGCCCCTCTGTTTTTCGCCCCCTGTTTCAGCCCCTCTGATTCTCGCCCTCTGTTCCAGCCCCTCTGTTTCTCGCCGTCTGTTTCAGCCCCTCTGATTCAGCCCCTCTGTTTTAGTCCCTCTGATTCAGCCCCTCTGATTCAGCCCCTCTGATTCAGCCCCTCTGTTTCTCGCCCTCTGTTTCAGCCCCTCTGTTTCAGCCCCTCTGTTTCTCACCCTCTGTTTCAGCCCCTCTGATTCAGCCTCTCTGATTCAGCCCCTCTGATTTAGCCCCTCTGTTTCCCGCCCCTCTGTTTCAGCCCCTCTGTTTCTCGCCCTCTGTTTCAGCCTATCTGTTTCAGCCCCTCTGTTTCAGCCCCTCTGTTTCAGCGCCTCTGTTTCTCGCCCTCTGTTTCAGCCCCTCTGTTTCTCTCCCTCTGTTTCAGCCCCTCTGATTCAGCCCCTCTGTTTCAGCCCCTCTGTTTCTCCCCCTCTGTTCCAGCCCCTCTGTTTCAGCCCCTCTGTTTCAGCCACTCTGTTTCAGCCCCTCTGTTTCAGCCCCTCTGTTTCTCCCTCTCTGTTTCAGCCCCTCTGTTTCTCGCCCTCCGATTCAGCCACTCTGTTTCAGCCCGTCTGTTTCAGCCACTCTGTTTCTCGCCCTCTGTTTCAGCCCCTCTGTTTCTCACCCTCTGTTTCAGCCCCTCTGATTCAGCCCCTCTGTTTCTCACCCTCTGTTTCAGCCCCTCTGTTTCTCCCAGTCTGTTTCAGCTCCTCTGTTTCAGCCCCTCTGTTTCAGCCCCTCTGTTTCTCGCCCTCTGTTTCAGCCCCTCTGTTTCTCGCCCTCTGTTTCAGCCCCTCTGATTCAGCCCCTCTGTTTCAGCCCCTCTGATTCAGCCCCTCTGTTTCAGCCCCTCTGTTTCAGCCCCTCTGTTTCAGCCCCGCTGTTTCTCGCCCTCCATTTCTCACCCTCTGATTCTCGCCCTCTGTTTCAGCCCCTCTGTTTTTCGCCCTCTGTTTCAGCCCCTCTGTTTCTCGCCCTCTGTTTCAGGCTCTCTGTTTCAGCCCGTCTGTTTCAGCCCCTCTGTTTCAGCCCCTCTGTTTCTCGCCCTCTGTTTCTCGCCCGCTGTTTCAGCCCCTTTGTTTCTCGCCCTCTGTTTCAAACCCCACTGTTTCAGCCACTCTGATTCAGCCCCTCTGTTTCTCGCCCTCTGTTTCAGCCCCTCTGTTTCTCACCCTCTGTTTCAGCCCCTCTGTTTCAGCCCCTCTGTTTCTCTCCCTCTGTTTCTGCCCCTCTGTTTCTCGCCCTCTGTTTCAGCCCCGCTGTTTCTCGCCCTCCGTTTCAGCCCCGCTGATTCAGCCCCTCTGTTTCAGCCCCTCTGTTTCAGCCCCTCTGTTTCTCGCCCTCTGTTTCAGCCCCTCTGTTTCTCGCCCTCTGTTTCTGCCCCTCTGTTTCTCGCCCTCTGTTTCAGCCCCTCTGTTTCTCGCCCTCTGTTTCAGCCCCTATATTTCAGGCCCTCTGTTTCTCGTCCTCTGTTTGAGCCCCTCTGTTTCTCGCCCTCTGTTTCAGCCCCTCTGTTTCTTGCCCTCTGTTCCAGCCCCTCTGTTTTAGCCCCTCTGATTCAGCCCCTCTGTTTCAGCCCCTCTGTTTCAGCCCCTCTGTTTCTCGCCCTCTGTTTCAGCCCCTCTGTTTCTCGCCCTCTGTTTCAGCCCCTCTGTTTTTCACCCTCTGTTTCAGCCCCTCTGTTTCTCGACCTCTGTTTCAGGCTCTCTGTTTCAGCCCCTCTGTTTCTCGCCCTCTGTTTCTTGCCCGCTGTTTCAGCCCCTTTGTTTCTCGCCCTCTGTTTCAGCCCCTCTGTTTCAGCCCCTCTGATTCAGCTCCTCTGTTTCAGCCCCTCTGTTTCTCGCCCTCTGTTTCAGCCCCTCTGTTTCTCGCCCTGTGTTTCAGCCCCTCTGTTTCAGCCCCTCTGTTTCAGCCCCTCTGTTTCTCGCCCTGTTTCAGCCCCTGTTTCTCGCCCTCTGTTTCAGTCCCTCTGTTTCTCGCCCTCTGGTTCAGCCCCTCTGTTTCAGCCCCTCTCTTTCAGCCCCTCTGTTTCAGCCCCTATGTTTCTCGCCCTCTGTTTCAGCCCCTCTGTTTCTCGCCCTCTGTTCAGCACCTATGTTTCTCGCCCTCTGTTTCAGCCCCTCAGTTTCTCGCCCTCTGTTTCAGCCCCTCTGTTTCAGCCCCTCTGTTTCTCGCCCTCTGTTTCTGCCCCTCTGTTTCTCGCCCTCTGTTTCAGCCCCTCTGTTTCTCGCCCTCTGTTTCAGCCCCGCTGATTCAGCCCCTCTGTTTCAGCCCCTCTGAATCAGCCCCTCTGATTCAGCCCCTCTGTTTCAGCCCCTCTGTTTCAGCCCCTCTGTTTCTCTCCCTCTGTTTCAGCCCATCTGATTCTCGCCCTCTGTTTCAGCCCCTCTGATTCTCGCCCTCTGTTTCAGCCCCTCTGATTCAGCCCCTCTGTTTCAGCCCCTCTGAGACAGCCCCTCTAATTCAGCCCGTCTCATTCAGCCCCTCTGTTTCTCGCCCTCTGTTTCAGCCCGACTGTTTCAGCCCCTCTGTTTCAGCCCCTCTGTTTCTCACCCTCTGTTTCAGCCCCTCTGATTCAGCCCCTCTGATTCAGCGCCTCTGATTCAGCCCCTCTGTTTCAGCGCCTCTGATTCAGCCAAGCCGATACAGCCCCTCTGTTTCTCGCCCTCTCTTTCAGCCCCTCTGTTTCAGCCCCTCTGTTTCAGCTCCTCTGTTTCAGTCCCTCTGTTTCTCGCCCTCTGTTTCAGCCCCTCTGTTTCTCACCCTCTGTTTCAGCCCCTCTGTTTCTCGCCCTCTGTTTCAGCCCCTCTGCTTCTCGCCCTCTGTTTCAGGCCCTCTGTTTCTCGCCCTCTGTTTCAGCCCCTCTGTTTCAGCCCCTCTGTTTCAGCCCCTCTGTTTCTCGCCCTCCATATCAGCCCCTCTGTTTCAGCCCCTCTGTTTCTCGCCCTCTGTTTCTGCCCCTCTGTTTCTCGACCTCTGTTTCAGCCCCGCTGTTTCTCGCCCTCTGTTTCAGCCCCGCTGATCCAGCCCCTCTGTTTCAGCCCCTCTGAATCAGCCCCTCTGATTCAGCCCCTCTGTTTCAGCCCCTCTGTTTCAGCCCCTCTGTTTCTCGCCCTCTGTTTCAGCCCTTCTGATTCTCGCCCTCTGTTTCAGCCCCTCTGTTTCTCGCCCTCTCTTTCAGCCCCTCTGATTCAGCCCCTCTGATTCAGCCCCTCTGATTCAGCCCCTCAGTTTCTCACCCTCTGTTTCAGCCCCTCTGTTTCAGCTCCTCTGTTTCAGCCCCTCTGTTTCTCACCCTCTGTTTCAGCCCCTCTGTTTCAGCGCCTCTGTTTCTCGCCCTCCGTTTCAGCCCCTCTGTTTCTCACCCTCTGTTGCAGCCACTCTTTTTCAGCCCCTCTGTTTCAGCCACTCTGTTTCAGCCCCTCTGTTTCAGCCCCTCTGTTTCTCCCCCTCTGTTTCTGCCCCTCTGTTTATCGGCCTCTCTTTCAGCCCCTCTGTTTCAGCCCCTCTGTTTCAGCTCCGCTGTTTCAGCCCCTCTGTTTCTCGCCCTCTGTTTCAGCCCCTCTGTTTCTCGCCCTCTGTTTCAGCCCCTCTGTTTCAGCCCCTCTGTTTCAGCCCCTCTGTTTCAGCCCCTCTGTTTCTCGCCCTCTGTTTCAGCTACTCTGTTTCTCGCCCTCTGTTTCAGGCCCTCTGTTTCTCGCCCTCTGTTTCAGCCCCTCTGTTTCAGCCCCTCTGTTTCTCGCCCTCTGTTTCAGCCCCTCTGTTTCAGCCCCTCTGTTTCAGCCCCTCTGTTTCAGCCCCTCTGTTTCTCACCCTCTGTTGCAGCCCCTCTGTTTCAGCTCCGCTGTTTCAGCCCCTCTGTTTCTCGCCCTCTGTTTCAGCCCCTCTGTTTCTCGCCCTCTGTTTCAGCCCCTCTGTTTCAGCCCCTCTGTTTCTCGCCCTCTGTTTCTGCCCCTCTTTTTCTCGCCCTCTGTTTCAGCCCCGCTGTTTCTCGCCCTCTGTTTCAGCCCCGCTGATTCAGCCCCTCTGTTTCAGCCCCTCTGAATCAGCCCCTCTGATTCAGCCCCTCTGTTTCAGCCCCACTGTTTCAGCCCCTCTGTTTCTCGCCCTCTGTTTCAGCCCCTCTGATTCTCGCCCTCTGTTCCAGCCCCTCTGTTTCTCGCCCTCTGATTCAGCCCCTCTGTTTCAGCCCCTCTGATTCAGCCCCTCTGATTCAGCCCCTCTGATTCAGCCCCTCTGTTTCTCGCCCTCTGTTTCAGCCCCTCTGTTTCAGCCCCTCTGTTTCTCACCCTCTGTTTCAGCCCCTCTGATTCAGCCCCTCTGTTTCAGCCCCTCTGTTTCAGCGCCTCTGTTTCTCGCCCTCTGTTTCAGCCCCTCTGTTTCTCTCCCTCTGTTTCAGCCCCTCTGATTCAGCCCCTCTGTTTCAGCCCCTCTGTTTCTCCCCCACTGTTCCAGCCCCTCTGTTTCAGCCCCTCTGTTTCAGCCACTCTGTTTCAGCCCCTCTGTTTCAGCCCCTCTGTTTCTCCCCCTCTGTTTCAGCCCCTCTGTTTCTCGCCCTCCGATTCAGCCCCTCTGTTTCAGCCCGTCTGTTTCAGCCACTCTGTTTCTCGCCCTCTGTTTCAGCCCCTCTGTTTCTAACCCTCTGTTTCAGCCCCTCTGATTCAGCCCCTCTGTTTCTCACCCTCTGTTTCAGCCCCTCTGTTTCTCCCAGTCTGTTTCAGCTCCTCTGTTTCAGCCCCTCTGTTTCAGCCCCTCTGTTTCTCGCCCTCTGTTTCAGCCCCTCTGTTTCTCGCCCTCTGTTTCAGCCCCTCTGATTCAGCCCCTCTGTTTCAGCCCCTCTGATTCAGCCCCTCTGTTTCAGCCCCTCTGTTTCAGCCCCTCTGTTTCAGCCC
Source organism: Chiloscyllium punctatum (assembly GCF_047496795.1). Lineage (NCBI taxonomy): Eukaryota > Metazoa > Chordata > Chondrichthyes > Orectolobiformes > Hemiscylliidae > Chiloscyllium > Chiloscyllium punctatum. The sequence goes on along the minus strand of NW_027309852.1, from coordinate 496,962 downwards.
CGCTGTTTCTCGCCCTCCATTTCTCACCCTCTGATTCTCGCCCTCTGTTTCAGCCCCTCTGTTTCTCGCCCTCTGTTTCAGCCCCTCTGTTTCTCGCCCTCTGTTTCAGCCCCTCTGTTTCTCGCCCTCTGTTTCAGCCCCTCTGTTTCAGCCCCTCTGTTTCTCGCCCTCTGTTTCTGCCCCTCTGTTTCTCGCCCTCTGTTTCAGCCCCGCTGTTTCTCGCCCTCTGTTTCAGCCCCGCTGATTCAGCCCCTCTGTTTCAGCCCCTCTGAATCAGCCCCTCTGATTCAGCCCCTCTGTTTCAGCCCCACTGTTTCAGCCCCTCTGTTTCTCGCCCTCTGTTTCAGCCCCTCTGATTATCGCCCTCTGTTCCAGCCCCTCTGTTTCTCGCCGTCTGTTTCAGCCCCTCTGATTCAGCCCCTCTGTTTCAGCCCCTCTGATTCAGCCCCTCTGATTCAGCCCCTCTGATTCAGCCCCTCTGTTTCTCGCCCTCTGTTTCAGCCCCTCTGTTTTTCACCCTCTGTTTCAGCCCCTCTGTTTCTCGACCTCTGTTTCAGGCTCTCTGTTTCAGCCCCTCTGTTTCTCGCCCTCTGTTTCTTGCCCGCTGTTTCAGCCCCTTTGTTTCTCGCCCTCTGTTTCAGCCCCTCTGTTTCAGCCCCTCTGATTCAGCTCCTCTGTTTCAGCCCCTCTGTTTCTCGCCCTCTGTTTCAGCCCCTCTGTTTCTCGCCCTGTGTTTCAGCCCCTCTGTTTCAGCCCCTCTGTTTCAGCCCCTCTGTTTCTCGCCCTCTGTTTCAGCCCCTGTTTCTCGCCCTCTGTTTCAGTCCCTCTGTTTCTCGCCCTCTGGTTCAGCCCCTCTGTTTCAGCCCCTCTCTTTCAGCCCCTCTGTTTCAGCCCCTATGTTTCTCGCCCTCTGTTTCAGCCCCTCTGTTTCTCGCCCTCTGTTCAGCACCTATGTTTCTCGCCCTCTGTTTCAGCCCCTCAGTTTCTCGCCCTCTGTTTCAGCCCCTCTGTTTCAGCCCCTCTGTTTCTCGCCCTCTGTTTCTGCCCCTCTGTTTCTCGCCCTCTGTTTCAGCCCCTCTGTTTCTCGCCCTCTGTTTCAGCCCCGCTGATTCAGCCCCTCTGTTTCAGCCCCTCTGAATCAGCCCCTCTGATTCAGCCCCTCTGTTTCAGCCCCTCTGTTTCAGCCCCTCTGTTTCTCTCCCTCTGTTTCAGCCCATCTGATTCTCGCCCTCTGTTTCAGCCCCTCTGATTCTCGCCCTCTGTTTCAGCCCCTCTGATTCAGCCCCTCTGTTTCAGCCCCTCTGAGACAGCACCTCTAATTCAGCCCGTCTCATTCAGCCCCTCTGTTTCTCGCCCTCTGTTTCAGCCCGACTGTTTCAGCCCCTCTGTTTCAGCCCCTCTGTTTCTCACCCTCTGTTTCAGCCCCTCTGATTCAGCCCCTCTGATTCAGCGCCTCTGATTCAGCCCCTCTGTTTCAGCGCCTCTGATTCAGCCAAGCCGATACAGCCCCTCTGTTTCTCGCCCTCTCTTTCAGCCCCTCTGTTTCAGCCCCTCTGTTTCAGCTCCTCTGTTTCAGTCCCTCTGTTTCTCGCCCTCTGTTTCAGCCCCTCTGTTTCTCACCCTCTGTTTCAGCCCCTCTGTTTCTCGCCCTCTGTTTCAGCCCCTCTGCTTCTCGCCCTCTGTTTCAGGCCCTCTGTTTCTCGCCCTCTGTTTCAGCCCCTCTGTTTCAGCCCCTCTGTTTCAGCCCCTCTGTTTCTCGCCCTCCATATCAGCCCCTCTGTTTCAGCCCCTCTGTTTCTCGCCCTCTGTTTCTGCCCCTCTGTTTCTCGACCTCTGTTTCAGCCCCGCTGTTTCTCGCCCTCTGTTTCAGCCCCGCTGATCCAGCCCCTCTGTTTCAGCCCCTCTGAATCAGCCCCTCTGATTCAGCCCCTCTGTTTCAGCCCCTCTGTTTCAGCCCCTCTGTTTCTCGCCCTCTGTTTCAGCCCTTCTGATTCTCGCCCTCTGTTTCAGCCCCTCTGTTTCTCGCCCTCTCTTTCAGCCCCTCTGATTCAGCCCCTCTGATTCAGCCCCTCTGATTCAGCCCCTCAGTTTCTCACCCTCTGTTTCAGCCCCTCTGTTTCAGCTCCTCTGTTTCAGCCCCTCTGTTTCTCACCCTCTGTTTCAGCCCCTCTGTTTCAGCGCCTCTGTTTCTCGCCCTCCGTTTCAGCCCCTCTGTTTCTCGCCCTCTGTTGCAGCCACTCTTTTTCAGCCCCTCTGTTTCAGCCACTCTGTTTCAGCCCCTCTGTTTCAGCCCCTCTGTTTCTCCCCCTCTGTTTCTGCCCCTCTGTTTATCGGCCTCTCTTTCAGCCCCTCTGTTTCAGCCCCTCTGTTTCAGCTCCGCTGTTTCAGCCCCTCTGTTTCTCGCCCTCTGTTTCAGCCCCTCTGTTTCTCGCCCTCTGTTTCAGCCCCTCTGTTTCAGCCCCTCTGTTTCAGCCCCTCTGTTTCAGCCCCTCTGTTTCTCGCCCTCTGTTTCAGCTACTCTGTTTCTCGCCCTCTGTTTCAGGCCCTCTGTTTCTCGCCCTCTGTTTCAGCCCCTCTGTTTCAGCCCCTCTGTTTCTCGCCCTCTGTTTCAGCCCCTCTGTTTCAGCCCCTCTGTTTCAGCCCCTCTGTTTCAGCCCCTCTGTTTCTCACCCTCTGTTGCAGCCCCTCTGTTTCAGCTCCGCTGTTTCAGCCCCTCTGTTTCTCGCCCTCTGTTTCAGCCCCTCTGTTTCTCGCCCTCTGTTTCAGCCCCTCTGTTTCAGCCCCTCTGTTTCTCGCCCTCTGTTTCTGCCCCTCTTTTTCTCGCCCTCTGTTTCAGCCCCGCTGTTTCTCGCCCTCTGTTTCAGCCCCGCTGATTCAGCCCCTCTGTTTCAGCCCCTCTGAATCAGCCCCTCTGATTCAGACCCTCTGTTTCAGCCCCACTGTTTCAGCCCCTCTGTTTCTCGCCCTCTGTTTCAGCCCCTCTGATTCTCGCCCTCTGTTCCAGCCCCTCTGTTTCTCGCCCTCTGATTCAGCCCCTCTGTTTCAGCCCCTCTGATTCAGCCCCTCTGATTCAGCCCCTCTGATTCAGCCCCTCTGTTTCTCGCCCTCTGTTTCAGCCCCTCTGTTTCAGCCCCTCTGTTTCTCACCCTCTGTTTCAGCCCCTCTGATTCAGCCTCTCTGATTCAGCCCCTCTGATTCAGCCCCTCTGTTTCCCGCCCCTCTGTTTCAGCCCCTCTGTTTCTCGCCCTCTGTTTCAGCCTCTCTGTTTCAGCCCCTCTGTTTCAGCCCCTCTGTTTCAGCGCCTCTGTTTCTCGCCCTCTGTTTCAGCCCCTCTGTTTCTCTCCCTCTGTTTCAGCCTCTCTGATTCAGCCCCTCTGTTTCAGCCCCTCTGTTTCTCCCCCACTGTTCCAGCCCCTCTGTTTCAGCCCCTCTGTTTCAGCCACTCTGTTTCAGCCCCTCTGTTTCAGCCCCTCTGTTTCTCCCCCTCTGTTTCAGCCCCTCTGTTTCTCGCCCTCCGATTCAGCCCCTCTGTTTCAGCCTCTCTGTTTCAGCCCCTCTGTTTCAGCCCCTCTGTTTCAGCCCCTCTGTTTCTCACCCTCTGTTTCAGCCCCTCTGATTCAGCCCCTCTGTTTCTCACCCTCTGTTTCAGCCCCTCTGTTTCTCCCAGTCTGTTTCAGCTCCTCTGTTTCAGCCCCTCTGTTTCAGCCCCTCTGTTTCTCGCCCTCTGTTTCAGCCCCTCTGTTTCTCGCCCTCTGTTTCAGCCCCTCTGATTCAGCCCCTCTGTTTCAGCCCCTCTGATTCAGCCCCTCTGTTTCAGCCCCTCTGTTTCAGCCCCGCTGTTTCTCGCCCTCCATTTCTCACCCTCTGATTCTCGCCCTCTGTTTCAGCCCCTCTGTTTCTCGCCCTCTGTTTCAGCCCCTCTGTTTCTCGCCCTCTGTTTCAGCCCCTCTGTTTCTCGCCCTCTGTTTCAGCCCCTCTGTTTCAGCCCCTCTGTTTCTCGCCCTCTGTTTCTGCCCCTCTGTTTCTCGCCCTCTGATTCAGCCCCGCTGTTTCTCGCCCTCTGTTTCAGCCCCGCTGATTCAGCCCCTCTGTTTCAGCCCCTCTGAATCAGCCCCTCTGATTCAGCCCCTCTGTTTCAGCCCCACTGTTTCAGCCCCTCTGTTTCTCGCCCTCTGTTTCAGCCCCTCTGATTATCGCCCTCTGTTCCAGCCCCTCTGTTTCTCGCCGTCTGTTTCAGCCCCTCTGATTCAGCCCCTCTGTTTCAGCCCCTCTGATTCAGCCCCTCTGATTCAGCCCCTCTGATTCAGCCCCTCTGTTTCTCGCCCTCTGTTTCAGCCCCTCTGTTTCTCACCCTCTGTTTCAGCCCCTCTGATTCAGCCTCTCTGATTCAGCCCCTCTGATTCAGCCCCTCTGTTTCCCGCCCCTCTGTTTCAGCTCCTCTGTTTCTCGCCCTCTGTTTCAGCCTCTCTGTTTCAGCCCCTCTGTTTCAGCCCCTCTGTTTCAGCGCCTCTGTTTCTCGCCCTCTGTTTCAGCCCCTCTGTTTCTCTCCCTCTGTTTCAGCCCCTCTGATTCAGCCCCTCTGTTTCAGCCCCTCTGTTTCTCCCCCTCTGTTCCAGCCCCTCTGTTTCAGCCCCTCTGTTTCAGCCACTCTGTTTCAGCCCCTCTGTTTCAGCCCCTCTGTTTCTCCCCCTCTGTTTCAGCCCCTCTGTTTCTCGCCCTCCGATTCAGCCCCTCTGTTTCAGCCCGTCTGTTTCAGCCACTCTGTTTCTCGCCCTCTGTTTCAGCCCCTCTGTTTCTCACCCTCTGTTTCAGCCCCTCTGATTCAGCCCCTCTGTTTCTCACCCTCTGTTTCAGCCCCTCTGTTTCTCCCAGTCTGTTTCAGCTCCTCTGTTTCAGCCCCTCTGTTTCAGCCCCTCTGTTTCTCGCCCTCTGTTTCAGCCCCTCTGTTTCTCGCCCTCTGTTTCAGCCCCTCTGATTCAGCCCCTCTGTTTCAGCCCCTCTGATTCAGCCCCTCTGTTTCAGCCGCTCTGTTTCAGCCCCTCTGTTTCAGCCCCGCTGTTTCTCGCCCTCCATTTCTCACCCTCTGTTTTTCGCCCTCTGTTTCAGCCCCTCTGTTTCTCACCCTCTGTTTCAGGCTCTCTGTTTCAGCCCGTCTGTTTCAGCCCCTCTGTTTCAGCCCCTCTGTTTCTTGCCCTCTGTTTCTCGCCCGCTGTTTCAGCCCCTTTTTTTCTCGCCCTCTGTTTCAAACCCCACTGTTTCAGCCACTCTGATTCAGCCCCTCTGTTTCTCGCCCTCTGTTTCAGCCCCTCTGTTTCTCGCCCTCTGTTTCAGCCCCTCTGTTTCAGCCCCTCTGTTTCTCACCCTCTGTTTCTGCCCCTCTGTTTCTCGCCCTCTGTTTCAGCCCCTCTGTTTCTCGCCCTCTGTTTCAGCCCCTCTATTTCTCGCCCTCTGTTTCAACCCCTCTGTTTCAGCCCCTCTGTTTCTCGCCCTCTGTTGCAGCCCCTCTGTTTCTCGCCCTCTGTTTCAGCCCCTCTGTTTCAGTCCCTCTGTTTCTCGCCCTCTGTTTCAGCCCCTCTGTTTCTCGCACTCTGCTTCAGCCCCTCTGTTTCAGCCCCTCTGTTTCAGCCCCTCTGTTTCTCGCCCTCTGTTTCAGCCCCTCTGTTTCTCGCCCTCTGTTTCAGCCCCTCTGTTTCAGCCCCTATATTTCAGGCCCTCTGTTTCTCGTCCTCTGTTTGAGCCCCTCTGTTTCTCGCCCTCTGTTTCAGCCCCTCTGTTTCTTGCCCTCTGTTCCAGCCCTTCTGATTCAGCCCCTCTGTTTCAGCCCCTCTGATTCAGCCCCTCTGTTTCAGCCCCTCTGTTTCAGCGCCTCTGTTTCTCGCCCTCTGTTTCAGCCCCTCTGTTTCTCTCCCTCTGTTTCAGCCCCTCTGATTCAGCCCCTCTGTTTCAGCCCCTCTGTTTCTCCCCCTCTGTTCCAGCCCCTCTGTTTCAGCCCCTCTGTTTCAGCCACTCTGTTTCAGCCCCTCTGTTTCAGCCCCTCTGTTTCTCCCCCTCTGTTTCAGCCCCTCTGTTTCTCGCCCTCCGATTCAGCCCCTCTGTTTCAGCCCGTCTGTTTCAGCCACTCTGTTTCTCGCCCTCTGTTTCAGCCCCTCTGTTTCTCACCCTCTGTTTCAGCCCCTCTGATTCAGCCCCTCTGTTTCTCACCCTCTGTTTCAGCCCCTCTGTTTCTCCCAGTCTGTTTCAGCTCCTCTGTTTCAGCCCCTCTGTTTCAGCCCCTCTGTTTCTCGCCCTCTGTTTCAGCCCCTCTGTTTCTCGCCCTCTGTTTCAGCCCCTCTGATTCAGCCCCTCTGTTTCAGCCCCTCTGATTCAGCCCCTCTGTTTCAGCCGCTCTGTTTCAGCCCCTCTGTTTCAGCCCCGCTGTTTCTCGCCCTCCATTTCTCACCCTCTGTTTTTCGCCCTCTGTTTCAGCCCCTCTGTTTCTCACCCTCTGTTTCAGGCTCTCTGTTTCAGCCCGTCTGTTTCAGCCCCTCTGTTTCAGCCCCTCTGTTTCTCGCCCTCTGTTTCTCGCCCGCTGTTTCAGCCCCTTTTTTTCTCGCCCTCTGTTTCAAACCCCACTGTTTCAGCCACTCTGATTCAGCCCCTCTGTTTCTCGCCCTCTGTTTCAGCCCCTCTGTTTCTCGCCCTCTGTTTCAGCCCCTCTGTTTCTCACCCTCTGTTTCTGCCCCTCTGTTTCTCGCCCTCTGTTTCAGCCCCTCTGTTTCTCGCCCTCTGTTTCAGCCCCTCTATTTCTCGCCCTCTGTTTCAACCCCTCTGTTTCAGCCCCTCTGTTTCTCGCCCTCTGTTGCAGCCCCTCTGTTTCTCGCCCTCTGTTTCAGCCCCTCTGTTTCAGTCCCTCTGTTTCTCGCCCTCTGTTTCAGCCCCTCTGTTTCTCGCCCTCTGCTTCAGCCCCTCTGTTTCAGCCCCTCTGTTTCAGCCCCTCTGTTTCTCGCCCTCTGTTTCAGCCCCTCTGTTTCTCGCCCTCTGTTTCAGCCCCTCTGTTTCTCGCCCTCTGTTTCAGCCCCTCTGTTTCAGCCCCTATATTTCAGGCCCTCTGTTTCTCGTCCTCTGTTTGAGCCCCTCTGTTTCTCGCCCTCTGTTTCAGCCCCTCTGTTTCTTGCCCTCTGTTCCAGCCCTTCTGATTCAGCCCCTCTGTTTCAGCCCCTCTGATTCAGCCCCTCTGTTTCAGCCCCTCTGTTTCAGCCCCTCTGTTTCTCGCCCTCTGTTTCTCACCCTCTGTTTCTCGCCCTCTGTTTCAGCCCCTCTGTTTTTCACCCTCTGTTTCAGCCCCTCTGTTTCTCGACCTCTGTTTCAGGCTCTCTGTTTCAGCCCGTCTGTTTCAGCCCCTCTGTTTCAGCCCCTCTGTTTCTCGCCCTCTGTTTCTTGCCCGCTGTTTCAGCACCTTTGTTTCTCGCCCTCTGTTTCAGCCCCTCTGTTTCAGCCCCTCTGATTCAGCTCCTCTGTTTCAGCCCCTCTGTTTCTCGCCCTCTGTTTCAGCCCCTCTGTTTCTCGCCCACTGTTTCAGCCCCTCTGTTTCTCGCCCTGTGTTTCAGCCCCTCTGTTTCAGCCCCTCTGTTTCAGCCCCTCTGTTTCTCGCCCTCTGTTTCAGCCCCTGTTTCTCGCCCTCTGTTTCAGTCCCTCTGTTTCTCGCCCTCTGTTTCAGCCCCTCTGTTTCTCGCACTCTGCTTCAGCCCCTCTGTTTCAGCCCCTCTGTTTCAGCCCCTCTGTTTCTCGCCCTCTGTTTCAGCCCCTCTGTTTCTCGCCCTCTGTTTCAGCCCCTCTGTTTCAGCCCCTATATTTCAGGCCCTCTGTTTCTCGTCCTCTGTTTGAGCCCCTCTGTTTCTCGCCCTCTGTTTCAGCCCCTCTGTTTCTTGCCCTCTGTTCCAGCCCTTCTGATTCAGCCCCTCTGTTTCAGCCCCTCTGATTCAGCCCCTCTGTTTCAGCCCCTCTGTTTCAGCGCCTCTGTTTCTCGCCCTCTGTTTCAGCCCCTCTGTTTCTCTCCCTCTGTTTCAGCCCCTCTGATTCAGCCCCTCTGTTTCAGCCCCTCTGTTTCTCCCCCTCTGTTCCAGCCCCTCTGTTTCAGCCCCTCTGTTTCAGCCACTCTGTTTCAGCCCCTCTGTTTCAGCCCCTCTGTTTCTCCCCCTCTGTTTCAGCCCCTCTGTTTCTCGCCCTCCGATTCAGCCCCTCTGTTTCAGCCCGTCTGTTTCAGCCACTCTGTTTCTCGCCCTCTGTTTCAGCCCCTCTGTTTCTCACCCTCTGTTTCAGCCCCTCTGATTCAGCCCCTCTGTTTCTCACCCTCTGTTTCAGCCCCTCTGTTTCTCCCAGTCTGTTTCAGCTCCTCTGTTTCAGCCCCTCTGTTTCAGCCCCTCTGTTTCTCGCCCTCTGTTTCAGCCCCTCTGTTTCTCGCCCTCTGTTTCAGCCCCTCTGATTCAGCCCCTCTGTTTCAGCCCCTCTGATTCAGCCCCTCTGTTTCAGCCGCTCTGTTTCAGCCCCTCTGTTTCAGCCCCGCTGTTTCTCGCCCTCCATTTCTCACCCTCTGTTTTTCGCCCTCTGTTTCAGCCCCTCTGTTTCTCACCCTCTGTTTCAGGCTCTCTGTTTCAGCCCGTCTGTTTCAGCCCCTCTGTTTCAGCCCCTCTGTTTCTCGCCCTCTGTTTCTCGCCCGCTGTTTCAGCCCCTTTTTTTCTCGCCCTCTGTTTCAAACCCCACTGTTTCAGCCACTCTGATTCAGCCCCTCTGTTTCTCGCCCTCTGTTTCAGCCCCTCTGTTTCTCGCCCTCTGTTTCAGCCCCTCTGTTTCTCACCCTCTGTTTCTGCCCCTCTGTTTCTCGCCCTCTGTTTCAGCCCCTCTGTTTCTCGCCCTCTGTTTCAGCCCCTCTATTTCTCGCCCTCTGTTTCAACCCCTCTGTTTCAGCCCCTCTGTTTCTCGCCCTCTGTTGCAGCCCCTCTGTTTCTCGCCCTCTGTTTCAGCCCCTCTGTTTCAGTCCCTCTGTTTCTCGCCCTCTGTTTCAGCCCCTCTGTTTCTCGCCCTCTGCTTCAGCCCCTCTGTTTCAGCCCCTCTGTTTCAGCCCCTCTGTTTCTCGCCCTCTGTTTCAGCCCCTCTGTTTCTCGCCCTCTGTTTCAGCCCCTCTGTTTCTCGCCCTCTGTTTCAGCCCCTCTGTTTCAGCCCCTATATTTCAGGCCCTCTGTTTCTCGTCCTCTGTTTGAGCCCCTCTGTTTCTCGCCCTCTGTTTCAGCCCCTCTGTTTCTTGCCCTCTGTTCCAGCCCTTCTGATTCAGCCCCTCTGTTTCAGCCCCTCTGATTCAGCCCCTCTGTTTCAGCCCCTCTGTTTCAGCCCCTCTGTTTCTCGCCCTCTGTTTCTCACCCTCTGTTTCTCGCCCTCTGTTTCAGCCCCTCTGTTTTTCACCCTCTGTTTCAGCCCCTCTGTTTCTCGACCTCTGTTTCAGGCTCTCTGTTTCAGCCCGTCTGTTTCAGCCCCTCTGTTTCAGCCCCTCTGTTTCTCGCCCTCTGTTTCTTGCCCGCTGTTTCAGCACCTTTGTTTCTCGCCCTCTGTTTCAGCCCCTCTGTTTCAGCCCCTCTGATTCAGCTCCTCTGTTTCAGCCCCTCTGTTTCTCGCCCTCTGTTTCAGCCCCTCTGTTTCTCGCCCTCTGTTTCAGCCCCTCTGTTTCTCGCCCTGTGTTTCAGCCCCTCTGTTTCAGCCCCTCTGTTTCAGCCCCTCTGTTTCTCGCCCTCTGTTTCAGCCCCTGTTTCTCGCCCTCTGTTTCAGTCCCTCTGTTTCTCGCCCTCTGGTTCAGCCCCTCTGTTTCAGCCCCTCTCTTTCAGCCCCTCTGTTTCAGCCCCTATGTTTCTCGCCCTCTGTTTCAGCCCCTCTGTTTCTCGCCCTCTGTTCAGCACCTATGTTTCTCGCCCTCTGTTTCAGCCCCTCTGTTTCTCGCCCTCTGTTTCAGCCCCTCTGTTTCAGCCCCTCTGTTTCTCGCCCTCTGTTTCTGCCCCTCTGTTTCTCGCCCTCTGTTTCAGCCCCTCTGTTTCTCGCCCTCTGTTTCAGCCCCGCTGATTCAGCCCCTCTGTTTCAGCCCCTCTGAATCAGCCCCTCTGATTCAGCCCCTCTGTTTCAGCCCCTCTGTTTCAGCCCCTCTGTTTCTCTCCCTCTGTTTCAGCCCATCTGATTCTCGCCCTCTGTTTCAGCCCCTCTGATTCTCGCCCTCTGTTTCAGCCCCTCTGATTCATCCCCTCTGTTTCAGCCCCTCTGAGACAGCCCCTCTGATTCAGCCCGTCTCATTCAGCCCCTCTGTTTCTTGCCCTCTGTTTCAGCCCGACTGTTTCAGCCCCTCTGTTTCAGCCCCTCTGTTTCTCACCCTCTGTTTCAGCCCCTCTGTTTCAGCCCCTCTGATTCAGCCCCTCTGATTCAGCCCCTCTGTTTCAGCGCCTCGGATTCAGCCCAGCCGATACAGACCCTCTGTTTCTCGCCCTCTCTTTCAGCCCCTCTGTTTCAGCCCCTCTGTTTCAGCTCCTCTGTTTCAGTCCCTCTGTTTCTCGCCCTCTGTTTCAGCCCCTCTGTTTCTCACCCTCTGTTTCAGCCCCTCTGATTCTCGCCCTCTGTTTCAGCCCCTCTGCTTCTCGCCCTCTGTTTCAGGCCCTCTGTTTCTCGCCCTCTGTTTCAGCCCCTCTGTTTCAGCCCCTCTGTTTCAGCCCCTCTGTTTCTCGCCCTCCGTTTCAGCCCCTCTGTTTCAGCCCCTCTGTTTCAGCCCCTCTGTTTCTCACCCTCTGTTTCAGCCCCTCTGTGTCTCGCCCTCTGTTTCAGCCCCTCTGTTTCTCGCCCTCCATATCAGCCCCTCTGTTTCAGCCCCTCTGTTTCTCGCCCTCTGTTTCTGCCCCTCTGTTTCTCGACCTCTGTTTCAGCCCCGCTGTTTCTCGCCCTCTGTTTCAGCCCCGCTGATCCAGCCCCTCTGTTTCAGCCCCTCTGAATCAGCCCCTCTGATTCAGCCCCTCTGTTTCAGCCCCTCTGTTTCAGCCCCTCTGTTTCTCGCCCTCTGTTTCAGCCCCTCTGATTCTCGCCCTCTGTTTCAGCCCCTCTGTTTCTCGCCCTCTGTTTCAGCCCCTCTGATTCAGCCCTCTGATTCAGCCCCTCTGATTCAGCCCCTCAGTTTCTCACCCTCTGTTTCAGCCCCTCTGTTTCAGCTCCTCTGTTTCAGCCCCTCTGTTTCTCACCCTCTGTTTCAGCACCTCTGATTCAGCCCCTCTGATTCAGCCCCTCTGATTCAGCCCCTCTGTTTCCCGCCTCTCTGTTTCAGCCACTCTGTTTCTCGCCCTCTGTTTCAGCCCCTCTGTTTCTCGCCCTCTGTTTCAGCCCCACTGTTTCAGCCCCTCTGTTTCAGCCCCTCTGTTTCAGCGCCTCTGTTTCTCGCCCTCCGTTTCAGCCCCTCTGTTTCTCGCCCTCTGTTGCAGCCACTCTTTTTCAGCCCCTCTGTTTCAGCCACTCTGTTTCAGCAACCTCTGTTTCAGCCCCTCTGTTTCTCCCCCTCTGTTTCTGCCCCTCTGTTTATCGGCCTCTCTTTCAGCCCCTCTGTTTCAGCCCCTCTGTTTCAGCTCCGCTGTTTCAGCCCCTCTGTTTCTCGCCCGCTGTTTCAGCCCCTCTGTTTCTCGCCCTCTGTTTCTGCCCCTCTGTTTCAGCCCCTCTGTTTCAGCCCCTCTGTTTCAGCCCCTCTGTTTCTCGCCCTCTGTTTCAGCTACTCTGTTTCTCGCCCTCTGTTTCAGGCCCTCTGTTTCTCGCCCTCTGTTTCAGCCCCTCTGTTTCAGCCCCTCTGTTTCTCGCCCTCTGTTTCAGCCCCTCTGTTTCAGCCCCTCTGTTTCAGCCCCTCTGTTTCTCACCCTCTGTTGCAGCCCCTCTGTTTCAGCTCCGCTGTTTCAGCCCCTCTGTTTCTCGCCCTCTGTTTCAGCCCCTCTGTTTCTCGCCCTCTGTTTCAGCCCCTCTGTTTCTCGCCCTCTGTTTCAGCCCCTCTGTTTCAGCCCCTCTGTTTCTCGCCCTCTGTTTCTGCCCCTCTGTTTCTCGCCCTCTGTTTCAGCCCCGCTGTTTCTCGCCCTCTGTTTCAGCCCCGCTGATTCAGCCCCTCTGTTTCAGCCCCTCTGAATCAGCCCCTCTGATTCAGCCCCTCTGTTTCAGCCCCACTGTTTCAGCCCCTCTGTTTCTCGCCCTCTGTTTCAGCCCCTCTGATTCTCGCCCTCTGTTCCAGCCCCTCTGTTTCTCGCCCTCTGATTCAGCCCCTCTGTTTCAGCCCCTCTGATTCAGCCCCTCTGATTCAGCCCCTCTGATTCAGCCCCTCTGTTTCTCGCCCTCTGTTTCAGCCCCTCTGTTTCAGCCCCTCTGTTTCTCACCCTCTGTTTCAGCCCCTCTGATTCAGCCTCTCTGATTCAGCCCCTCTGATTCAGCCCCTCTGTTTCCCGCCCCTCTGTTTCAGCCCCTCTGTTTCTCGCCCTCTGTTTCAGCCTCTCTGTTTCAGCCCCTCTGTTTCAGCCCCTCTGTTTCAGCGCCTCTGTTTCTCGCCCTCTGTTTCAGCCCCTCTGTTTCTCTCCCTCTGTTTCAGCCCCTCTGATTCAGCCCCTCTGTTTCAGCCCCTCTGTTTCTCCCCCACTGTTCCATCCCCTCTGTTTCAGCCCCTCTGTTTCAGCCACTCTGTTTCAGCCCCTCTGTTTCAGCCCCTCTGTTTCTCCCCCTCTGTTTCAGCCCCTCTGTTTCTCGCCCTCCGATTCAGCCCCTCTGTTTCAGCCCGTCTGTTTCAGCCACTCTGTTTCTCGCCCTCTGTTTCAGCCCCTCTGTTTCTCACCCTCTGTTTCAGCCCCTCTGATTCAGCCCCTCTGTTTCTCACCCTCTGTTTCAGCCCCTCTGTTTCTCCCAGTCTGTTTCAGCTCCTCTGTTTCAGCCCCTCTGTTTCAGCCCCTCTGTTTCTCGCCCTCTGTTTCAGCCCCTCTGTTTCTCGCCCTCTGTTTCAGCCCCTCTGATTCAGCCCCTCTGTTTCAGCCCCTCTGATTCAGCCCCTCTGTTTCAGCCCCTCTGTTTCAGCCCCTCTGTTTCAGCCCCGCTGTTTCTCGCCCTCCATTTCTCACCCTCTGATTCTCGCCCTCTGTTTCAGCCCCTCTGTTTCTCGCCCTCTGTTTCAGCCCCTCTGTTTCTCGCCCTCTGTTTCAGCCCCTCTGTTTCTCGCCCTCTGTTTCAGCCCCTCTGTTTCAGCCCCTCTGTTTCTCGCCCTCTGTTTCTGCCCCTCTGTTTCTTGCCCTCTGTTTCAGCCCCGCTGTTTCTCGCCCTCTGTTTCAGCCCCGCTGATTCAGCCCCTCTGTTTCAGCCCCTCTGAATCAGCCCCTCTGATTCAGCCCCTCTGTTTCAGCCCCACTGTTTCAGCCCCTCTGTTTCTCGCCCTCTGTTTCAGCCCCTCTGATTCTCGCCCTCTGTTCCAGCCCCTCTGTTTCTCGCCGTCTGTTTCAGCCCCTCTGATTCAGCCCCTCTGTTTCAGCCCCTCTGATTCAGCCCCTCTGATTCAGCCCCTCTGATTCAGCCCCTCTGTTTCTCGCCCTCTGTTTCAGCCCCTCTGTTTCTCACCCTCTGTTTCAGCCCCTCTGATTCAGCCTCTCTGATTCAGCCCCTCTGATTCAGCCCCTCTGTTTCCCGCCCCTCTGTTTCAGCTCCTCTGTTTCTCGCCCTCTGTTTCAGCCTCTCTGTTTCAGCCCCTCTGTTTCAGCCCCTCTGTTTCAGCGCCTCTGTTTCTCGCCCTCTGTTTCAGCCCCTCTGTTTCTCTCCCTCTGTTTCAGCCCCTCTGATTCAGCCCCTCTGTTTCAGCCCCTCTGTTTCTCCCCCTCTGTTCCAGCCCCTCTGTTTCAGCCCCTCTGTTTCAGCCACTCTGTTTCAGCCCCTCTGTTTCAGCCCCTCTGTTTCTCCCCCTCTGTTTCAGCCCCTCTGTTTCTCGCCCTCCGATTCAGCCCCTCTGTTTCAGCCCGTCTGTTTCAGCCACTCTGTTTCTCGCCCTCTGTTTCAGCCCCTCTGTTTCTCACCCTCTGTTTCAGCCCCTCTGATTCAGCCCCTCTGTTTCTCACCCTCTGTTTCAGCCCCTCTGTTTCTCCCAGTCTGTTTCAGCTCCTCTGTTTCAGCCCCTCTGTTTCAGCCCCTCTGTGTCTCGCCCTCTGTTTCAGCCCCTCTGTTTCTCGCCCTCTGTTTCAGCCCCTCTGATTCAGCCCCTCTGTTTCAGCCCCTCTGATTCAGCCCCTCTGTTTCAGCCGCTCTGTTTCAGCCCCTCTGTTTCAGCCCCGCTGTTTCTCGCCCTCCATTTCTCACCCTCTGTTTTTCGCCCTCTGTTTCAGCCCCTCTGTTTCTCACCCTCTGTTTCAGGCTCTCTGTTTCAGCCCGTCTGTTTCAGCCCCTCTGTTTCAGCCCCTCTGTTTCTCGCCCTCTGTTTCTCGCCCGCTGTTTCAGCCCCTTTTTTTCTCGCCCTCTGTTTCAAACCCCACTGTTTCAGCCACTCTGATTCAGCCCCTCTGTTTCTCGCCCTCTGTTTCAGCCCCTCTGTTTCTCGCCCTCTGTTTCAGCCCCTCTGTTTCTCACCCTCTGTTTCTGCCCCTCTGTTTCTCGCCCTCTGTTTCAGCCCCTCTGTTTCTCGCCCTCTGTTTCAGCCCCTCTATTTCTCGCCCTCTGTTTCAACCCCTCTGTTTCAGCCCCTCTGTTTCTCGCCCTCTGTTGCAGCCCCTCTGTTTCTCGCCCTCTGTTTCAGCCCCTCTGTTTCAGTCCCTCTGTTTCTCGCCCTCTGTTTCAGCCCGTCTGTTTCTCGCCCTCTGCTTCAGCCCCTCTGTTTCAGCCCCTCTGTTTCAGCCCCTCTGTTTCTCGCCCTCTGTTTCAGCCCCTCTGTTTCTCGCCCTCTGTTTCAGCCCCTCTGTTTCTCGCCCTCTGTTTCAGCCCCTCTGTTTCAGCCCCTATATTTCAGGCCCTCTGTTTCTCGTCCTCTGTTTGAGCCCCTCTGTTTCTCGCCCTCTGTTTCAGCCCCTCTGTTTCTTGCCCTCTGTTCCAGCCCTTCTGATTCAGCCCCTCTGTTTCAGCCCCTCTGATTCAGCCCCTCTGTTTCAGCCCCTCTGTTTCAGCCCCTCTGTTTCTCGCCCTCTGTTTCTCACCCTCTGTTTCTCGCCCTCTGTTTCAGCCCCTCTGTTTTTCACCCTCTGTTTCAGCCCCTCTGTTTCTCGACCTCTGTTTCAGGCTCTCTGTTTCAGCCCGTCTGTTTCAGCCCCTCTGTTTCATCACCTCTGTTTCTCGCCCTCTGTTTCTTGCCCGCTGTTTCAGCACCTTTGTTTCTCGCCCTCTGTTTCAGCCCCTCTGTTTCAGCCCCTCTGATTCAGCTCCTCTGTTTCAGCCCCTCTGTTTCTCGCCCTCTGTTTCAGCCCCTCTGTTTCTCGCCCTCTGTTTCAGCCCCTCTGTTTCTCGCCCTGTGTTTCAGCCCCTCTGTTTCAGCCCCTCTGTTTCAGCCCCTCTGTTTCTCGCCCTCTGTTTCAGCCCCTGTTTCTCGCCCTCTGTTTCAGTCCCTCTGTTTCTCGCCCTCTGGTTCAGCCCCTCTGTTTCAGCCCCTCTGATTCAGCCCCTCTGTTTCAGCCCCTATGTTTCTCGCCCTCTGTTTCAGCCCCTCTGTTTCTCGCCCTCTGTTCAGCACCTATGTTTCTCGCCCTCTGTTTCAGCCCCTCTGTTTCTCGCCCTCTGTTTCAGCCCCTCTGTTTCAGCCCCTCTGTTTCTCGCCCTCTGTTTCTGCCCCTCTGTTTCTCGCCCTCTGTTTCAGCCCCTCTGTTTCTCGCCCTCTGTTTCAGCCCCGCTGATTCAGCCCCTCTGTTTCAGCCCCTCTGAATCAGCCCCTCTGATTCAGCCCCTCTGTTTCAGCCCCTCTGTTTCAGCCCCTCTGTTTCTCTCCCTCTGTTTCAGCCCATCTGATTCTCGCCCTCTGTTTCAGCCCCTCTGATTCTCGCCCTCTGTTTCAGCCCCTCTGATTCATCCCCTCTGTTTCAGCCCCTCTGAGACAGCCCCTCTGATTCAGCCCGTCTCATTCAGCCCCTCTGTTTCTTGCCCTCTGTTTCAGCCCGACTGTTTCAGCCCCTCTGTTTCAGCCCCTCTGTTTCTCACCCTCTGTTTCAGCCCCTCTGTTTCAGCCCCTCTGATTCAGCCCCTCTGATTCAGCCCCTCTGTTTCAGCGCCTCGGATTCAGCCCAGCCGATACAGACCCTCTGTTTCTCGCCCTCTCTTTCAGCCCCTCTGTTTCAGCCCCTCTGTTTCAGCTCCTCTGTTTCAGTCCCTCTGTTTCTCGCCCTCTGTTTCAGCCCCTCTGTTTCTCACCCTCTGTTTCAGCCCCTCTGATTCTCGCCCTCTGTTTCAGCCCCTCTGCTTCTCGCCCTCTGTTTCAGGCCCTCTGTTTCTCGCCCTCTGTTTCAGCCCCTCTGTTTCAGCCCCTCTGTTTCAGCCCCTCTGTTTCTCGCCCTCCGTTTCAGCCCCTCTGTTTCAGCCCCTCTGTTTCAGCCCCTCTGTTTCTCACCCTCTGTTTCAGCCCCTCTGTGTCTCGCCCTCTGTTTCAGCCCCTCTGTTTCTCGCCCTCCATATCAGCCCCTCTGTTTCAGCCCCTCTGTTTCTCGCCCTCTGTTTCTGCCCCTCTGTTTCTCGACCTCTGTTTCAGCCCCGCTGTTTCTCGCCCTCTGTTTCAGCCCCGCTGATCCAGCCCCTCTGTTTCAGCCCCTCTGAATCAGCCCCTCTGATTCAGCCCCTCTGTTTCAGCCCCTCTGTTTCAGCCCCTCTGTTTCTCGCCCTCTGTTTCAGCCCCTCTGATTCTCGCCCTCTGTTTCAGCCCCTCTGTTTCTCGCCCTCTGTTTCAGCCCCTCTGATTCAGCCCTCTGATTCAGCCCCTCTGATTCAGCCCCTCAGTTTCTCACCCTCTGTTTCAGCCCCTCTGTTTCAGCTCCTCTGTTTCAGCCCCTCTGTTTCTCACCCTCTGTTTCAGCACCTCTGATTCAGCCCCTCTGATTCAGCCCCTCTGATTCAGCCCCTCTGTTTCCCGCCTCTCTGTTTCAGCCACTCTGTTTCTCGCCCTCTGTTTCAGCCCCTCTGTTTCTCGCCCTCTGTTTCAGCCCCACTGTTTCAGCCCCTCTGTTTCAGCCCCTCTGTTTCAGCGCCTCTGTTTCTCGCCCTCCGTTTCAGCCCCTCTGTTTCTCGCCCTCTGTTGCAGCCACTCTTTTTCAGCCCCTCTGTTTCAGCCACTCTGTTTCAGCCCCTCTGTTTCAGCCCCTCTGTTTCTCCCCCTCTGTTTCTGCCCCTCTGTTTATCGGCCTCTCTTTCAGCCCCTCTGTTTCAGCCCCTCTGTTTCAGCTCCGCTGTTTCAGCCCCTCTGTTTCTCGCCCGCTGTTTCAGCCCCTCTGTTTCTCGCCCTCTGTTTCTGCCCCTCTGTTTCAGCCCCTCTGTTTCAGCCCCTCTGTTTCTCGCCCGCTGTTTCAGCTACTCTGTTTCTCGCCCTCTGTTTCAGGCCCTCTGTTTCTCGCCCTCTGTTTCAGCCCCTCTGTTTCAGCCCCTCTGTTTCTCGCCCTCTGTTTCAGCCCCTCTGTTTCAGCCCCTCTGTTTCAGCCCCTCTGTTTCAGCCCCTCTGTTTCTCACCCTCTGTTGCAGCCCCTCTGTTTCAGCTCCGCTGTTTCAGCCCCTCTGTTTCTCGCCCTCTGTTTCAGCCCCTCTGTTTCTCGCCCTCTGTTTCAGCCCCTCTGTTTCTCGCCCTCTGTTTCAGCCCCTCTGTTTCAGCCCCTCTGTTTCTCGCCCTCTGTTTCTGCCCCTCTGTTTCTCGCCCTCTGTTTCAGCCCCGCTGTTTCTCGCCCTCTGTTTCAGCCCCGCTGATTCAGCCCCTCTGTTTCAGCCCCTCTGAATCAGCCCCTCTGATTCAGCCCCTCTGTTTCAGCCCCACTGTTTCAGCCCCTCTGTTTCTCGCCCTCTGTTTCAGCCCCTCTGATTCTCGCCCTCTGTTCCAGCCCCTCTGTTTCTCGCCCTCTGATTCAGCCCCTCTGTTTCAGCCCCTCTGATTCAGCCCCTCTGATTCAGCCCCTCTGATTCAGCCCCTCTGTTTCTCGCCCTCTGTTTCAGCCCCTCTGTTTCTCGCCCTCTGTTTCAGCCCCTCTGTTTCTCGCCCTCTGTTTCAGCCCCTCTGTTTCAGCCCCTATATTTCAGGCCCTCTGTTTCTCGTCCTCTGTTTGAGCCCCTCTGTTTCTCGCCCTCTGTTTCAGCCCCTCTGTTTCTTGCCCTCTGTTCCAGCCCTTCTGATTCAGCCCCTCTGTTTCAGCCCCTCTGATTCAGCCCCTCTGTTTCAGCCCCTCTGTTTCAGCCCCTCTGTTTCTCGCCCTCTGTTTCTCACCCTCTGTTTCTCGCCCTCTGTTTCAGCCCCTCTGTTTTTCACCCTCTGTTTCAGCCCCTCTGTTTCTCGACCTCTGTTTCAGGCTCTCTGTTTCAGCCCGTCTGTTTCAGCCCCTCTGTTTCATCACCTCTGTTTCTCGCCCTCTGTTTCTTGCCCGCTGTTTCAGCACCTTTGTTTCTCGCCCTCTGTTTCAGCCCCTCTGTTTCTCGCCCTCTGTTTCAGCCCCTCTGATTCTCGCCCTCTGTTCCAGCCCCTCTGTTTCTCGCCCTCTGTTTCAGCCCCTCTGTTTCTCGCCCTCCATATCAGCCCCTCTGTTTCAGCCCCTCTGTTTCTCGCCCTCTGTTTCTGCCCCTCTGTTTCTCGACCTCTGTTTCAGCCCCGCTGTTTCTCGCCCTCTGTTTCAGCCCCGCTGATCCAGCCCCTCTGTTTCAGCCCCTCTGAATCAGCCCCTCTGATTCAGCCCCTCTGTTTCAGCCCCTCTGTTTCAGCCCCTCTGTTTCTCGCCCTCTGTTTCAGCCCCTCTGATTCTCGCCCTCTGTTTCAGCCCCTCTGTTTCTCGCCCTCTGTTTCAGCCCCTCTGATTCAGCCCTCTGATTCAGCCCCTCTGATTCAGCCCCTCAGTTTCTCACCCTCTGTTTCAGCCCCTCTGTTTCAGCTCCTCTGTTTCAGCCCCTCTGTTTCTCACCCTCTGTTTCAGCACCTCTGATTCAGCCCCTCTGATTCAGCCCCTCTGATTCAGCCCCTCTGTTTCCCGCCTCTCTGTTTCAGCCACTCTGTTTCTCGCCCTCTGTTTCAGCCCCTCTGTTTCTCGCCCTCTGTTTCAGCCCCACTGTTTCAGCCCCTCTGTTTCAGCCCCTCTGTTTCAGCGCCTCTGTTTCTCGCCCTCCGTTTCAGCCCCTCTGTTTCTCGCCCTCTGTTGCAGCCACTCTTTTTCAGCCCCTCTGTTTCAGCCACTCTGTTTCAGCCCCTCTGTTTCAGCCCCTCTGTTTCTCCCCCTCTGTTTCTGCCCCTCTGTTTATCGGCCTCTCTTTCAGCCCCTCTGTTTCAGCCCCTCTGTTTCAGCTCCGCTGTTTCAGCCCCTCTGTTTCTCGCCCGCTGTTTCAGCCCCTCTGTTTCTCGCCCTCTGTTTCTGCCCCTCTGTTTCAGCCCCTCTGTTTCAGCCCCTCTGTTTCTCGCCCGCTGTTTCAGCTACTCTGTTTCTCGCCCTCTGTTTCAGGCCCTCTGTTTCTCGCCCTCTGTTTCAGCCCCTCTGTTTCAGCCCCTCTGTTTCTCGCCCTCTGTTTCAGCCCCTCTGTTTCAGCCCCTCTGTTTCAGCCCCTCTGTTTCAGCCCCTCTGTTTCTCACCCTCTGTTGCAGCCCCTCTGTTTCAGCTCCGCTGTTTCAGCCCCTCTGTTTCTCGCCCTCTGTTTCAGCCCCTCTGTTTCTCGCCCTCTGTTTCAGCCCCTCTGTTTCTCGCCCTCTGTTTCAGCCCCTCTGTTTCAGCCCCTCTGTTTCTCGCCCTCTGTTTCTGCCCCTCTGTTTCTCGCCCTCTGTTTCAGCCCCGCTGTTTCTCGCCCTCTGTTTCAGCCCCGCTGATTCAGCCCCTCTGTTTCAGCCCCTCTGAATCAGCCCCTCTGATTCAGCCCCTCTGTTTCAGCCCCACTGTTTCAGCCCCTCTGTTTCTCGCCCTCTGTTTCAGCCCCTCTGATTCTCGCCCTCTGTTCCAGCCCCTCTGTTTCTCGCCCTCTGATTCAGCCCCTCTGTTTCAGCCCCTCTGATTCAGCCCCTCTGATTCAGCCCCTCTGATTCAGCCCCTCTGTTTCTCGCCCTCTGTTTCAGCCCCTCTGTTTCTCGCCCTCTGTTTCAGCCCCTCTGTTTCTCGCCCTCTGTTTCAGCCCCTCTGTTTCAGCCCCTATATTTCAGGCCCTCTGTTTCTCGTCCTCTGTTTGAGCCCCTCTGTTTCTCGCCCTCTGTTTCAGCCCCTCTGTTTCTTGCCCTCTGTTCCAGCCCTTCTGATTCAGCCCCTCTGTTTCAGCCCCTCTGATTCAGCCCCTCTGTTTCAGCCCCTCTGTTTCAGCCCCTCTGTTTCTCGCCCTCTGTTTCTCACCCTCTGTTTCTCGCCCTCTGTTTCAGCCCCTCTGTTTTTCACCCTCTGTTTCAGCCCCTCTGTTTCTCGACCTCTGTTTCAGGCTCTCTGTTTCAGCCCGTCTGTTTCAGCCCCTCTGTTTCATCACCTCTGTTTCTCGCCCTCTGTTTCTTGCCCGCTGTTTCAGCACCTTTGTTTCTCGCCCTCTGTTTCAGCCCCTCTGTTTCAGCCCCTCTGATTCAGCTCCTCTGTTTCAGCCCCTCTGTTTCTCGCCCTCTGTTTCAGCCCCTCTGTTTCTCGCCCTCTGTTTCAGCCCCTCTGTTTCTCGCCCTGTGTTTCAGCCCCTCTGTTTCAGCCCCTCTGTTTCAGCCCCTCTGTTTCTCGCCCTCTGTTTCAGCCCCTGTTTCTCGCCCTCTGTTTCAGTCCCTCTGTTTCTCGCCCTCTGGTTCAGCCCCTCTGTTTCAGCCCCTCTGATTCAGCCCCTCTGTTTCAGCCCCTATGTTTCTCGCCCTCTGTTTCAGCCCCTCTGTTTCTCGCCCTCTGTTCAGCACCTATGTTTCTCGCCCTCTGTTTCAGCCCCTCTGTTTCTCGCCCTCTGTTTCAGCCCCTCTGTTTCAGCCCCTCTGTTTCTCGCCCTCTGTTTCTGCCCCTCTGTTTCTCGCCCTCTGTTTCAGCCCCTCTGTTTCTCGCCCTCTGTTTCAGCCCCGCTGATTCAGCCCCTCTGTTTCAGCCCCTCTGAATCAGCCCCTCTGATTCAGCCCCTCTGTTTCAGCCCCTCTGTTTCAGCCCCTCTGTTTCTCTCCCTCTGTTTCAGCCCATCTGATTCTCGCCCTCTGTTTCAGCCCCTCTGATTCTCGCCCTCTGTTTCAGCCCCTCTGATTCATCCCCTCTGTTTCAGCCCCTCTGAGACAGCCCCTCTGATTCAGCCCGTCTCATTCAGCCCCTCTGTTTCTTGCCCTCTGTTTCAGCCCGACTGTTTCAGCCCCTCTGTTTCAGCCCCTCTGTTTCTCACCCTCTGTTTCAGCCCCTCTGTTTCAGCCCCTCTGATTCAGCCCCTCTGATTCAGCCCCTCTGTTTCAGCGCCTCGGATTCAGCCCAGCCGATACAGACCCTCTGTTTCTCGCCCTCTCTTTCAGCCCCTCTGTTTCAGCCCCTCTGTTTCAGCTCCTCTGTTTCAGTCCCTCTGTTTCTCGCCCTCTGTTTCAGCCCCTCTGTTTCTCACCCTCTGTTTCAGCCCCTCTGATTCTCGCCCTCTGTTTCAGCCCCTCTGCTTCTCGCCCTCTGTTTCAGGCCCTCTGTTTCTCGCCCTCTGTTTCAGCCCCTCTGTTTCAGCCCCTCTGTTTCAGCCCCTCTGTTTCTCGCCCTCCGTTTCAGCCCCTCTGTTTCAGCCCCTCTGTTTCAGCCCCTCTGTTTCTCACCCTCTGTTTCAGCCCCTCTGTGTCTCGCCCTCTGTTTCAGCCCCTCTGTTTCTCGCCCTCCATATCAGCCCCTCTGTTTCAGCCCCTCTGTTTCTCGCCCTCTGTTTCTGCCCCTCTGTTTCTCGACCTCTGTTTCAGCCCCGCTGTTTCTCGCCCTCTGTTTCAGCCCCGCTGATCCAGCCCCTCTGTTTCAGCCCCTCTGAATCAGCCCCTCTGATTCAGCCCCTCTGTTTCAGCCCCTCTGTTTCAGCCCCTCTGTTTCTCGCCCTCTGTTTCAGCCCCTCTGATTCTCGCCCTCTGTTTCAGCCCCTCTGTTTCTCGCCCTCTGTTTCAGCCCCTCTGATTCAGCCCTCTGATTCAGCCCCTCTGATTCAGCCCCTCAGTTTCTCACCCTCTGTTTCAGCCCCTCTGTTTCAGCTCCTCTGTTTCAGCCCCTCTGTTTCTCACCCTCTGTTTCAGCACCTCTGATTCAGCCCCTCTGATTCAGCCCCTCTGATTCAGCCCCTCTGTTTCCCGCCTCTCTGTTTCAGCCACTCTGTTTCTCGCCCTCTGTTTCAGCCCCTCTGTTTCTCGCCCTCTGTTTCAGCCCCACTGTTTCAGCCCCTCTGTTTCAGCCCCTCTGTTTCAGCGCCTCTGTTTCTCGCCCTCCGTTTCAGCCCCTCTGTTTCTCGCCCTCTGTTGCAGCCACTCTTTTTCAGCCCCTCTGTTTCAGCCACTCTGTTTCAGCCCCTCTGTTTCAGCCCCTCTGTTTCTCCCCCTCTGTTTCTGCCCCTCTGTTTATCGGCCTCTCTTTCAGCCCCTCTGTTTCAGCCCCTCTGTTTCAGCTCCGCTGTTTCAGCCCCTCTGTTTCTCGCCCGCTGTTTCAGCCCCTCTGTTTCTCGCCCTCTGTTTCTGCCCCTCTGTTTCAGCCCCTCTGTTTCAGCCCCTCTGTTTCTCGCCCGCTGTTTCAGCTACTCTGTTTCTCGCCCTCTGTTTCAGGCCCTCTGTTTCTCGCCCTCTGTTTCAGCCCCTCTGTTTCAGCCCCTCTGTTTCTCGCCCTCTGTTTCAGCCCCTCTGTTTCAGCCCCTCTGTTTCAGCCCCTCTGTTTCAGCCCCTCTGTTTCTCACCCTCTGTTGCAGCCCCTCTGTTTCAGCTCCGCTGTTTCAGCCCCTCTGTTTCTCGCCCTCTGTTTCAGCCCCTCTGTTTCTCGCCCTCTGTTTCAGCCCCTCTGTTTCTCGCCCTCTGTTTCAGCCCCTCTGTTTCAGCCCCTCTGTTTCTCGCCCTCTGTTTCTGCCCCTCTGTTTCTCGCCCTCTGTTTCAGCCCCGCTGTTTCTCGCCCTCTGTTTCAGCCCCGCTGATTCAGCCCCTCTGTTTCAGCCCCTCTGAATCAGCCCCTCTGATTCAGCCCCTCTGTTTCAGCCCCACTGTTTCAGCCCCTCTGTTTCTCGCCCTCTGTTTCAGCCCCTCTGATTCTCGCCCTCTGTTCCAGCCCCTCTGTTTCTCGCCCTCTGATTCAGCCCCTCTGTTTCAGCCCCTCTGATTCAGCCCCTCTGATTCAGCCCCTCTGATTCAGCCCCTCTGTTTCTCGCCCTCTGTTTCAGCCCCTCTGTTTCAGCCCCTCTGTTTCTCACCCTCTGTTTCAGCCCCTCTGATTCAGCCTCTCTGATTCAGCCCCTCTGATTCAGCCCCTCTGTTTCCCGCCCCTCTGTTTCAGCCCCTCTGTTTCTCGCCCTCTGTTTCAGCCTCTCTGTTTCAGCCCCTCTGTTTCAGCCCCTCTGTTTCAGCGCCTCTGTTTCTCGCCCTCTGTTTCAGCCCCTCTGTTTCTCTCCCTCTGTTTCAGCCCCTCTGATTCAGCCCCTCTGTTTCAGCCCCTCTGTTTCTCCCCCACTGTTCCATCCCCTCTGTTTCAGCCCCTCTGTTTCAGCCACTCTGTTTCAGCCCCTCTGTTTCAGCCCCTCTGTTTCTCCCCCTCTGTTTCAGCCCCTCTGTTTCTCGCCCTCCGATTCAGCCCCTCTGTTTCAGCCCGTCTGTTTCAGCCACTCTGTTTCTCGCCCTCTGTTTCAGCCCCTCTGTTTCTCACCCTCTGTTTCAGCCCCTCTGATTCAGCCCCTCTGTTTCTCACCCTCTGTTTCAGCCCCTCTGTTTCTCCCAGTCTGTTTCAGCTCCTCTGTTTCAGCCCCTCTGTTTCAGCCCCTCTGTTTCTCGCCCTCTGTTTCAGCCCCTCTGTTTCTCGCCCTCTGTTTCAGCCCCTCTGATTCAGCCCCTCTGTTTCAGCCCCTCTGATTCAGCCCCTCTGTTTCAGCCCCTCTGTTTCAGCCCCTCTGTTTCAGCCCCGCTGTTTCTCGCCCTCCATTTCTCACCCTCTGATTCTCGCCCTCTGTTTCAGCCCCTCTGTTTCTCGCCCTCTGTTTCAGCCCCTCTGTTTCTCGCCCTCTGTTTCAGCCCCTCTGTTTCTCGCCCTCTGTTTCAGCCCCTCTGTTTCAGCCCCTCTGTTTCTCGCCCTCTGTTTCTGCCCCTCTGTTTCTCGCCCTCTGTTTCAGCCCCGCTGTTTCTCGCCCTCTGTTTCAGCCCCGCTGATTCAGCCCCTCTGTTTCAGCCCCTCTGAATCAGCCCCTCTGATTCAGCCCCTCTGTTTCAGCCCCACTGTTTCAGCCCCTCTGTTTCTCGCCCTCTGTTTCAGCCCCTCTGATTCTCGCCCTCTGTTCCAGCCCCTCTGTTTCTCGCCGTCTGTTTCAGCCCCTCTGATTCAGCCCCTCTGTTTCAGCCCCTCTGATTCAGCCCCTCTGATTCAGCCCCTCTGATTCAGCCCCTCTGTTTCTCGCCCTCTGTTTCAGCCCCTCTGTTTCTCACCCTCTGTTTCAGCCCCTCTGATTCAGCCTCTCTGATTCAGCCCCTCTGATTCAGCCCCTCTGTTTCCCGCCCCTCTGTTTCAGCTCCTCTGTTTCTCGCCCTCTGTTTCAGCCTCTCTGTTTCAGCCCCTCTGTTTCAGCCCCTCTGTTTCAGCGCCTCTGTTTCTCGCCCTCTGTTTCAGCCCCTCTGTTTCTCTCCCTCTGTTTCAGCCCCTCTGATTCAGCCCCTCTGTTTCAGCCCCTCTGTTTCTCCCCCTCTGTTCCAGCCCCTCTGTTTCAGCCCCTCTGTTTCAGCCACTCTGTTTCAGCCCCTCTGTTTCAGCCCCTCTGTTTCTCCCCCTCTGTTTCAGCCCCTCTGTTTCTCGCCCTCCGATTCAGCCCCTCTGTTTCAGCCCGTCTGTTTCAGCCACTCTGTTTCTCGCCCTCTGTTTCAGCCCCTCTGTTTCTCACCCTCTGTTTCAGCCCCTCTGATTCAGCCCCTCTGTTTCTCACCCTCTGTTTCAGCCCCTCTGTTTCTCCCAGTCTGTTTCAGCTCCTCTGTTTCAGCCCCTCTGTTTCAGCCCCTCTGTGTCTCGCCCTCTGTTTCAGCCCCTCTGTTTCTCGCCCTCTGTTTCAGCCCCTCTGATTCAGCCCCTCTGTTTCAGCCCCTCTGATTCAGCCCCTCTGTTTCAGCCGCTCTGTTTCAGCCCCTCTGTTTCAGCCCCGCTGTTTCTCGCCCTCCATTTCTCACCCTCTGTTTTTCGCCCTCTGTTTCAGCCCCTCTGTTTCTCACCCTCTGTTTCAGGCTCTCTGTTTCAGCCCGTCTGTTTCAGCCCCTCTGTTTCAGCCCCTCTGTTTCTCGCCCTCTGTTTCTCGCCCGCTGTTTCAGCCCCTTTTTTTCTCGCCCTCTGTTTCAAACCCCACTGTTTCAGCCACTCTGATTCAGCCCCTCTGTTTCTCGCCCTCTGTTTCAGCCCCTCTGTTTCTCGCCCTCTGTTTCAGCCCCTCTGTTTCTCACCCTCTGTTTCTGCCCCTCTGTTTCTCGCCCTCTGTTTCAGCCCCTCTGTTTCTCGCCCTCTGTTTCAGCCCCTCTATTTCTCGCCCTCTGTTTCAACCCCTCTGTTTCAGCCCCTCTGTTTCTCGCCCTCTGTTGCAGCCCCTCTGTTTCTCGCCCTCTGTTTCAGCCCCTCTGTTTCAGTCCCTCTGTTTCTCGCCCTCTGTTTCAGCCCCTCTGTTTCTCGCCCTCTGCTTCAGCCCCTCTGTTTCAGCCCCTCTGTTTCAGCCCCTCTGTTTCTCGCCCTCTGTTTCAGCCCCTCTGTTTCTCGCCCTCTGTTTCTGCCCCTCTGTTTCTCGCCCTCTGTTTCAGCCCCTCTGTTTCTCGCCCTCTGTTTCAGCCCCTCTGTTTCAGCCACTCTGTTTCAGCCCCTCTGTTTCAGCCCCTCTGTTTCTCCCCCTCTGTTTCTGCCCCTCTGTTTATCGGCCTCTCTTTCAGCCCCTCTGTTTCAGCCCCTCTGTTTCAGCTCCGCTGTTTCAGCCCCTCTGTTTCTCGCCCGCTGTTTCAGCCCCTCTGTTTCTCGCCCTCTGTTTCAGCCCCTCTGTTTCAGCCCCTCTGTTTCAGCCCCTCTGTTTCAGCCCCTCTGTTTCTCGCCCTCTGTTTCAGCTACTCTGTTTCTCGCCCTCTGTTTCAGGCCCTCTGTTTCTCGCCCTCTGTTTCAGCCCCTCTGTTTCAGCCCCTCTGTTTCTCGCCCTCTGTTTCAGCCCCTCTGTTTCAGCCCCTCTGTTTCAGCCCCTCTGTTTCAGCCCCTCTGTTTCTCACCCTCTGTTGCAGCCCCTCTGTTTCAGCTCCGCTGTTTCAGCCCCTCTGTTTCTCGCCCTCTGTTTCAGCCCCTCTGTTTCTCGCCCTCTGTTTCAGCCCCTCTGTTTCAGCCCCTCTGTTTCTCGCCCTCTGTTTCTGCCCCTCTGTTTCTCGCCCTCTGTTTCAGACCCGCTGTTTCTCGCCCTCTGTTTCAGCCCCGCTGATTCAGCCCCTCTGTTTCAGCCCCTCTGAATCAGCCCCTCTGATTCAGCCCCTCTGTTTCAGCCCCACTGTTTCAGCCCCTCTGTTTCTCGCCCTCTGTTTCAGCCCCTCTGATTCTCGCCCTCTGTTCCAGCCCCTCTGTTTCTCGCCCTCTGATTCAGCCCCTCTGTTTCAGCCCCTCTGATTCAGCCCCTCTGATTCAGCCCCTCTGATTCAGCCCCTCTGTTTCTCGCCCTCTGTTTCAGCCCCTCTGTTTCAGCCCCTCTGTTTCTCACCCTCTGTTTCAGCCCCTCTGATTCAGCCTCTCTGATTCAGCCCCTCTGATTCAGCCCCTCTGTTTCCCGCCCCTCTGTTTCAGCCCCTCTGTTTCTCGCCCTCTGTTTCAGCCCCTCTGTTTCAGCCCCTCTGTTTCAGCCCCTCTGTTTCAGCGCCTCTGTTTCTCGCCCTCTGTTTCAGCCCCTCTGTTTCTCTCCCTCTGTTTCAGCCCCTCTGATTCAGCCCCTCTGTTTCAGCCCCTCTGTTTCTCCCCCACTGTTCCAGCCCCTCTGTTTCAGCCCCTCTGTTTCAGCCACTCTGTTTCAGCCCCTCTGTTTCAGCCCCTCTGTTTCTCCCCCTCTGTTTCAGCCCCTCTGTTTCTCGCCCTCCGATTCAGCCCCTCTGTTTCAGCCCGTCTGTTTCAGCCACTCTGTTTCTCGCCCTCTGTTTCAGCCCCTCTGTTTCTCACCCTCTGTTTCAGCCCCTCTGATTCAGCCCCTCTGTTTCTCACCCTCTGTTTCAGCCCCTCTGTTTCTCCCAGTCTGTTTCAGCTCCTCTGTTTCAGCCCCTCTGTTTCAGCCCCTCTGTTTCTCGCCCTCTGTTTCAGCCCCTCTGTTTCTCGCCCTCTGTTTCAGCCCCTCTGATTCAGCCCCTCTGTTTCAGCCCCTCTGATTCAGCCCCTCTGTTTCAGCCCCTCTGTTTCAGCCCCTCTGTTTCAGCCCCTCTGTTTCTCGCCCTCCATTTCTCACCCTCTGATTCTCGCCCTCTGTTTCAGCCCCTCTGTTTCTCGCCCTCTGTTTCAGCCCCTCTGTTTCTCGCCCTCTGTTTCAGCCCCTCTGTTTCTCGCCCTCTGTTTCAGCCCCTCTGTTTCAGCCCCTCTGTTTCTCGCCCTCTGTTTCTGCCCCTCTGTTTCTCGCCCTCTGTTTCAGCCCCGCTGTTTCTCGCCCTCTGTTTCAGCCCCGCTGATTCAGCCCCTCTGTTTCAGCCCCTCTGAATCAGCCCCTCTGATTCAGCCCCTCTGTTTCAGCCCCACTGTTTCAGCCCCTCTGTTTCTCGCCCTCTGTTTCAGCCCCTCTGATTCTCGCCCTCTGTTCCAGCCCCTCTGTTTCTCGCCGTCTGTTTCAGCCCCTCTGATTCAGCCCCTCTGTTTCAGCCCCTCTGATTCAGCCCCTCTGATTCAACCCCTCTGATTCAGCCCCTCTGTTTCTCGCCCTCTGTTTCAGCCCCTCTGTTTCTCACCCTCTGTTTCAGCCCCTCTGATTCAGCCTCTCTGATTCAGCCCCTCTGATTCAGCCCCTCTGTTTCCCGCCCCTCTGTTTCAGCTCCTCTGTTTCTCGCTCTCTGTTTCAGCCTCTCTGTTTCAGCCCCTCTGTTTCAGCCCCTCTGTTTCAGCGCCTCTGTTTCTCGCCCTCTGTTTCAGCCCCTCTGTTTCTCTCCCTCTGTTTCAGCCCCTCTGATTCAGCCCCTCTGTTTCAGCCCCTCTGTTTCTCCCCCTCTGTTCCAGCCCCTCTGTTTCAGCCCCTCTGTTTCAGCCACTCTGTTTCAGCCCCTCTGTTTCAGCCCCTCTGTTTCTCCCCCTCTGTTTCAGCCCCTCTGTTTCTCGCCCTCCGATTCAGCCCCTCTGTTTCAGCCCGTCTGTTTCAGCCACTCTGTTTCTCGCCCTCTGTTTCAGCCCCTCTGTTTCTCACCCTCTGTTTCAGCCCCTCTGATTCAGCCCCTCTGTTTCTCACCCTCTGTTTCAGCCCCTCTGTTTCTCCCAGTCTGTTTCAGCTCCTCTGTTTCAGCCCCTCTGTTTCAGCCCCTCTGTGTCTCGCCCTCTGTTTCAGCCCCTCTGTTTCTCGCCCTCTGTTTCAGCCCCTCTGATTCAGCCCCTCTGTTTCAGCCCCTCTGATTCAGCCCCTCTGTTTCAGCCGCTCTGTTTCAGCCCCTCTGTTTCAGCCCCGCTGTTTCTCGCCCTCCATTTCTCACCCTCTGTTTTTCGCCCTCTGTTTCAGCCCCTCTGTTTCTCACCCTCTGTTTCAGGCTCTCTGTTTCAGCCCGTCTGTTTCAGCCCCTCTGTTTCAGCCCCTCTGTTTCTCGCCCTCTGTTTCTCGCCCGCTGTTTCAGCCCCTTTTTTTCTCGCCCTCTGTTTCAAACCCCACTGTTTCAGCCACTCTGATTCAGCCCCTCTGTTTCTCGCCCTCTGTTTCAGCCCCTCTGTTTCTCGCCCTCTGTTTCAGCCCCTCTGTTTCTCACCCTCTGTTTCTGCCCCTCTGTTTCTCGCCCTCTGTTTCAGCCCCTCTGTTTCTCGCCCTCTGTTTCAGCCCCTCTATTTCTCGCCCTCTGTTTCAACCCCTCTGTTTCAGCCCCTCTGTTTCTCGCCCTCTGTTGCAGCCCCTCTGTTTCTCGCCCTCTGTTTCAGCCCCTCTGTTTCAGTCCCTCTGTTTCTCGCCCTCTGTTTCAGCCCCTCTGTTTCTCGCCCTCTGCTTCAGCCCCTCTGTTTCAGCCCCTCTGTTTCAGCCCCTCTGTTTCTCGCCCTCTGTTTCAGCCCCTCTGTTTCTCGCCCTCTGTTTCTGCCCCTCTGTTTCTCGCCCTCTGTTTCAGCCCCTCTGTTTCTCGCCCTCTGTTTCAGCCCCTCTGTTTCAGCCCCTATATTTCAGGCCCTCTGTTTCTCATCCTCTGTTTGAGCCCCTCTGTTTCTCGCCCTCTGTTTCAGCCCCTCTGTTTCTTGCCCTCTGTTCCAGCCCTTCTGATTCAGCCCCTCTGTTTCAGCCCCTCTGATTCAGCCCCTCTGTTTCAGCCCCTCTGTTTCAGCCCCTCTGTTTCTCGCCCTCTGTTTCTCACCCTCTGTTTCTCGCCCTCTGTTTCAGCCCCTCTGTTTTTCACCCTCTGTTTCAGCCCCTCTGTTTCTCGACCTCTGTTTCAGGCTCTCTGTTTCAGCCCGTCTGTTTCAGCCCCTCTGTTTCAGCCCCTCTGTTTCTCGCCCTCTGTTTCTTGCCCGCTGTTTCAGCACCTTTGTTTCTCGCCCTCTGTTTCAGCCCCTCTGTTTCAGCCCCTCTGATTCAGCTCCTCTGTTTCAGCCCCTCTGTTTCTCGCCCTCTGTTTCAGCCCCTCTGTTTCTCGCCCTCTGTTTCAGCCCCTCTGTTTCTCGCCCTGTGTTTCAGCCCCTCTGTTTCAGCCCCTCTGTTTCAGCCCCTCTGTTTCTCGCCCTCTGTTTCAGCCCCTGTTTCTCGCCCTCTGTTTCAGTCCCTCTGTTTCTCGCCCTCTGGTTCAGCCCCTCTGTTTCAGCCCCTCTCTTTCAGCCCCTCTGTTTCAGCCCCTATGTTTCTCGCCCTCTGTTTCAGCCCCTCTGTTTCTCGCCCTCTGTTCAGCACCTATGTTTCTCGCCCTCTGTTTCAGCCCCTCTGTTTCTCGCCCTCTGTTTCAGCCCCTCTGTTTCAGCCCCTCTGTTTCTCGCCCTCTGTTTCTGCCCCTCTGTTTCTCGCCCTCTGTTTCAGCCCCTCTGTTTCTCGCCCTCTGTTTCAGCCCCGCTGATTCAGCCCCTCTGTTTCAGCCCCTCTGAATCAGCCCCTCTGAATCAGCCCCTCTGTTTCAGCCCCTCTGTTTCAGCCCCTCTCTTTCTCTCCCTCTGTTTCAGCCCATCTGATTCTCGCCCTCTGTTTCAGCCCCTCTGATTCTCGCCCTCTGTTTCAGCCCCTCTGATTCATCCCCTCTGTTTCAGCCCCTCTGAGACAGCCCCTCTGATTCAGCCCGTCTCATTCAGCCCCTCTGTTTCTTGCCCTCTGTTTCAGCCCGACTGTTTCAGCCCCTCTGTTTCAGCCCCTCTGTTTCTCACCCTCTGTTTCAGCCCCTCTGTTTCAGCCCCTCTGATTCAGCCCCTCTGATTCAGCCCCTCTGTTTCAGCGCCTCGGATTCAGCCCAGCCGATACAGCCCCTCTGTTTCTCGCCCTCTCTTTCAGCCCCTCTGTTTCAGCCCCTCTGTTTCAGCTCCTCTGTTTCAGTCCCTCTGTTTCTCACCCTCTGTTTCAGCCCTTCTGTTTCTCACCCTCTGTTTCAGCCCCTCTGATTCTCGCCCTCTGTTTCAGCCCCTCTGCTTCTCGCCCTCTGTTTCAGGCCCTCTGTTTCTCGCCCTCTGTTTCAGCCCCTCTGTTTCAGCCCCTCTGTTTCAGCCCCTCTGTTTCTCGCCCTCCGTTTCAGCCCCTCTGTTTCAGCCCCTCTGTTTCAGCCCCTCTGTTTCTCACCCTCTGTTTCAGCCCCTCTGTGTCTCGCCCTCTGTTTCAGCCCGTCTGTTTCTCGCCCTCTGTTTCAGCACCTTTGTTGCAGCCCCTCTGTTTCTCGCCCTCTGTTTCTGCCCCTCTGTTTCTCGCCCTCTGTTTCAGCCCCGCTGTTTCTCGCCCTCTGTTTCAGCCCCGCTGATTCAGCCCCTCTGTTTCAGCCCCTCTGAATCAGCCCCTCAGTTTCAGCCCCTCTGTTTCAGCCCCACTGTTTCAGCCCCTCTGTTTCTCACCCTCTGTTTCAGCCCCTCTGATTCTCGCCCTCTGTTTCAGCCCCTCTGTTTCTCGCCCTCTGTTTCAGCCCCTCTAATTCAGCCCCTCTGTTTCAGCCCCTCTGTTTCAGCCCCTCTGATTCAGCCCCTCTGATTCAGCCACTCTGTTTCTCGCCCGCTGTTTCAGCCCCTCTGTTTCAGCCCCTCTGTTTCTCACCCTCTGTTTCAGCCCCTCTGATTCAGCCCCTCTGATTCAGCCCCTCTGATTCAGCCCCTCTGTTTTCCGCCCCTCTGTTTCAGCCCCTCTGTTTCTCGCCCTCTGTTTCAGCCCCTCTGTTTCTCGCCCTCTGTTTCAGCCCCTCTGTTTCAGCCCTTCTGTTTCAGCCCCTCTTTTTCAGCGCCTCTGTTTCTCACCCTCTGTTTCAGCCCCTCTCTTTCTCGCCCTCTGTTTCAGCCCCTCTGATTCAGCCCCTCTGTTTCAGCCCCTCTGTTTCTCCCCCTCTGTTCCAGCCGCTCTGTTTCAGCCCCTCTGTTTCAGCCACTCTGTTTCAGCCCCTCTGTTTCAGCCCCTCTGTTTCTCGCCCTATGTTTCAGAAACTCTGTTTCTCGCCCTCCGATTCAGCCCCTCTGTTTCAGCCCGTCTGTTTCACCACTCTGTTTCTCGCCCTCTGTTTCAGTCACTCTGTTTCTCACCCTCTGTTTCAGCCCCTCTGATTCAGCCCCTCTGTTTCTCGCCCTCTGTTTCAGCTCCTCTGTTTCTCGCCCTCTGTTTCAGCCCCTCTGTTTCAGCCCCTCTGTTTCAGCCCCTCTGTTTCAGCCCCTCTGTTTCAGCCCCTCTGTTTCAGCCCCTCTGTTTCAACCCCTCTGTTTCAGCCCCTCTGTTTCTCGCCCTCTATTTCT
The DNA here is from genome assembly GCF_047496795.1 of Chiloscyllium punctatum. NCBI lineage: Eukaryota > Metazoa > Chordata > Chondrichthyes > Orectolobiformes > Hemiscylliidae > Chiloscyllium > Chiloscyllium punctatum. Next base: position 464,614 of record NW_027309852.1, on the reverse strand, counting down.
CACCCTCTGTTTCTCGCCCTCTGTTTCAGACCCTCTGTTTTTCGCCCTCTGTTTCAGCCCCTCTGTTTGTCGCCCTCTGTTTCTCGCCCGCTGTTTCAGCCCCTTTTTTTCTCGCCCTCTGTTTCAGCCCCACTGTTTCAGCCCCTCTGATACAGCCACTCTGATTCAGCCCCTCTGTTTCTCGCCCTCTGTTTCAGCCCCTCTGTTTCAGCCCCTCTGTTTCAGCCCCTCTGTTTCTCGCCCTCTGTTTCAGCCCCTCTGTTTCTCGCCCTCTGTTTCAGCCCCTCTGTTTCTCGCCCTCTGTTTCAGCCCCTCTGTTTCAGCCCCTCTGTTTCACGCCCTCTGTTTCTGCCTCTCTGTTTCTCGCCCTCTGTTTCAGCCCCGCTGTTTCTCGCCCTCTGTTTCAGCCCCGCTGATTCAGCCCCTCTGTTTCAGACCCTCTGAATCAGCCCCTCTGATTCAGCCCCTCTGTTTCAGCCCCTCGGTTTCAGCCCCTCTGTTACAGCCCCTCTGTTTCAGCCACTCTGAATCAGCCCCTCTGATTCAGCCCCTCTGTTTCAGCCCCTCAGTTTCAGCCCCTCTGTTACAGCCCCTCTGTTTCTCGCCCTCTGTTTCAGCCCCTCCGTTTCAGCCCCTCTGTTTCTCGCCCTCTGTTTCTCGCCCGCTGTTTCAGCCCCTTTTTTTCTCGCCCTCTGTTTCAGCCCCACTGTTTCAGCCCCTCTGATACAGCCACTCTGATTCAGCCCCTCTGTTTCTCGCCCTCTGTTTCAGCCCCTCTGTTTCAGCCCCTCTGTTTCAGCCCCTCTGTTTCTCGCCCTCTGTTTCAGCCCCTCTGTTTCTCGCCCTCTGTTTCTCGCCCGCTGTTTCAGCCCCTTTTTTTCTCGCCCTCTGTTTCAGCCCCACTGTTTCAGCCCCTCTGATACAGCCACTCTGATTCAGCCCCTCTGTTTCTCGCCCTCTGTTTCAGCCCCTCTGTTTCAGCCCCTCTGTTTCAGCCCCTCTGTTTCTCGCCCTCTGTTTCAGCCCCTCTGTTTCTCGCCCTCTGTTTCAGCCCCTCTGTTTCTCGCCCTCTGTTTCAGCCCCTCTGTTTCAGCCCCTCTGTTTCACGCCCTCTGTTTCTGCCTCTCTGTTTCTCGCCCTCTGTTTCAGCCCCGCTGTTTCTCGCCCTCTGTTTCAGCCCCGCTGATTCAGCCCCTCTGTTTCAGCCCCTCTGAATCAGCCCCTCTGATTCAGCCCCTCTGTTTCAGCCCCTCGGTTTCAGCCCCTCTGTTACAGCCCCTCTGTTTCAGCCCCTCTGAATCAGCCCCTCTGATTCAGCCCCTCTGTTTCAGCCCCTCAGTTTCAGCCCCTCTGTTACAGCCCCTCTGTTTCTCGCCCTCTGTTTTAGCCCCTCTGTTTCTCGCCCTCTGTTTCAGCTCCTCTGATTCAGCCCCTCTGTTTCAGCCCCTCTGATTCAGCCCCTCTGATTCAGCCCCTCTGATTCAACCCCTCTGTTTCTCGCCCTCTGTTTCAGCCCCTCTGTTTCAGCCCCTCTGTTTCTCACCCTCTGTTTCAGCCCCTCTGATTCAGCCCCTCTGATTCAGCCCCTCTGTTTCCCGCCCCTCTGTTTCAGCCCCTCTGTTTCTCGCCCTCTGTTTCAGCCCCTCTGTTTCTCGCCCTCTGTTTCAGCCCCACTGTTTCAGCCCCTCTGTTTCAGCCCCTCTGTTTCAGCGCCTCTGTTTCGCCCTCTGTTTCAGCCCCTCTGTTTCTCGCCCTCTGTTTCAGCCCCTCTGATTCAGCCCCTCTGTTTCAGCCCCTCTGTTTCTCCCCGTCTGTTCCAGCCCCTCTGTTTCAGCCCCTCTGTTTCAGCCACTCTGTTTCAGCCCCTCTGTTTCAGCCCCTCTGTTTCAGCCCCTCTGTTTCTCGCCCTCTGTTTCAGTCCCTCTGTTTCTCGCCCTCTGGTTCTGCCCCTCTGTTTCAGCCCCTCTCTTTCAGCCCCTCTGTTTCAGCCCCTATGTTTCTCGCCCTCTGTTTCAGCCCCTCTGTTTCTCGCCCTCTGTTCAGCACCTATGTTTCTCGCCCTCTGTTTCAGCCCCTCTGTTTCTCGCCCTCTGTTTCAGCCCCTCTGTTTCAGCCCCTCTGTTTCTCGCCCTCTGTTTCTGCCCCTCTGTTTCTCGCCCTCTGTTTCAGCCCCTCTGTTTCTCGCCCTCTGTTTCAGCCCCGCTGATTCAGCCCCTCTGTTTCAGCCCCTCTGAATCAGCCCCTCTGATTCAGCCCCTCTGTTTCAGCCCCTCTGTTTCAGCCCCTCTCTTTCTCTCCCTCTGTTTCAGCCCATCTGATTCTCGCCCTCTGTTTCAGCCCCTCTGATTCTCGCCCTCTGTTTCAGCCCCTCTGATTCAGCCCCTCTGTTTCAGCCCCTCTGAGACAGCCCCTCTGATTCAGCCAGTCTCATTCAGCCCCTCTGTTTCTCGCCCTCTGTTTCAGCCCGACTGTTTCAGCCCCTCTGTTTCAGCCCCTCTGTTTCTCACCCTCTGTTTCAGCCCCTCTGTTTCAGCCCCTCTGATTTAGCCCCTCTGATTCAGCCCCTCTGTTTCAGCGCCTCGGATTCAGCCCAGCCGATACAGCCCCTCTGTTTCTCGCCCTCTCTTTCAGCCCCTCTGTTTCAGCCCCTCTGTTTCAGCTCCTCTGTTTCAGTCCCTCTGTTTCTCGCCCTCTGTTTCAGCCCCTCTGTTTCTCACCCTCTGTTTCAGCCCCTCTGATTCTCGCCCTCTGTTTCAGCCCCTCTGCTTCTCGCCCTCTTTTTCAGGCCCTCTGTTTCTCGCCCTCTGTTTCAGCCCCTCTGTTTCAGCCCCTCTGTTTCAGCCCCTCTGTTTCTCGCCCTCCGTTTCAGCCCCTCTGTTTCAGCCCCTCTGTTTCAGCCCCTCTGTTTCTCACCCTCTGTTTCAGCCCCTCTGTGTCTCGCCCTCTGTTTCAGCCCCTCTGTTTCTCGCCCTCTGTTTCCGCACCTTTGTTGCAGCCCCTCTGTTTCTCGCCCTCTGTTTCTGCCCCTCTGTTTCTCGCCCTCTGTTTCAGCCCCGCTGTTGCTCGCCCTCTGTTTCAGCCCCGCTGATTCAGCCCCTCTGTTTCAGCCCCTCTGAATCAGCCCCTCTGTTTCAGCCCCTCTGTTTCAGCCCCACTGTTTCAGCCCCTCTGTTTCTCGCCCTCTGTTTCAGCCCCTCTGATTCTCGCCCTCTGTTTCAGCCCCTCTGTTTCTCGCCCTCTGTTTCAGCCCCTCTAATTCAGCCCCTCTGTTTCAGCCCCTCTGATTCAGCCCCTCTGATTCAGCCCCTCTGATTCAGCCACTCTGTTTCTCGCCCGCTGTTTCAGCCCCTCTGTTTCAGCCCCTCTGTTTCAGGCCCTCTGTTTCTCACCCTCTGTTTCAGCCCCTCTGATTCAGCCCCTCTGATTCAGCCCCTCTGTTTTCCGCCCCTCTGTTTCAGCCCCTCTGTTTCTCGCCCTCTGTTTCAGCCCCCCTGTTTCTCGCCCTCTGTTTCAGCCCCTCTGTTTCAGCCCTTCTGTTTCAGCCCCTCTTTTTCAGCGCCTCTGTTTCTCGCCCTCTGTTTCAGCCCCTCTGTTTCTCGCCCTCTGTTTCAGCCCCTCTGATTCAGCCCCTCTGTTTCAGCCCCTCTGTTTCTCCCCCTCTGTTCCAGCCGCTCTGTTTCAGCCCCTCTGTTTCAGCCACTCTGTTTCAGCCCCTCTGTTTCAGCCCCTCTGTTTCTCGCCCTATGTTTCAGCCCCTCTGTTTCTCGCCCTCCGATTCAGCCCCTCTGTTTCAGCCCGTCTGTTTCACCACTCTGTTTCTCGCCCTCTGTTTCAGTCACTCTGTTTCTCACCCTCTGTTTCAGCCCCTCTGATTCAGCCCCTCTGTTTCTCGCCCTCTGTTTCAGCTCCTCTGTTTCTCGCCCTCTGTTTCAGCCCCTCTGTTTCAGCCCCTCTGTTTCAGCCCCTCTGTTTCTCGCCCTCTGTTCAGCCCCTCTGTTTCTCGCCCTCTGTTTCAGGCCCTCTGTTTCTCGCCCTCTGTTTCAGCCCCTCTGATTCAGCCCCTTTGTTTCAGCCCCTCTGATTCAGCCCCTCTGTTTCAGCCCCTCTGTTTCTCACCCTCTGTTTCTCGCCCTCTGTTTCAGACCCTCTGTTTTTCGCCCTCTGTTTCAGCCCCTCTGTTTGTCGCCCTCTGTTTCAGGCTGTCTGTTCCAGCCCGTCTGTTTCAGCCCCTCTCTTTCAGCCCCTCTGTTTCTCGCCCTCTGTTTCTCGCCCGCTGTTTCAGCCCCTCTGTTTCTCGCCCTCTGTTTCAGCCCCTCTGTTTCAGCCCCTCTGTTTCACGCCCTCTGTTTCTGCCTCTCTGTTTCTCGCCCTCTGTTTCAGCCCCGCTGTTTCTCGCCCTCTGTTTCAGCCCCGCTGATTCAGCCCCTCTGTTTCAGCCCCTCTGAATCAGCCCCTCTGATTCAGCCCCTCTGTTTCAGCCCCTCCGTTTCAGCCCCTCTGTTACAGCCCCTCTGTTTCAGCCCCTCTGAATCAGCCCCTCTGATTCAGCCCCTCTGTTTCAGCCCCTCAGTTTCAGCCCCTCTGTTACAGCCCCTCTGTTTCTCGCCCTCTGTTTCAGCCCCTCTGTTTCTCGCCCTCTGTTTCAGCTCCTCTGATTCAGCCCCTCTGTTTCAGCCCCTCTGATTCAGCCCCTCTGATTCAGCCCCTCTGATTCAACCCCTCTGTTTCTCGCCCTCTGTTTCAGCCCCTCTGTTTCAGCCCCTCTGTTTCTCACCCTCTGTTTCAGCCCCTCTGATTCAGCCCCTCTGATTCAGCCCCTCTGTTTCCCGCCCCTCTGTTTCAGCCCCTCTGTTTCTCGCCCTCTGTTTCAGCCCCTCTGTTTCTCGCCCTCTGTTTCAGCCCCACTGTTTCAGCCCCTCTGTTTCAGCCCCTCTGTTTCAGCGCCTCTGTTTCGCCCTCTGTTTCAGCCCCTCTGTTTCTCGCCCTCTGTTTCAGCCCCTCTGATTCAGCCCCTCTGTTTCAGCCCCTCTGTTTCTCCCCGTCTGTTCCAGCCCCTCTGTTTCAGCCCCTCTGTTTCAGCCACTCTGTTTCAGCCCCTCTGTTTCAGCCACTCTGTTTCAGCCCCTCTGTTTCTCGCCCTCTGTTTCAGTCCCTCTGTTTCTCGCCCTCTGGTTCAGCCCCTCTGTTTCAGCCCCTCTCTTTCAGCCCCTCTGTTTCAGCCCCTATGTTTCTCGCCCTCTGTTTCAGCCCCTCTGTTTCTCGCCCTCTGTTCAGCACCTATGTTTCTCGCCCTCTGTTTCAGCCCCTCTGTTTCTCGCCCTCTGTTTCAGCCCCTCTGTTTCAGCCCCTCTGTTTCTCGCCCTCTGTTTCTGCCCCTCTGTTTCTCGCCCTCTGTTTCAGCCCCTCTGTTTCTCGCCCTCTGTTTCAGCCCCGCTGATTCAGCCCCTCTGTTTCAGCCCCTCTGAATCAGCCCCTCTGATTCAGCCCCTCTGTTTCAGCCCCTCTGTTTCAGCCCCTCTCTTTCTCTCCCTCTGTTTCAGCCCATCTGATTCTCGCCCTCTGTTTCAGCCCCTCTGATTCTCGCCCTCTGTTTCAGCCCCTCTGATTCAGCCCCTCTGTTTCAGCCCCTCTGAGACAGCCCCTCTGATTCAGCCCGTCTCATTCAGCCCCTCTGTTTCTCGCCCTCTGTTTCAGCCCGACTGTTTCAGCCCCTCTGTTTCAGCCCCTCTGTTTCTCACCCTCTGTTTCAGCCCCTCTGTTTCAGCCCCTCTGATTCAGCCCCTCTGATTCAGCCCCTCTGTTTCAGCGCCTCGGATTCAGCCCAGCCGATACAGCCCCTCTGTTTCTCGCCCTCTCTTTCAGCCCCTCTGTTTCAGCCCCTCTGTTTCAGCTCCTCTGTTTCAGTCCCTCTGTTTCTCGCCCTCTGTTTCAGCCCCTCTGTTTCTCACCCTCTGTTTCAGCCCCTCTGATTCTCGCCCTCTGTTTCAGCCCCTCTGCTTCTCGCCCGCTGTTTCAGGCCCTCTGTTTCTCGCCCTCTGTTTCAGCCCCTCTGTTTCAGCCCCTCTGTTTCAGCCCCTCTGTTTCTCGCCCTCTGTTTCAGCCCCTCTGTTTCAGCCCCTCTGTTTCAGCCCCTCTGTTTCTCACCCTCTGTTTCAGCCCCTCTGTGTCTCGCCCTCTGTTTCAGCCCCTCTGTTTCTCGCCCTCTGTTTCAGCACCTTTGTTGCAGCCCCTCTGTTTCTCGCCCTCTGTTTCTGCCCCTCTGTTTCTCGCCCTCTGTTTCAGCCCCGCTGTTTCTCGCCCTCTGTTTCAGCCCCGCTGATTCAGCCCCTCTGTTTCAGCCCCTCTGAATCAGCCCCTCTGTTTCAGCCCCTCTGTTTCAGCCCCACTGTTTCAGCCCCTCTGTTTCTCGCCCTCTGTTTCATCCCCTCTGATTCTCGCCCTCTGTTTCAGCCCCTCTGTTTCTCGCCCTCTGTTTCAGCCCCTCTAATTCAGCCCCTCTGTTTCAGCCCCTCTGATTCAGCCCCTCTGATTCAGCCCCTCTGATTCAGCCACTCTGTTTCTCGCCCGCTGTTTCAGCCCCTCTGTTTCAGCCCATCTGTTTCAGCCCCTCTGTTTCTCACCCTCTGTTTCAGCCCCTCTGATTCAGCCCCTCTGATTCAGCCCCTCTGATTCAGCCCCTCTGTTTTCCGCCCCTCTGTTTCAGCCCCTCTGTTTCTCGCCCTCTGTTTCAGCCCCTCTGTTTCTCGCCCTCTGTTTCAGCCCCTCTGTTTCAGCCCTTCTGTTTCAGCCCCTCTTTTTCAGCGCCTCTGTTTCTCGCCCTCTGTTTCAGCCCCTCTGTTTCTCGCCCTCTGTTTCAGCCCCTCTGATTCAGCCCCTCTGTTTCAGCCCCTCTGTTTCTCCCCCTCTGTTCCAGCCGCTCTGTTTCAGCCCCTCTGTTTCAGCCACTCTGTTTCAGCCCCTCTGTTTCAGCCCCTCTGTTTCTCGCCCTATGTTTCAGCCCCTCTGTTTCTCGCCCTCCGATTCAGCCCCTCTGTTTCAGCCCGTCTGTTTCACCACTCTGTTTCTCGCCCTCTGTTTCAGTCACTCTGTTTCTCACCCTCTGTTTCAGCCCCTCTGATTCAGCCACTCTGTTTCTCGCCCTCTGTTTCAGCTCCTCTGTTTCTCGCCCTCTGTTTCAGCCCCTCTGTTTCAGCCCCTCTGTTTCAGCCCCTCTGTTTCTCGCCCTCTGTTTCAGGCCCTCTGTTTCTCGCCCTCTGTTTCAGCCCCTCTGATTCAGCCCCTCTGTTTCAGCCCCTCTGATTCAGCCCCTCTGTTTCAGCCCCTCTGTTTCAACCCCTCTGTTTCTCGCCCTCTATTTCTCACCCTCTGTTTCTCGCCCTCTGTTTCAGACCCTCTGTTTTTCGCCCTCTGTTTCAGCCCCCCTGTTTGTCGCCCTCTGTTTCAGGCTGTCTGTTCCAGCCCGTCTGTTTCAGCCCCTCTCTTTCAGCCCCTCTGTTTCTCGCCCTCTGTTTCTCGCCCACTGTTTCAGCCCCTTTTTTTCTCGCCCTCTGTTTCAGCCCCACTGTTTCAGCCCCTCTGATACAGCCACTCTGATTCAGCCCCTCTGTTTCTCGCCCTCTGTTTCAGCCCCTCTGTTTCAGCCCCTCTGTTTCAGCCCCTCTGTTTCTCGCCCTCTGTTTCAGCCCCTCTGTTTCTCGCCCTCTGTTTCAGCCCCTCTGTTTCAGCCCCTCTGTTTCACGCCCTCTGTTTCTGCCTCTCTGTTTCTCGCCCTCTGTTTCAGCCCCGCTGTTTCTCGCCCTCTGTTTCAGCCCCGCTGATTCAGCCCCTCTGTTTCAGCCCCTCTGAATCAGCCCCTCTGATTCAGCCCCTCTGTTTCAGCCCCTCGGTTTCAGCCCCTCTGTTACAGCCCCTCTGTTTCAGCCCCTCTGAATCAGCCCCTCTGATTCAGCCCCTCTGTTTCAGCCCCTCAGTTTCAGCCCCTCTGTTACAGCCCCTCTGTTTCTCGCCCTCTGTTTCAGCCCCTCTGTTTCTCGCCCTCTGTTTCAGCTCCTCTGATTCAGCCCCTCTGTTTCAGCCCCTCTGATTCAGCCCCTCTGATTCAGCCCCTCTGATTCAACCCCTCTGTTTCTCCCCCTCTGTTTCAGCCCCTCTGTTTCAGCCCCTCTGTTTCTCACCCTCTGTTTCAGCCCCTCTGATTCAGCCCCTCTGTTTCCCGCCCCTCTGTTTCAGCCCCTCTGTTTCTCCCCCTCTGTTTCAGCCCCTCTGTTTCAGCCCCTCTGTTTCTCACCCTCTGATTCAGCCCCTCTGATTCAGCCCCTCTGTTTCCCGCCCCTCTGTTTCAGCCCCTCTGTTTCTCGCCCTCTGTTTCAGCCCCTCTGTTTCTCGCCCTCTGTTTCAGCCCCACTGTTTCAGCCCCTCTGTTTCAGCCCCTCTGTTTCAGCGCCTCTGTTTCGCCCTCTGTTTCAGCCCCTCTGTTTCTCGCCCTCTGTTTCAGCCCCTCTGATTCAGCCCCTCTGTTTCAGCCCCTCTGTTTCTCCCCGTCTGTTCCAGCCCCTCTGTTTCAGCCCCTCTGTTTCAGCCACTCTGTTTCAGCCCCTCTGTTTCAGCCCCTCTGTTTCAGCCCCTCTGTTTCTCGCCCTCTGTTTCAGCCCCTCTGTTTCTCGCCCTCTGTTTCAGCCCCTCTGTTTCAGCCCATCTGTTTCAGCCACTCTGTTTCTCGCCCTCTGTTTCAGCCCCTCTGTTTCTCACCCTCTGTTTCAGCCCCTCTGATTCAGCCCCTCTGTTTCTCGCCCTCTGTTTCAGTCCCTCTGTTTCAGCCCCTCTGATTCAGCCACTCTGTTTCTCGCCCTCTGTTTCAGCCCCTCTATTTCCCTCCCTCTGTTTCAGCCCCTCTGTTTCTCGCCCTCTGTTTCAGCCCCTCTGTTTCAGCCCGTCTGTTTCAGCCCCTCTGTTTCAGCCCCTCTGTTTCTCTCCCTCTGTTTCTCGCCCTCTGTTTCAGCCCCTCTGTTTTTCGCCCTCTGTTTCAGCCTCCTGTTTCTCGCACTCTGTTTCAGGCTCTCTGTTTCAGCCCCTCTGTTTCTCGCCCTCTGTTTCTCGCCCGCTGTTTCAGCCCCTTTGTTTCTCGCCCTCTGTTTCAGACCCTCTGTTTCAGCCCCTCTGTTTCAGCTCCTCTGTTTCAGCCCCTCTGTTTCTCGCCCTCTGTTTCAGACCCTCTGTTTCAGCCCCTCTGTTTCAGCTCCTCTGTTTCAGCCCCTCTGTTTCTCACCCACTGTTTCAGCCCCTCTGTTTCTCGCCCTCTGTTTCAGCCCCTCTGTTTCTCCCCCTCTGTTTCAGACCCTCTGTTTCTCACCCTCTGTTTCTCGCCCTCTGTTTCAGGCCCACTTTTTCTCGCCCTCTGTTTCAGCCCCTCTGTTTCTGCCCCTCTGTTTCAGCCCCCCTGTTTCTCGCCCTCTGTTTCAGCCCCTCAGTTTCAACCCCTCTGTTTCAGCCCCTCTGTTTCTCACCCTCTTTTTCAGCCCCTCTGTGTCTCGCCCTCTGTTTCAGCCCCTCTGTTTCTCGCCCTCTGTTTTAGCCCCTTTGTTGCAGCCCCTCTGTTTCTCGCCCTCTGTCTCTGCCCCTCTGTTTCTCGCCCTCTGTTTCAGCCCCTCTGTGTCTCGCCCTCTGTTTCAGCCCCTCTGTTTCTCGCCCTCTGTTTTAGCCCCTTTGTTGCAGCCCCTCTGTTTCTCGCCCTCTGTCTCTGCCCCTCTGTTCCTCGCCCTCTGTTACAGCCCCGCTGTTTCTCGCCCTCTGTTTCAGCCCCGCTGATTCAGCCCCTCTGTTTCAGCCCCTCTGAATCAGCCCCTCTGATTCAGCCCCTCTGTTTCAGCCCCACTGTTTCAGCCCCTCTGTTTCTCGCCCTCTGTTTCAGCCCCTCTGATTCTCGCCCTCTGTTTCAGCCCCTGTGTTTCTCGCCCTCTGTTTCAGCCCCTCTGATTCAGCCCCTCTGTTTCAGCCCCTCTGATTCAGCCCCTCTGATTCAGCCCCTCTGATTCAGCCACTCTGTTTCTCGCCCGCTGTTTCAGCCCCTCTGTTTCAGCCCCTCTGTTTCAGCCCCTCTGTTTCTCACCCTCTGTTTCAGCCCCTCTGATTCAGCCCCTCTGTTTCTCGCCCGCTGTTTCAGCCCCTCTGTTTCAGCCCCTCTGTTTCAGCCCCTCTGTTTCTCGCCCTCTGTTTCAGCCCCTCTGTTTCTCGCCCTCTGTTTCAGCCCCTCTGTTTCTCGCCCTCTGTTTCAGCCCCTCTGTTTCAGCCCCTCTGTTTCACGCCCTCTGTTTCTGCCTCTCTGTTTCTCGCCCTCTGTTTCAGCCCCGCTGTTTCTCGCCCTCTGTTTCAGCCCCGCTGATTCAGCCCCTCTGTTTCAGCCCCTCTGAATCAGCCCCTCTGATTCAGCCCCTCTGTTTCAGCCCCTCGGTTTCAGCCCCTCTGTTACAGCCCCTCTGTTTCAGCCCCTCTGAATCAGCCCCTCTGATTCAGCCCCTCTGTTTCAGCCCCTCAGTTTCAGCCCCTCTGTTACAGCCCCTCTGTTTCTCGCCCTCTGTTTCAGCCCCTCTGTTTCTCGCCCTCTGTTTCAGCTCCTCTGATTCAGCCCCTCTGTTTCAGCCCCTCTGATTCAGCCCCTCTGATTCAGCCCCTCTGATTCAACCCCTCTGTTTCTCGCCCTCTGTTTCAGCCACTCTGTTTCAGCCCCTCTGTTTCTCACCCTCTGTTTCAGCCCCTCTGATTCAGCCCCTCTGATTCAGCCCCTCTGTTTCCCGCCCCTCTGTTTCAGCCCCTCTGTTTCTCGCCCTCTGTTTCAGCCCCTCTGTTTCTCGCCCTCTGTTTCAGCCCCACTGTTTCAGCCCCTCTGTTTCAGCCCCTCTGTTTCAGCGCCTCTGTTTCGCCCTCTGTTTCAGCCCCTCTGTTTCTCGCCCTCTGTTTCAGCCCCTCTGATTCAGCCCCTCTGTTTCAGCCCTTCTGTTTCTCCCCGTCTGTTCCAGCCCCTCTGTTTCAGCCCCTCTGTTTCAGCCACTCTGTTTCAGCCCCTCTGTTTCAGCCCCTCTGTTTCAGCCCCTCTGTTTCTCGCCCTCTGTTTCAGCCCCTCTGTTTCTCGCCCTCTGTTTCAGCCCCTCTGTTTCAACCCATCTGTTTCAGCCACTCTGTTTCTCGCCCTCTGTTTCAGCCCCTCTGTTTCTCACCCTCTGTTTCAGCCCCTCTGATTCAGCCCCTCTGTTTCTCGCCTTCTGTTTCAGTCCCTCTGTTTCAGCCCCTCTGATTCAGCCACTCTGTTTCTCGCCCTCTGTTTCAGCCCCTCTATTTCCCTCCCTCTGTTTCAGCCCCTCTGTTTCTCGCCCTCTGTTTCAGCCCCTCTGTTTCAGCCCGTCTGTTTCAGCCCCTCTGTTTCAGCCCCTCTGTTTCTCTCCCTCTGTTTCTCGCCCTCTGTTTCAGCCCCTCTGTTTTTCGCCCTCTGTTTCAGCCTCCTGTTTCTCGCACTCTGTTTCAGGCTCTCTGTTTCAGCCCCTCTGTTTCTCGCCCTCTGTTTCTCGCCCGCTGTTTCAGCCCCTTTGTTTCTCGCCCTCTGTTTCAGCCCCTCTGTTTCAGCCCCTCTGATTCAGCCCCTCTGATTCAGCTCCTCTGTTTCTCGCCCTCTGTTTCAGACCCTCTGTTTCAGCCCCTCTGTTTCAGCTCCTCTGTTTCAGCCCCTCTGTTTCTCACCCACTGTTTCAGCCCCTCTGTTTCTCGCCCTCTGTTTCAGCCCCTCTGTTTCTCTCCCTCTGTTTCAGACCCTCTGTTTCTCACCCTCTGTTTCTCACCCTCTGTTTCAGGCCCACTGTTTCTCGCCCTCTGTTTCAGCCCCTCTGTTTCAGCCCCTCTGTTTCAGCCCCCCTGTTTCTCGCCCTCTGTTTCAGCCCCTCTGTTTCAACCCCTCTGTTTCAGCCCCTCTGTTTCTCACCCTCTTTTTCAGCCCCTCTGTGTCTCGCCCTCTGTTTCAGCCCCTCTGTTTCTCGCCCTCTGTTTTAGCCCCTTTGTTGCAGCCCCTCTGTTTCTCGCCCTCTGTCTCTGCCCCTCTGTTTCTCGCCCTCTGTTTCAGCCCCTCTGTGTCTCGCCCTCTGTTTCAGCCCCTCTGTTTCTCGCCCTCTGTTTTAGCCCCTTTGTTGCAGCCCCTCTGTTTCTCGCCCTCTGTCTCTGCCCCTCTGTTTCTCGCCCTCTGTTTCAGCCCCGCTGTTTCTCGCCCTCTGTTTCAGCCCCGCTGATTCAGCCCCTCTGTTTCAGCCCCTCTGAATCAGCCCCTCTGATTCAGCCCCTCTGTTTCAGCCCCACTGTTTCAGCCCCTCTGTTTCTCGCCCTCTGTTTCAGCCCCTCTGATTCTCGCCCTCTGTTTCAGCCCCTCTGTTTCTCGCCCTCTGTTTCAGCCCCTCTGATTCAGCCCCTCTGTTTCAGCCCCTCTGATTCAGCCCCTCTGATTCAGCCCCTCTGATTCAGCCACTCTGTTTCTCGCCCGCTGTTTCAGCCCCTCTGTTTCAGCCCCTCTGTTTCAGCCCCTCTGTTTCTCACCCTCTGTTTCAGCCCCTCTGATTCAGCCCCTCTGATTCAACCCCAATGATTCAGCCCTTCTGTTTCCCTCCACTCTGTTTCAGCCCCTCTGTTTCTCGCCCTCTGTTTCAGCCCCTCTGTTTCTCGCCCTCTGTTTCAGCCCCTCTGTTTCAGCCCCTCTGTTTCAGCGCCTCTGTTTCTCGCCCTCTGTTTCAGCCCCTCTGTTTCAGCCCCTCTGTTTCTCCCCCTCTGTTCCAGCCCCTCTGTTTCAGCCCCTCTATTTCAGCCACTCTGTTTCAGCCCCTCTGTTTCAGCCCCTCTGTTTCTCGCCCTCCGATTCAGCCCCTCTGTTTCAGCCCGTCTGTTTCAGCCACTCTGTTTCTCGCTCTCTGTTTCAGTCCCTCTGTTTCTCACCCTCTGTTTCAGCCCCTCTGATTCAGACCCTCTGTTTCTCGCCCTCTGTTTCAGCCCCTCTGTTTCTCGCCCTCTGTTTCAGCCCCTCTGTTTCAGCCCCTCTGTTTCAGCCCCTCTGTTTCTCGCCCTCTGTTCAGCCCCTCTGTTTCTCGCCCTCTGCTTCAGGCCCTCTGTTTCTCGCCCTCTGTTTCAGCCCCTCTGTTTCAGCCCCTCTGTTTCAGCCCCTCTGATTCAGCCCCTCTGTTTCAGCCCCTCTGTTTCAGCCCCTCTGTTTCAGCCCCTCTGTTTCTCGCCCTCTATTTCTCACCCTCTGTTTCTCGCACTCTGTTTCAGCCCCTCTGTTTTTCGCCCTCTGTTTCAGCCCCTCTGTTTGTCGCCCTCTGTTTCAGGCTCTCTGTTTCAGCCCGTCTGTTTCAGCCCCTCTCTTTCAGCCCCTCTGTTTCTCGCCCTCTGTTTCTCGCCCACTGTTTCAGCCCCTTTTTTTCTCGCCCTCTGTTTCAGCCCCACTGTTTCAGCCCCTCTGATACAGCCACTCTGATTCAGCCCCTCTGTTTCTCGCCCTCTGTTTCAGCCCCTCTCTTTCAATCCCTCTGTTTCAGCCCCTCTGTTTCTCACCCTCTGTTTCAGCCCCTCTGTTTCTCACCCTCTGTTTCAGCCCCTCTGATTCAGCCCCTCTGATTCAGCCCCACTGATTCAGCCCCTCTGTTTCCCTCCACTCTGTTTCAGCCCCTCTGTTTCTCGCCCTCTGTTTCAGCCCCTCTGTTTCTCGCCCTCTGTTTCATCCCCTCTGTTTCAGCCCCTCTGATTCAGCCCCTCTGATTCAGCTCCTCTGTTTCTCGCCCTCTGTTTCAGACCCTCTGTTTCAGCCCCTCTGTTTCAGCTCCTCTGTTTCAGCCCCTCTGTTTCTCACCCACTGTTTCAGCCCCTCTGTTTCTCGCCCTCTGTTTCAGCCCCTCTGTTTCTCTCCCTCTGTTTCAGACCCTCTGTTTCTCACCCTCTGTTTCTCACCCTCTGTTTCAGGCCCACTGTTTCTCGCCCTCTGTTTCAGCCCCTCTGTTTCAGCCCCTCTGTTTCAGCCCCCCTGTTTCTCGCCCTCTGTTTCAGCCCCTCTGTTTCAACCCCTCTGTTTCAGCCCCTCTGTTTCTCACCCTCTTTTTCAGCCCCTCTGTGTCTCGCCCTCTGTTTCAGCCCCTCTGTTTCTCGCCCTCTGTTTTAGCCCCTTTGTTGCAGCCCCTCTGTTTCTCGCCCTCTGTCTCTGCCCCTCTGTTTCTCGCCCTCTGTTTCAGCCCCTCTGTGTCTCGCCCTCTGTTTCAGCCCCTCTGTTTCTCGCCCTCTGTTTTAGCCCCTTTGTTGCAGCCCCTCTGTTTCTCGCCCTCTGTCTCTGCCCCTCTGTTTCTCGCCCTCTGTTTCAGCCCCGCTGTTTCTCGCCCTCTGTTTCAGCCCCGCTGATTCAGCCCCTCTGTTTCAGCCCCTCTGAATCAGCCCCTCTGATTCAGCCCCTCTGTTTCAGCCCCACTGTTTCAGCCCCTCTGTTTCTCGCCCTCTGTTTCAGCCCCTCTGATTCTCGCCCTCTGTTTCAGCCCCTCTGTTTCTCGCCCTCTGTTTCAGCCCCTCTGATTCAGCCCCTCTGTTTCAGCCCCTCTGATTCAGCCCCTCTGATTCAGCCCCTCTGATTCAGCCACTCTGTTTCTCGCCCGCTGTTTCAGCCCCTCTGTTTCAGCCCCTCTGTTTCAGCCCCTCTGTTTCTCACCCTCTGTTTCAGCCCCTCTGATTCAGCCCCTCTGATTCAACCCCAATGATTCAGCCCTTCTGTTTCCCTCCACTCTGTTTCAGCCCCTCTGTTTCTCGCCCTCTGTTTCAGCCCCTCTGTTTCTCGCCCTCTGTTTCAGCCCCTCTGTTTCAGCCCCTCTGTTTCAGCGCCTCTGTTTCTCGCCCTCTGTTTCAGCCCCTCTGTTTCAGCCCCTCTGTTTCTCCCCCTCTGTTCCAGCCCCTCTGTTTCAGCCCCTCTATTTCAGCCACTCTGTTTCAGCCCCTCTGTTTCAGCCCCTCTGTTTCTCGCCCTCCGATTCAGCCCCTCTGTTTCAGCCCGTCTGTTTCAGCCACTCTGTTTCTCGCTCTCTGTTTCAGTCCCTCTGTTTCTCACCCTCTGTTTCAGCCCCTCTGATTCAGACCCTCTGTTTCTCGCCCTCTGTTTCAGCCCCTCTGTTTCTCGCCCTCTGTTTCAGCCCCTCTGTTTCAGCCCCTCTGTTTCAGCCCCTCTGTTTCTCGCCCTCTGTTCAGCCCCTCTGTTTCTCGCCCTCTGCTTCAGGCCCTCTGTTTCTCGCCCTCTGTTTCAGCCCCTCTGTTTCAGCCCCTCTGTTTCAGCCCCTCTGATTCAGCCCCTCTGTTTCAGCCCCTCTGTTTCAGCCCCTCTGTTTCAGCCCCTCTGTTTCTCGCCCTCTATTTCTCACCCTCTGTTTCTCGCACTCTGTTTCAGCCCCTCTGTTTTTCGCCCTCTGTTTCAGCCCCTCTGTTTGTCGCCCTCTGTTTCAGGCTCTCTGTTTCAGCCCGTCTGTTTCAGCCCCTCTCTTTCAGCCCCTCTGTTTCTCGCCCTCTGTTTCTCAACCACTGTTTCAGCCCCTTTTTTTCTCGCCCTCTGTTTCAGCCCCACTGTTTCAGCCCCTCTGATACAGCCACTCTGATTCAGCCCCTCTGTTTCTCGCCCTCTGTTTCAGCCCCTCTCTTTCAATCCCTCTGTTTCAGCCCCTCTGTTTCTCACCCTCTGTTTCAGCCCCTCTGTTTCTCACCCTCTGTTTCAGCCCCTCTGATTCAGCCCCTCTGATTCAGCCCCACTGATTCAGCCCCTCTGTTTCCCTCCACTCTGTTTCAGCCCCTCTGTTTCTCGCCCTCTGTTTCAGCCCCTCTGTTTCTCGCCCTCTGTTTCATCCCCTCTGTTTCAGCCCCTCTGTTTCAGTGCCTCTGTTTCTCGCCCTCTGTTTCAGCCCCTCTGTTTCTCGCCCTCTGTTTCAGCCCCTCTGATTCAGCCCCTCTGTTTTAGCCCCTCTGTTTCTCCCCCTCTGTTCCAGCCCCTCTGTTTCTCACCCTCTGTTTCAGCCACTCTGTTTCAGCCCCTCTCTTTCAGCCCCTCTGTTTCTCACCCTCTGTTTCAGCCCCTCTGTTTCTCGCCCTCCGATTCAGCCCCTCTGTTTCAGCCCGTCTGTTTCAGCCACTCTGTTTCTCGCTCTCTGTTTCAGTCCCTCTGTTTCTCACCCTCTGTTTCAGCCCCTCTGATTCAGCCCCTCTGTTTCTCGCCCTCTGTTTCAGCCCCTCTGTTTCTCGCCCTCTGTTTCAGCCCCTCTGTTTCAGCCCCTCTGTTTCAGCCCCTCTGTTTCTCGCCCTCTGTTCAGCCCCTCTGTTTCTCGCCCTCTGCTTCAGGCCCTCTGTTTCTCGCCCTCTGTTTCAGCCCCTCTGTTTCAGCCCCTCTGTTTCAGCCCCTCTGATTCAGCCCCTCTGTTTCAGCCCCTCTGTTTCAGCCCCTCTGTTTCAGCCCCTCTGTTTCTCGCCCTCTATTTCTCACCCTCTATTTCTCGCACTCTGTTTCAGTCCCTCTGTTTTTCGCCCTCTGTTTCAGCCCCTCTGTTTGTCGCCCTCTGTTTCAGGCTCTCTGTTTCAGCCCGTCTGTTTCAGCCCCTCTCTTTCAGCCCCTCTGTTTCTCGCCCTCTCTTTCTCGCCCACTGTTTCAGCCCCTTTTTTTCTCGCCCTCTGTTTCAGCCCCACTGTTTCAGCCCCTCTGATACAGCCACTCTGATTCAGCCCCTCTGTTTCTCGCCCTCTGATTCAGCCCCTCTGTTTCAGCCCCTCTGTTTCAGCCCCTCTGTTTCTCGCCCTCTGTTTCAGCCCCTCTGTTTCTCGCCCTCTGTTTCAGCCCCTCTGTTTCTCGCCCTCTGTTTCAGCCCCTCTGTTTCAGCCCCTCTGTTTCACGCCCTCTGTTTCTGCCTCTCTGTTTCTCGCCCTCTGTTTCAGCCCCTCTGTTTCTCACCCTCTGTTTCAGCCCCTCTGATTCAGGCCCTCTGTTTCTCGCCCTCTGTTTCTCCCCCTCTGTTCCAGCCCCTCTGTTTCAGCCCCTCTGCTTCAGCCACTCTGTTTCAGCCCCTCTGTTTCAGCCCCTCTGTTTCTCGCCCTCTGTTTCAGCCCCTCTGTTTCTCACCCTCTGTTCCAGCCCCTCTGTTTCAGCCCATCTGTTTCAGCCACTCTGTTTCTCGCCCTCTGTTTCAGCCCCTCTGTTTCTCACCCTCTGTTTCAGCCCCTCTGATTCAGCCCCTCTGTTTCTCGCCCTCTGTTTCAGCCCCTCTGTTTCTCGCCCTCTGTTTCAGCCCCTCTGTTTCTCGCCCTCTGTTTCAGCCCCTCTGTTTCAGCCCCTCTGATTCAGCCACTCTGTTTCTCGCCCTCTGTTTCAGCCCCTCTCTTTCCCTCCCTCTGTTTCAGCCCCTCTGTTTCTCGCCCTCTGTTTCAGCCCCTCTGTTTCAGCCCGTCTGTTTCAGCCCCTCTGTTTCAGCCCCTCTGTTTCTCACCCTCTGTTTCTCGCCCTCTGTTTCAGCCCCTCTGTTTTTCGCCCTCTGTTTCAGCCCCCTGTTTCTCGCCCTCTGTTTCAGGCTCTCTGTTTCAGCACCTCTGTTTCTCGCCCTCTGTTTCTCGCCCGCTGTTTCAGCCCCTTTGTTTCTCGCCCTCTGTTTCAGCCCCTCTGTTTCAGCCCCTCTGATTCAGCCCCTCTGATTCAGCCCCACTGTTTCTCGCACTCTGTTTCAGACCCTCTGTTTCAGCCCCTCTGTTTCAGCTCCTCTGTTTCAGCCCCTCTGTTTCTCACCCTCTGTTTCAGCCCCTCTGTTTCTCGCCCTCTGTTTCAGCCCCGCTGTTTCTCGCCCTCTGTTTCAGCCCCGCTGATTCAGCCCCTCTGTTTCAGCCCCTCTGAATCAGCCCCTCTGATTCAGCCCCTCTGTTTCAGCCCCACTGTTTCAGCCCCTCTGTTTCTCGCCCTCTGTTTCAGCCCCTCTGATTATCGCCCTCTGTTCCAGCCCCTCTGTTTCTCGCCGTCTGTTTCAGCCCCTCTGATTCAGCCCCTCTGTTTCAGCCCCTCTGATTCAGCCCCTCTGATTCAGCCCCTCTGATTCAGCCCCTCTGTTTCTCGCCCTCTGTTTCAGCCCCTCTGTTTCTCACCCTCTGTTTCAGCCCCTCTGATTCAGCCTCTCTGATTCAGCCCCTCTGATTCAGCCCCTCTGTTTCCCGCCCCTTTGTTTCAGCTCCTCTGTTTCTCGCCCTCTGTTTCAGCCTCTCTGTTTCAGCCCCTCTGATTCAGCCCCTCTGTTTCAGCGCCTCTGTTTCTCGCCCTCTGTTTCAGCCCCTCTGTTTCTCTCCCTCTGTTTCAGCCCCTCTGATTCAGCCCCTCTGTTTCAGCCCCTCTGTTTCTCCCCCTCTGTTCCAGCCCCTCTGTTTCAGCCCCTCTGTTTCAGCCACTCTGTTTCAGCCCCTCTGTTTCAGCCCCTCTGTTTCTCCCCCTCTGTTTCAGCCCCTCTGTTTCTCGCCCTCCGATTCAGCCCCTCTGTTTCAGCCCGTCTGTTTCAGCCACTCTGTTTCTCGCCCTCTGTTTCAGCCCCTCTGTTTCTCACCCTCTGTTTCAGCCCCTCTGATTCAGCCCCTCTGTTTCTCACCCTCTGTTTCAGCCCCTCTGTTTCTCCCAGTCTGTTTCAGCTCCTCTGTTTCAGCCCCTCTGTTTCAGCCCCTCTGTTTCTCGCCCTCTGTTTCAGCCCCTCTGTTTCTCGCCCTCTGTTTCAGCCCCTCTGATTCAGCCCCTCTGTTTCAGCCCCTCTGATTCAGCCCCTCTGTTTCAGCCGCTCTGTTTCAGCCCCTCTGTTTTAGCCCCGCTGTTTCTCGCCCTCCATTTCTCACCCTCTGTTTTTCGCCCTCTGTTTCAGCCCCTCTGTTTCTCACCCTCTGTTTCAGGCTCTCTGTTTCAGCCCGTCTGTTTCAGCCCCTCTGTTTCAGCCCCTCTGTTTCTCGCCCTCTGTTTCTCGCCCGCTGTTTCAGCCCCTTTTTTTCTCGCCCTCTGTTTCAAACCCCACTGTTTCAGCCACTCTGATTCAGCCCCTCTGTTTCTCGCCCTCTGTTTCAGCCCCTCTGTTTCTCGCCCTCTGTTTCAGCCCCTCTGTTTCAGCCCCTCTGTTTCTCACCCTCTGTTTCTGCCCCTCTGTTTCTCGCCCTCTGTTTCAGCCCCTCTGTTTCTCGCCCTCTGTTTCAGCCCCTCTATTTCTCGCCCTCTGTTTCAACCCCTCTGTTTCAGCCCCTCTGTTTCTCGCCCTCTGTTGCAGCCCCTCTGTTTCTCGCCCTCTGTTTCAGCCCCTCTGTTTCAGTCCCTCTGTTTCTCGCCCTCTGTTTCAGCCCCTCTGTTTCTCGCCCTCTGCTTCAGCCCCTCTGTTTCAGCCCCTCTGTTTCAGCCCCTCTGTTTCTCGCCCTCTGTTTCAGCCCCTCTGTTTCTCGCCCTCTGTTTCTGCCCCTCTGTTTCTCGCCCTCTGTTTCAGCCCCTCTGTTTCTCGCCCTCTGTTTCAGCCCCTCTGTTTCAGCCCCTATATTTCAGGCCCTCTGTTTCTCGTCCTCTGTTTGAGCCCCTCTGTTTCTCGCCCTCTGTTTCAGCCCCTCTGTTTCTTGCCCTCTGTTCCAGCCCTTCTGATTCAGCCCCTCTGTTTCAGCCCCTCTGATTCAGCCCCTCTGTTTCAGCCCCTCTGTTTCAGCCCCTCTGTTTCTCGCCCTCTGTTTCTCACCCTCTGTTTCTCGCCCTCTGTTTCAGCCCCTCTGTTTTTCACCCTCTGTTTCAGCCCCTCTGTTTCTCGACCTCTGTTTCAGGCTCTCTGTTTCAGCCCGTCTGTTTCAGCCCCTCTGTTTCAGCCCCTCTGTTTCTCGCCCTCTGTTTCTTGCCCGCTGTTTCAGCACCTTTGTTTCTCGCCCTCTGTTTCAGCCCCTCTGTTTCAGCCCCTCTGATTCAGCTCCTCTGTTTCAGCCCCTCTGTTTCTCGCCCTCTGTTTCAGCCCCTCTGTTTCTCGCCCTCTGTTTCAGCCCCTCTGTTTCTCGCCCTGTGTTTCAGCCCCTCTGTTTCAGCCCCTCTGTTTCAGCCCCTCTGTTTCTCACCCTCTGTTTCAGCCCCTGTTTCTCGCCCTCTGTTTCAGTCCCTCTGTTTCTCGCCCTCTGGTTCAGCCCCTCTGTTTCAGCCCCTCTCTTTCAGCCCCTCTGTTTCAGCCCCTATGTTTCTCGCCCTCTGTTTCAGCCCCTCTGTTTCTCGCCCTCTGTTCAGCACCTATGTTTCTCGCCCTCTGTTTCAGCCCCTCTGTTTCTCGCCCTCTGTTTCAGCCCCTCTGTTTCAGCCCCTCTGTTTCTCGCCCTCTGTTTCTGCCCCTCTGTTTCTCGCCCTCTGTTTCAGCCCCTCTGTTTCTCGCCCTCTGTTTCAGCCCCGCTGATTCAGCCCCTCTGTTTCAGCCCCTCTGAATCAGCCCCTCTGATTCAGCCCCTCTGTTTCAGCCCCTCTGTTTCAGCCCCTCTGTTTCTCTCCCTCTGTTTCAGCCCATCTGATTCTCGCCCTCTGTTTCAGCCCCTCTGATTCTCGCCCTCTGTTTCAGCCCCTCTGATTCATCCCCTCTGTTTCAGCCCCTCTGAGACAGCCCCTCTGATTCAGCCCGTCTCATTCAGCCCCTCTGTTTCTTGCCCTCTGTTTCAGCCCGACTGTTTCAGCCCCTCTGTTTCAGCCCCTCTGTTTCTCACCCTCTGTTTCAGCCCCTCTGTTTCAGCCCCTCTGATTCAGCCCCTCTGATTCAGCCCCTCTGTTTCAGCGCCTCGGATTCAGCCCAGCCGATACAGCCCCTCTGTTTCTCGCCCTCTCTTTCAGCCCCTCTGTTTCAGCCCCTCTGTTTCAGCTCCTCTGTTTCAGTCCCTCTGTTTCTCGCCCTCTGTTTCAGCCCCTCTGTTTCTCACCCTCTGTTTCAGCCCCTCTGATTCTCGCCCTCTGTTTCAGCCCCTCTGCTTCTCGCCCTCTGTTTCAGGCCCTCTGTTTCTCGCCCTCTGTTTCAGCCCCTCTGTTTCAGCCCCTCTGTTTCAGCCCCTCTGTTTCTCGCCCTCCGTTTCAGCCCCTCTGTTTCAGCCCCTCTGTTTCAGCCCCTCTGTTTCTCACCCTCTGTTTCAGCCCCTCTGTGTCTCGCCCTCTGTTTCAGCCCCACTGTTTCTCGCCCTCCATATCAGCCCCTCTGTTTCAGCCCCTCTGTTTCTCGCCCTCTGTTTCTGCCCCTCTGTTTCTCGACCTCTGTTTCAGCCCCGCTGTTTCTCGCCCTCTGTTTCAGCCCCGCTGATCCAGCCCCTCTGTTTCAGCCCCTCTGAATCAGCCCCTCTGATTCAGCCCCTCTGTTTCAGCCCCTCTGTTTCAGCCCCTCTGTTTCTCGCCCTCTGTTTCAGCCCCTCTGATTCTCGCCCTCTGTTTCAGCCCCTCTGTTTCTCGCCCTCTGTTTCAGCCCCTCTGATTCAGCCCTCTGATTCAGCCCCTCTGATTCAGCCCCTCAGTTTCTCACCCTCTGTTTCAGCCCCTCTGTTTCAGCTCCTCTGTTTCAGCCCCTCTGTTTCTCACCCTCTGTTTCAGCACCTCTGATTCAGCCCCTCTGATTCAGCCCCTCTGATTCAGCCCCTCTGTTTCCCGCCTCTCTGTTTCAGCCACTCTGTTTCTCGCCCTCTGTTTCAGCCCCTCTGTTTCTCGCCCTCTGTTTCAGCCCCACTGTTTCAGCCCCTCTGTTTCAGCCCCTCTGTTTCAGCGCCTCTGTTTCTCGCCCTCCGTTTCAGCCCCTCTGTTTCTCGCCCTCTGTTGCAGCCACTCTTTTTCAGCCCCTCTGTTTCTGCCACTCTGTTTCAGCCCCTCTGTTTCAGCCCCTCTGTTTCTCCCCCTCTGTTTCTGCCCCTCTGTTTATCGGCCTCTCTTTCAGCCCCTCTGTTTCAGCCCCTCTGTTTCAGCTCCGCTGTTTCAGCCCCTCTGTTTCTCGCCCGCTGTTTCAGCCCCTCTGTTTCTCGCCCTCTGTTTCAGCCCCTCTGTTTCAGCCCCTCTGTTTCAGCCCCTCTGTTTCAGCCCCTCTGTTTCTCGCCCTCTGTTTCAGCTACTCTGTTTCTCGCCCTCTGTTTCAGGCCCTCTGTTTCTCGCCCTCTGTTTCAGCCCCTCTGTTTCAGCCCCTCTGTTTCTCGCCCTCTGTTTCAGCCCCTCTGTTTCAGCCCCTCTGTTTCAGCCCCTCTGTTTCAGCCCCTCTGTTTCTCACCCTCTGTTGCAGCCCCTCTGTTTCAGCTCCGCTGTTTCAGCCCCTCTGTTTCTCGCCCTCTGTTTCAGCCCCTCTGTTTCTCGCCCTCTGTTTCTCGCCCTCTGTTTCAGCCCCTCTGTTTCAGCCCCTCTGTTTCTCGCCCTCTGTTTCTGCCCCTCTGTTTCTCGCCCTCTGTTTCAGCCCCGCTGTTTCTCGCCCTCTGTTTCAGCCCCGCTGATTCAGCCCCTCTGTTTCAGCCCCTCTGAATCAGCCCCTCTGATTCAGCCCCTCTGTTTCAGCCCCACTGTTTCAGCCCCTCTGTTTCTCGCCCTCTGTTTCAGCCCCTCTGATTCTCGCCCTCTGTTCCAGCCCCTCTGTTTCTCGCCCTCTGATTCAGCCCCTCTGTTTCAGCCCCTCTGATTCAGCCCCTCTGATTCAGCCCCTCTGATTCAGCCCCTCTGTTTCTCGCCCTCTGTTTCAGCCCCTCTGTTTCAGCCCCTCTGTTTCTCACCCTCTGTTTCAGCCCCTCTGATTCAGCCTCTCTGATTCAGCCCCTCTGATTCAGCCCCTCTGTTTCCCGCCCCTCTGTTTCAGCCCCTCTGTTTCTCGCCCTCTGTTTCAGCCTCTCTGTTTCAGCCCCTCTGTTTCAGCCCCTCTGTTTCAGCGCCTCTGTTTCTCGCCCTCTGTTTCAGCCCCTCTGTTTCTCTCCCTCTGTTTCAGCCCCTCTGATTCAGCCCCTCTGTTTCAGCCCCTCTGTTTCTCCCCCACTGTTCCATCCCCTCTGTTTCAGCCCCTCTGTTTCAGCCACTCTGTTTCAGCCCCTCTGTTTCAGCCCCTCTGTTTCTCCCCCTCTGTTTCAGCCCCTCTGTTTCTCGCCCTCCGATTCAGCCCCTCTGTTTCAGCCCGTCTGTTTCAGCCACTCTGTTTCTCGCCCTCTGTTTCAGCCCCTCTGTTTCTCACCCTCTGTTTCAGCCCCTCTGATTCAGCCCCTCTGTTTCTCACCCTCTGTTTCAGCCCCTCTGTTTCTCCCAGTCTGTTTCAGCTCCTCTGTTTCAGCCCCTCTGTTTCAGCCCCTCTGTTTCTCGCCCTCTGTTTCAGCCCCTCTGTTTCTCGCCCTCTGTTTCAGCCCCTCTGATTCAGCCCCTCTGTTTCAGCCCCTCTGATTCAGCCCCTCTGTTTCAGCCCCTCTGTTTCAGCCCCTCTGTTTCAGCCCCGCTGTTTCTCGCCCTCCATTTCTCACCCTCTGATTCTCGCCCTCTGTTTCAGCCCCTCTGTTTCTCGCCCTCTGTTTCAGCCCCTCTGTTTCTCGCCCTCTGTTTCAGCCCCTCTGTTTCTCGCCCTCTGTTTCAGCCCCTCTGTTTCAGCCCCTCTGTTTCTCGCCCTCTGTTTCTGCCCCTCTGTTTCTCGCCCTCTGTTTCAGCCCCGCTGTTTCTCGCCCTCTGTTTCAGCCCCGCTGATTCAGCCCCTCTGTTTCAGCCCCTCTGAATCAGCCCCTCTGATTCAGCCCCTCTGTTTCAGCCCCACTGTTTCAGCCCCTCTGTTTCTCGCCCTCTGTTTCAGCCCCTCTGATTCTCGCCCTCTGTTCCAGCCCCTCTGTTTCTCGCCGTCTGTTTCAGCCCCTCTGATTCAGCCCCTCTGTTTCAGCCCCTCTGATTCAGCCCCTCTGATTCAGCCCCTCTGATTCAGCCCCTCTGTTTCTCGCCCTCTGTTTCAGCCCCTCTGTTTCTCACCCTCTGTTTCAGCCCCTCTGATTCAGCCTCTCTGATTCAGCCCCTCTGATTCAGCCCCTCTGTTTCCCGCCCCTCTGTTTCAGCTCCTCTGTTTCTCGCCCTCTGTTTCAGCCTCTCTGTTTCAGCCCCTCTGTTTCAGCCCCTCTGTTTCAGCGCCTCTGTTTCTCGCCCTCTGTTTCAGCCCCTCTGTTTCTCTCCCTCTGTTTCAGCCCCTCTGATTCAGCCCCTCTGTTTCAGCCCCTCTGTTTCTCCCCCTCTGTTCCAGCCCCTCTGTTTCAGCCCCTCTGTTTCAGCCACTCTGTTTCAGCCCCTCTGTTTCAGCCCCTCTGTTTCTCCCCCTCTGTTTCAGCCCCTCTGTTTCTCGCCCTCCGATTCAGCCCCTCTGTTTCAGCCCGTCTGTTTCAGCCACTCTGTTTCTCGCCCTCTGTTTCAGCCCCTCTGTTTCTCACCCTCTGTTTCAGCCCCTCTGATTCAGCCCCTCTGTTTCTCACCCTCTGTTTCAGCCCCTCTGTTTCTCCCAGTCTGTTTCAGCTCCTCTGTTTCAGCCCCTCTGTTTCAGCCCCTCTGTTTCTCGCCCTCTGTTTCAGCCCCTCTGTTTCTCGCCCTCTGTTTCAGCCCCTCTGATTCAGCCCCTCTGTTTCAGCCCCTCTGATTCAGCCCCTCTGTTTCAGCCGCTCTGTTTCAGCCCCTCTGTTTCAGCCCCGCTGTTTCTCGCCCTCCATTTCTCACCCTCTGTTTTTCGCCCTCTGTTTCAGCCCCTCTGTTTCTCACCCTCTGTTTCAGGCTCTCTGTTTCAGCCCGTCTGTTTCAGCCCCTCTGTTTCAGCCCCTCTGTTTCAGCCCCTCTGTTTCAGCCCCTCTGTTTCAGCCCCTCTGTTTCTCACCCTCTGTTGCAGCCCCTCTGTTTCAGCTCCGCTGTTTCAGCCCCTCTGTTTCTCGCCCTCTGTTTCAGCCCCTCTGTTTCTCGCCCTCTGTTTCAGCCCCTCTGTTTCTCGCCCTCTGTTTCAGCCCCTCTGTTTCAGCCCCTCTGTTTCTCGCCCTCTGTTTCTGCCCCTCTGTTTCTCGCCCTCTGTTTCAGCCCCGCTGTTTCTCGCCCTCTGTTTCAGCCCCGCTGATTCAGCCCCTCTGTTTCAGCCCCTCTGAATCAGCCCCTCTGATTCAGCCCCTCTGTTTCAGCCCCACTGTTTCAGCCCCTCTGTTTCTTGCCCTCTGTTTCAGCCCCTCTGATTCTCGCCCTCTGTTCCAGCCCCTCTGTTTCTCGCCCTCTGATTCAGCCCCTCTGTTTCAGCCCCTCTGATTCAGCCCCTCTGATTCAGCCCCTCTGATTCAGCCCCTCTGTTTCTCGCCCTCTGTTTCAGCCCCTCTGTTTCAGCCCCTCTGTTTCTCACCCTCTGTTTCAGCCCCTCTGATTCAGCCTCTCTGATTCAGCCCCTCTGATTCAGCCCCTCTGTTTCCCGCCCCTCTGTTTCAGCCCCTCTGTTTCTCGCCCTCTGTTTCAGCCTCTCTGTTTCAGCCCCTCTGTTTCAGCCCCTCTGTTTCAGCGCCTCTGTTTCTCGCCCTCTGTTTCAGCCCCTCTGTTTCTCTCCCTCTGTTTCAGCCCCTCTGATTCAGCCCCTCTGTTTCAGCCCCTCTGTTTCTCCCCCACTGTTCCATCCCCTCTGTTTCAGCCCCTCTGTTTCAGCCACTCTGTTTCAGCCCCTCTGTTTCAGCCCCTCTGTTTCTCCCCCTCTGTTTCAGCCCCTCTGTTTCTCGCCCTCCGATTCAGCCCCTCTGTTTCAGCCCGTCTGTTTCAGCCACTCTGTTTCTCGCCCTCTGTTTCAGCCCCTCTGTTTCTCACCCTCTGTTTCAGCCCCTCTGATTCAGCCCCTCTGTTTCTCACCCTCTGTTTCAGCCCCTCTGTTTCTCCCAGTCTGTTTCAGCTCCTCTGTTTCAGCCCCTCTGTTTCAGCCCCTCTGTTTCTCGCCCTCTGTTTCAGCCCCTCTGTTTCTCGCCCTCTGTTTCAGCCCCTCTGATTCAGCCCCTCTGTTTCAGCCCCTCTGATTCAGCCCCTCTGTTTCAGCCCCTCTGTTTCAGCCCCTCTGTTTCAGCCCCGCTGTTTCTCGCCCTCCATTTCTCACCCTCTGATTCTCGCCCTCTGTTTCAGCCCCTCTGTTTCTCGCCCTCTGTTTCAGCCCCTCTGTTTCTCGCCCTCTGTTTCAGCCCCTCTGTTTCTCGCCCTCTGTTTCAGCCCCTCTGTTTCAGCCCCTCTGTTTCTCGCCCTCTGTTTCTGCCCCTCTGTTTCTCGCCCTCTGTTTCAGCCCCGCTGTTTCTCGCCCTCTGTTTCAGCCCCGCTGATTCAGCCCCTCTGTTTCAGCCCCTCTGAATCAGCCCCTCTGATTCAGCCCCTCTGTTTCAGCCCCACTGTTTCAGCCCCTCTGTTTCTCGCCCTCTGTTTCAGCCCCTCTGATTCTCGCCCTCTGTTCCAGCCCCTCTGTTTCTCGCCGTCTGTTTCAGCCCCTCTGATTCAGCCCCTCTGTTTCAGCCCCTCTGATTCAGCCCCTCTGATTCAGCCCCTCTGATTCAGCCCCTCTGTTTCTCGCCCTCTGTTTCAGCCCCTCTGTTTCTCACCCTCTGTTTCAGCCCCTCTGATTCAGCCTCTCTGATTCAGCCCCTCTGATTCAGCCCCTCTGTTTCCCGCCCCTCTGTTTCAGCTCCTCTGTTTCTCGCCCTCTGTTTCAGCCTCTCTGTTTCAGCCCCTCTGTTTCAGCCCCTCTGTTTCAGCGCCTCTGTTTCTCGCCCTCTGTTTCAGCCCCTCTGTTTCTCTCCCTCTGTTTCAGCCCCTCTGATTCAGCCCCTCTGTTTCAGCCCCTCTGTTTCTCCCCCTCTGTTCCAGCCCCTCTGTTTCAGCCCCTCTGTTTCAGCCACTCTGTTTCAGCCCCTCTGTTTCAGCCCCTCTGTTTCTCCCCCTCTGTTTCAGCCCCTCTGTTTCTCGCCCTCCGATTCAGCCCCTCTGTTTCAGCCCGTCTGTTTCAGCCACTCTGTTTCTCGCCCTCTGTTTCAGCCCCTCTGTTTCTCACCCTCTGTTTCAGCCCCTCTGATTCAGCCCCTCTGTTTCTCACCCTCTGTTTCAGCCCCTCTGTTTCTCCCAGTCTGTTTCAGCTCCTCTGTTTCAGCCCCTCTGTTTCAGCCCCTCTGTTTCTCGCCCTCTGTTTCAGCCCCTCTGTTTCTCGCCCTCTGTTTCAGCCCCTCTGATTCAGCCCCTCTGTTTCAGCCCCTCTGATTCAGCCCCTCTGTTTCAGCCGCTCTGTTTCAGCCCCTCTGTTTCAGCCCCGCTGTTTCTCGCCCTCCATTTCTCACCCTCTGTTTTTCGCCCTCTGTTTCAGCCCCTCTGTTTCTCACCCTCTGTTTCAGGCTCTCTGTTTCAGCCCGTCTGTTTCAGCCCCTCTGTTTCAGCCCCTCTGTTTCAGCCCCTCTGTTTCAGCCCCTCTGTTTCAGCCCCTCTGTTTCTCACCCTCTGTTGCAGCCCCTCTGTTTCAGCTCCGCTGTTTCAGCCCCTCTGTTTCTCGCCCTCTGTTTCAGCCCCTCTGTTTCTCGCCCTCTGTTTCAGCCCCTCTGTTTCTCGCCCTCTGTTTCAGCCCCTCTGTTTCAGCCCCTCTGTTTCTCGCCCTCTGTTTCTGCCCCTCTGTTTCTCGCCCTCTGTTTCAGCCCCGCTGTTTCTCGCCCTCTGTTTCAGCCCCGCTGATTCAGCCCCTCTGTTTCAGCCCCTCTGAATCAGCCCCTCTGATTCAGCCCCTCTGTTTCAGCCCCACTGTTTCAGCCCCTCTGTTTCTTGCCCTCTGTTTCAGCCCCTCTGATTCTCGCCCTCTGTTCCAGCCCCTCTGTTTCTCGCCCTCTGATTCAGCCCCTCTGTTTCAGCCCCTCTGATTCAGCCCCTCTGATTCAGCCCCTCTGATTCAGCCCCTCTGTTTCTCGCCCTCTGTTTCAGCCCCTCTGTTTCAGCCCCTCTGTTTCTCACCCTCTGTTTCAGCCCCTCTGATTCAGCCTCTCTGATTCAGCCCCTCTGATTCAGCCCCTCTGTTTCCCGCCCCTCTGTTTCAGCCCCTCTGTTTCTCGCCCTCTGTTTCAGCCTCTCTGTTTCAGCCCCTCTGTTTCAGCCCCTCTGTTTCAGCGCCTCTGTTTCTCGCCCTCTGTTTCAGCCCCTCTGTTTCTCTCCCTCTGTTTCAGCCCCTCTGATTCAGCCCCTCTGTTTCAGCCCCTCTGTTTCTCCCCCACTGTTCCATCCCCTCTGTTTCAGCCCCTCTGTTTCAGCCACTCTGTTTCAGCCCCTCTGTTTCAGCCCCTCTGTTTCTCGCCCTCCGATTCAGCCCCTCTGTTTCAGCCCGTCTGTTTCAGCCACTCTGTTTCTCGCCCTCTGTTTCAGCCCCTCTGTTTCTCACCCTCTGTTTCAGCCCCTCTGATTCAGCCCCTCTGTTTCTCACCCTCTGTTTCAGCCCCTCTGTTTCTCCCAGTCTGTTTCAGCTCCTCTGTTTCAGCCCCTCTGTTTCAGCCCCTCTGTTTCTCGCCCTCTGTTTCAGCCCCTCTGTTTCTCGCCCTCTGTTTCAGCCCCTCTGATTCAGCCCCTCTGTTTCAGCCCCTCTGATTCAGCCCCTCTGTTTCAGCCCCTCTGTTTCAGCCCCTCTGTTTCAGCCCCGCTGTTTCTCGCCCTCCATTTCTCACCCTCTGATTCTCGCCCTCTGTTTCAGCCCCTCTGTTTCTCGCCCTCTGTTTCAGCCCCTCTGTTTCTCGCCCTCTGTTTCAGCCCCTCTGTTTCTCGCCCTCTGTTTCAGCCCCTCTGTTTCAGCCCCTCTGTTTCTCGCCCTCTGTTTCTGCCCCTCTGTTTCTCGCCCTCTGTTTCAGCCCCGCTGTTTCTCGCCCTCTGTTTCAGCCCCGCTGATTCAGCCCCTCTGTTTCAGCCCCTCTGAATCAGCCCCTCTGATTCAGCCCCTCTGTTTCAGCCCCACTGTTTCAGCCCCTCTGTTTCTCGCCCTCTGTTTCAGCCCCTCTGATTCTCGCCCTCTGTTCCAGCCCCTCTGTTTCTCGCCGTCTGTTTCAGCCCCTCTGATTCAGCCCCTCTGTTTCAGCCCCTCTGATTCAGCCCCTCTGATTCAGCCCCTCTGATTCAGCCCCTCTGTTTCTCGCCCTCTGTTTCAGCCCCTCTGTTTCTCACCCTCTGTTTCAGCCCCTCTGATTCAGCCTCTCTGATTCAGCCCCTCTGATTCAGCCCCTCTGTTTCCCGCCCCTCTGTTTCAGCTCCTCTGTTTCTCGCCCTCTGTTTCAGCCTCTCTGTTTCAGCCCCTCTGTTTCAGCCCCTCTGTTTCAGCGCCTCTGTTTCTCGCCCTCTGTTTCAGCCCCTCTGTTTCTCTCCCTCTGTTTCAGCCCCTCTGATTCAGCCCCTCTGTTTCAGCCCCTCTGTTTCTCCCCCTCTGTTCCAGCCCCTCTGTTTCAGCCCCTCTGTTTCAGCCACTCTGTTTCAGCCCCTCTGTTTCAGCCCCTCTGTTTCTCCCCCTCTGTTTCAGCCCCTCTGTTTCTCGCCCTCCGATTCAGCCCCTCTGTTTCAGCCCGTCTGTTTCAGCCACTCTGTTTCTCGCCCTCTGTTTCAGCCCCTCTGTTTCTCACCCTCTGTTTCAGCCCCTCTGATTCAGCCCCTCTGTTTCTCACCCTCTGTTTCAGCCCCTCTGTTTCTCCCAGTCTGTTTCAGCTCCTCTGTTTCAGCCCCTCTGTTTCAGCCCCTCTGTTTCTCGCCCTCTGTTTCAGCCCCTCTGTTTCTCGCCCTCTGTTTCAGCCCCTCTGATTCAGCCCCTCTGTTTCAGCCCCTCTGATTCAGCCCCTCTGTTTCAGCCGCTCTGTTTCAGCCCCTCTGTTTCAGCCCCGCTGTTTCTCGCCCTCCATTTCTCACCCTCTGTTTTTCGCCCTCTGTTTCAGCCCCTCTGTTTCTCACCCTCTGTTTCAGGCTCTCTGTTTCAGCCCGTCTGTTTCAGCCCCTCTGTTTCAGCCCCTCTGTTTCTCGCCCTCTGTTTCTCGCCCGCTGTTTCAGCCCCTTTTTTTCTCGCCCTCTGTTTCAAACCCCACTGTTTCAGCCACTCTGATTCAGCCCCTCTGTTTCTCGCCCTCTGTTTCAGCCCCTCTGTTTCTCGCCCTCTGTTTCAGCCCCTCTGTTTCTCACCCTCTGTTTCTGCCCCTCTGTTTCTCGCCCTCTGTTTCAGCCCCTCTGTTTCTCGCCCTCTGTTTCAGCCCCTCTATTTCTCGCCCTCTGTTTCAACCCCTCTGTTTCAGCCCCTCTGTTTCTCGCCCTCTGTTGCAGCCCCTCTGTTTCTCGCCCTCTGTTTCAGCCCCTCTGTTTCAGTCCCTCTGTTTCTCGCCCTCTGTTTCAGCCCCTCTGTTTCTCGCCCTCTGCTTCAGCCCCTCTGTTTCAGCCCCTCTGTTTCAGCCCCTCTGTTTCTCGCCCTCTGTTTCAGCCCCTCTGTTTCTCGCCCTCTGTTTCTGCCCCTCTGTTTCTCGCCCTCTGTTTCAGCCCCTCTGTTTCTCGCCCTCTGTTTCAGCCCCTCTGTTTCAGCCACTCTGTTTCAGCCCCTCTGTTTCAGCCCCTCTGTTTCTCCCCCTCTGTTTCTGCCCCTCTGTTTATCGGCCTCTCTTTCAGCCCCTCTGTTTCAGCCCCTCTGTTTCAGCTCCGCTGTTTCAGCCCCTCTGTTTCTCGCCCGCTGTTTCAGCCCCTCTGTTTCTCGCCCTCTGTTTCAGCCCCTCTGTTTCAGCCCCTCTGTTTCAGCCCCTCTGTTTCAGCCCCTCTGTTTCTCGCCCTCTGTTTCAGCTACTCTGTTTCTCGCCCTCTGTTTCAGGCCCTCTGTTTCTCGCCCTCTGTTTCAGCCCCTCTGTTTCAGCCCCTCTGTTTCTCGCCCTCTGTTTCAGCCCCTCTGTTTCAGCCCCTCTGTTTCAGCCCCTCTGTTTCAGCCCCTCTGTTTCTCACCCTCTGTTGCAGCCCCTCTGTTTCAGCTCCGCTGTTTCAGCCCCTCTGTTTCTCGCCCTCTGTTTCAGCCCCTCTGTTTCTCGCCCTCTGTTTCAGCCCCTCTGTTTCTCGCCCTCTGTTTCAGCCCCTCTGTTTCAGCCCCTCTGTTTCTCGCCCTCTGTTTCTGCCCCTCTGTTTCTCGCCCTCTGTTTCAGCCCCGCTGTTTCTCGCCCTCTGTTTCAGCCCCGCTGATTCAGCCCCTCTGTTTCAGCCCCTCTGAATCAGCCCCTCTGATTCAGCCCCTCTGTTTCAGCCCCACTGTTTCAGCCCCTCTGTTTCTCGCCCTCTGTTTCAGCCCCTCTGATTCTCGCCCTCTGTTCCAGCCCCTCTGTTTCTCGCCCTCTGATTCAGCCCCTCTGTTTCAGCCCCTCTGATTCAGCCCCTCTGATTCAGCCCCTCTGATTCAGCCCCTCTGTTTCTCGCCCTCTGTTTCAGCCCCTCTGTTTCAGCCCCTCTGTTTCTCACCCTCTGTTTCAGCCCCTCTGATTCAGCCTCTCTGATTCAGCCCCTCTGATTCAGCCCCTCTGTTTCCCGCCCCTCTGTTTCAGCCCCTCTGTTTCTCGCCCTCTGTTTCAGCCTCTCTGTTTCAGCCCCTCTGTTTCAGCCCCTCTGTTTCAGCGCCTCTGTTTCTCGCCCTCTGTTTCAGCCCCTCTGTTTCTCTCCCTCTGTTTCAGCCCCTCTGATTCAGCCCCTCTGTTTCAGCCCCTCTGTTTCTCCCCCACTGTTCCAGCCCCTCTGTTTCAGCCCCTCTGTTTCAGCCACTCTGTTTCAGCCCCTCTGTTTCAGCCCCTCTGTTTCAGCCCCTCTGTTTCAGCCCCTCTGTTTCTCGCCCTCCGATTCAGCCCCTCTGTTTCAGCCCGTCTGTTTCAGCCACTCTGTTTCTCGCCCTCTGTTTCAGCCCCTCTGTTTCTCACCCTCTGTTTCAGCCCCTCTGATTCAGCCCCTCTGTTTCTCACCCTCTGTTTCAGCCCCTCTGTTTCTCCCAGTCTGTTTCAGCTCCTCTGTTTCAGCCCCTCTGTTTCAGCCCCTCTGTTTCTCGCCCTCTGTTTCAGCCCCTCTGTTTCTCGCCCTCTGTTTCAGCCCCTCTGATTCAGCCCCTCTGTTTCAGCCCCTCTGATTCAGCCCCTCTGTTTCAGCCCCTCTGTTTCAGCCCCTCTGTTTCAGCCCCGCTGTTTCTCGCCCTCCATTTCTCACCCTCTGATTCTCGCCCTCTGTTTCAGCCCCTCTGTTTCTCGCCCTCTGTTTCAGCCCCTCTGTTTCTCGCCCTCTGTTTCAGCCCCTCTGTTTCTCGCCCTCTGTTTCAGCCCCTCTGTTTCAGCCCCTCTGTTTCTCGCCCTCTGTTTCTGCCCCTCTGTTTCTCGCCCTCTGTTTCAGCCCCGCTGTTTCTCGCCCTCTGTTTCAGCCCCGCTGATTCAGCCCCTCTGTTTCAGCCCCTCTGAATCAGCCCCTCTGATTCAGCCCCTCTGTTTCAGCCCCACTGTTTCAGCCCCTCTGTTTCTCGCCCTCTGTTTCAGCCCCTCTGATTCTCGCCCTCTGTTCCAGCCCCTCTGTTTCTCGCCGTCTGTTTCAGCCCCTCTGATTCAGCCCCTCTGTTTCAGCCCCTCTGATTCAGCCCCTCTGATTCAGCCCCTCTGATTCAGCCCCTCTGTTTCTCGCCCTCTGTTTCAGCCCCTCTGTTTCTCACCCTCTGTTTCAGCCCCTCTGATTCAGCCTCTCTGATTCAGCCCCTCTGATTCAGCCCCTCTGTTTCCCGCCCCTCTGTTTCAGCTCCTCTGTTTCTCGCCCTCTGTTTCAGCCTCTCTGTTTCAGCCCCTCTGTTTCAGCCCCTCTGTTTCAGCGCCTCTGTTTCTCGCCCTCTGTTTCAGCCCCTCTGTTTCTCTCCCTCTGTTTCAGCCCCTCTGATTCAGCCCCTCTGTTTCAGCCCCTCTGTTTCTCCCCCTCTGTTCCAGCCCCTCTGTTTCAGCCCCTCTGTTTCAGCCACTCTGTTTCAGCCCCGCTGTTTCAGCCCCTCTGTTTCTCCCCCTCTGTTTCAGCCCCTCTGTTTCTCGCCCTCCGATTCAGCCCCTCTGTTTCAGCCCGTCTGTTTCAGCCACTCTGTTTCTCGCCCTCTGTTTCAGCCCCTCTGTTTCTCACCCTCTGTTTCAGCCCCTCTGATTCAGCCCCTCTGTTTCTCACCCTCTGTTTCAGCCCCTCTGTTTCTCCCAGTCTGTTTCAGCTCCTCTGTTTCAGCCCCTCTGTTTCAGCCCCTCTGTTTCTCGCCCTCTGTTTCAGCCCCTCTGTTTCTCGCCCTCTGTTTCAGCCCCTCTGATTCAGCCCCTCTGTTTCAGCCCCTCTGATTCAGCCCCTCTGTTTCAGCCGCTCTGTTTCAGCCCCTCTGTTTCAGCCCCGCTGTTTCTCGCCCTCCATTTCTCACCCTCTGTTTTTCGCCCTCTGTTTCAGCCCCTCTGTTTCTCACCCTCTGTTTCAGGCTCTCTGTTTCAGCCCGTCTGTTTCAGCCCCTCTGTTTCAGCCCCTCTGTTTCTCGCCCTCTGTTTCTCGCCCGCTGTTTCAGCCCCTTTTTTTCTCGCCCTCTGTTTCAAACCCCACTGTTTCAGCCACTCTGATTCAGCCCCTCTGTTTCTCGCCCTCTGTTTCAGCCCCTCTGATTCAGCCCCTCTGTTTCTCACCCTCTGTTTCAGCCCCTCTGTTTCTCCCAGTCTGTTTCAGCTCCTCTGTTTCAGCCCCTCTGTTTCAGCCCCTCTGTTTCTCGCCCTCTGTTTCAGCCCCTCTGTTTCTCGCCCTCTGTTTCAGCCCCTCTGATTCAGCCCCTCTGTTTCAGCCCCTCTGATTCAGCCCCTCTGTTTCAGCCCCTCTGTTTCAGCCCCTCTGTTTCAGCCCCGCTGTTTCTCGCCCTCCATTTCTCACCCTCTGATTCTCGCCCTCTGTTTCAGCCCCTCTGTTTCTCGCCCTCTGTTTCAGCCCCTCTGTTTCTCGCCCTCTGTTTCAGCCCCTCTGTTTCTCGCCCTCTGTTTCAGCCCCTCTGTTTCAGCCCCTCTGTTTCTCGCCCTCTGTTTCTGCCCCTCTGTTTCTCGCCCTCTGTTTCAGCCCCGCTGTTTCTCGCCCTCTGTTTCAGCCCCGCTGATTCAGCCCCTCTGTTTCAGCCCCTCTGAATCAGCCCCTCTGATTCAGCCCCTCTGTTTCAGCCCCACTGTTTCAGCCCCTCTGTTTCTCGCCCTCTGTTTCAGCCCCTCTGATTCTCGCCCTCTGTTCCAGCCCCTCTGTTTCTCGCCGTCTGTTTCAGCCCCTCTGATTCAGCCCCTCTGTTTCAGCCGCTCTGATTCAGCCCCTCTGATTCAGCCCCTCTGATTCAGCCCCTCTGTTTCTCGCCCTCTGTTTCAGCCCCTCTGTTTCTCACCCTCTGTTTCAGCCCCTCTGATTCAGCCTCTCTGATTCAGCCCCTCTGATTCAGCCCCTCTGTTTCCCGCCCCTCTGTTTCAGCTCCTCTGTTTCTCGCCCTCTGTTTCAGCCTCTCTGTTTCAGCCCCTCTGTTTCAGCCCCTCTGTTTCAGCGCCTCTGTTTCTCGCCCTCTGTTTCAGCCCCTCTGTTTCTCTCCCTCTGTTTCAGCCCCTCTGATTCAGCCCCTCTGTTTCAGCCCCTCTGTTTCTCCCCCTCTGTTCCAGCCCCTCTGTTTCAGCCCCTCTGTTTCAGCCACTCTGTTTCAGCCCCTCTGTTTCAGCCCCTCTGTTTCTCCCCCTCTGTTTCAGCCCCTCTGTTTCTCGCCCTCCGATTCAGCCCCTCTGTTTCAGCCCGTCTGTTTCAGCCACTCTGTTTCTCGCCCTCTGTTTCAGCCCCTCTGTTTCTCACCCTCTGTTTCAGCCCCTCTGATTCAGCCCCTCTGTTTCTCACCCTCTGTTTCAGCCCCTCTGTTTCTCCCAGTCTGTTTCAGCTCCTCTGTTTCAGCCCCTCTGTTTCAGCCCCTCTGTTTCTCGCCCTCTGT
The DNA here is from genome assembly GCF_047496795.1 of Chiloscyllium punctatum. Lineage (NCBI taxonomy): Eukaryota > Metazoa > Chordata > Chondrichthyes > Orectolobiformes > Hemiscylliidae > Chiloscyllium > Chiloscyllium punctatum. The sequence goes on along the minus strand of NW_027309852.1, from coordinate 429,644 downwards.
TTCAGCCCCTCTGTTTCTCGCCCTCTGTTTCAGCCCCTCTGATTCAGCCCCTCGGTTTCAGCCCCTCTGATTCAGCCCCTCTGTTTCAGCCGCTCTGTTTCAGCCCCTCTGTTTCAGCCCCGCTGTTTCTCGCCCTCCATTTCTCACCCTCTGTTTTTCGCCCTCTGTTTCAGCCCCTCTGTTTCTCACCCTCTGTTTCAGGCTCTCTGTTTCAGCCCGTCTGTTTCAGCCCCTCTGTTTCAGCCCCTCTGTTTCTCGCCCTCTGTTTCTCGCCCGCTGTTTCAGCCCCTTTTTTTCTCGCCCTCTGTTTCAAACCCCACTGTTTCAGCCACTCTGATTCAGCCCCTCTGTTTCTCGCCCTCTGTTTCAGCCCCTCTGTTTCTCGCCCTCTGTTTCAGCCCCTCTGTTTCTCACCCTCTGTTTCTGCCCCTCTGTTTCTCGCCCTCTGTTTCAGCCCCTCTGTTTCTCGCCCTCTGTTTCAGCCCCTCTATTTCTCGCCCTCTGTTTCAACCCCTCTGTTTCAGCCCCTCTGTTTCTCGCCCTCTGTTGCAGCCCCTCTGTTTCTCGCCCTCTGTTTCAGCCCCTCTGTTTCAGTCCCTCTGTTTCTCGCCCTCTGTTTCAGCCCCTCTGTTTCTCGCCCTCTGCTTCAGCCCCTCTGTTTCAGCCCCTCTGTTTCAGCCCCTCTGTTTCTCGCCCTCTGTTTCAGCCCCTCTGTTTCTCGCACTCTGTTTCTGCCCCTCTGTTTCTCGCCCTCTGTTTCAGCCCCTCTGTTTCTCGCCCTCTGTTTCAGCCCCTCTGTTTCAGCCCCTATATTTCAGGCCCTCTGTTTCTCGTCCTCTGTTTGAGCCCCTCTGTTTCTCGCCCTCTGTTTCAGCCCCTCTGTTTCTTGCCCTCTGTTCCAGCCCTTCTGATTCAGCCCCTCTGTTTCAGCCCCTCTGATTCAGCCCCTCTGTTTCAGCCCCTCTGTTTCAGCCCCTCTGTTTCTCGCCCTCTGTTTCTCACCCTCTGTTTCTCGCCCTCTGTTTCAGCCCCTCTGTTTTTCACCCTCTGTTTCAGCCCCTCTGTTTCTCGACCTCTGTTTCAGGCTCTCTGTTTCAGCCCGTCTGTTTCAGCCCCTCTGTTTCAGCCCCTCTGTTTCTCGCCCTCTGTTTCTTGCCCGCTGTTTCAGCACCTTTGTTTCTCGCCCTCTGTTTCAGCCCCTCTGTTTCAGCCCCTCTGATTCAGCTCCTCTGTTTCAGCCCCTCTGTTTCTCGCCCTCTGTTTCAGCCCCTCTGTTTCTCGCCCTCTGTTTCAGCCCCTCTGTTTCTCGCCCTGTGTTTCAGCCCCTCTGTTTCAGCCCCTCTGTTTCAGCCCCTCTGTTTCTCGCCCTCTGTTTCAGCCCCTGTTTCTCGCCCTCTGTTTCAGTCCCTCTGTTTCTCGCCCTCTGGTTCAGCCCCTCTGTTTAAGCCCCTCTCTTTCAGCCCCTCTGTTTCAGCCCCTATGTTTCTCGCCCTCTGTTTCAGCCCCTCTGTTTCTCGCCCTCTGTTCAGCACCTATGTTTCTCGCCCTCTGTTTCAGCCCCTCTGTTTCTCGCCCTCTGTTTAAGCCCCTCTGTTTCAGCCCCTCTGTTTCTCGCCCTCTGTTTCTGCCCCTCTGTTTCTCGCCCTCTGTTTCAGCCCCTCTGTTTCTCGCCCTCTGTTTCAGCCCCGCTGATTCAGCCCCTCTGTTTCAGCCCCTCTGAATCAGCCCCTCTGATTCAGCCCCTCTGTTTCAGCCCCTCTGTTTCAGCCCCTCTGTTTCTCTCCCTCTGTTTCAGCCCCTCTGTTTCTCGCCCTCTGTTTCAGCCCCTCTGTTTCTCACCCTCTGTTTCTGCCCCTCTGTTTCTCGCCCTCTGTTTCAGCCCCTCTGTTTCTCGCCCTCTGTTTCAGCCCCTCTATTTCTCGCCCTCTGTTTCAACCCCTCTGTTTCAGCCCCTCTGTTTCTCGCCCTCTGTTGCAGCCCCTCTGTTTCTCGCCCTCTGATTCAGCCCCTCTGTTTCAGTCCCTCTGTTTCTCGCCCTCTGTTTCAGCCCCTCTGTTTCTCGCCCTCTGCTTCAGCCCCTCTGTTTCAGCCCCTCTGTTTCAGCCCCTCTGTTTCTCGCCCTCTGTTTCAGCCCCTCTGTTTCTCGCCCTCTGTTTCTGCCCATCTGTTTCTCGCCCTCTGTTTCAGCCCCTCTGTTTCTCGCCCTCTGTTTCAGCTCCTCTGTTTCAGCCCCTATATTTCAGGCCCTCTGTTTCTCGTCCTCTGTTTGAGCCCCTCTGTTTCTCGCCCTCTGTTTCAGCCCCTCTGTTTCTTGCCCTCTGTTCCAGCCCTTCTGATTCAGCCCCTCTGTTTCAGCCCCTCTGATTCAGCCCCTCTGTTTCAGCCCCTCTGTTTCAGCCCCTCTGTTTCTCGCCCTCTGTTTCTCACCCTCTGTTTCTCGCCCTCTGTTTCAGCCCCTCTGTTTTTCACCCTCTGTTTCAGCCCCTCTGTTTCTCGACCTCTGTTTCAGGCTCTCTGTTTCAGCCCGTCTGTTTCAGCCCCTCTGTTTCAGCCCCTCTGTTTCTCGCCCTCTGTTTCTTGCCCGCTGTTTCAGCACCTTTGTTTCTCGCCCTCTGTTTCAGCCCCTCTGTTTCAGCCCCTCTGATTCAGCTCCTCTGTTTCAGCCCCTCTGTTTCTCGCCCTCTGTTTCAGCCCTTCTGTTTCTCGCCCTCTGTTTCAGCCCCTCTGTTTCTCGCCCTGTGTTTCAGCCCCTCTGTTTCAGCCCCTCTGTTTCAGCCCCTCTGTTTCTCGCCCTCTGTTTCAGCCCCTGTTTCTCGCCCTCTGTTTCAGTCCCTCTGTTTCTCGCCCTCTGGTTCAGCCCCTCTGTTTCAGCCCCTCTCTTTCAGCCCCTCTGTTTCAGACCCTATGTTTCTCGCCCTCTGTTTCAGCCCCTCTGTTTCTCGCCCTCTGTTCAGCACCTATGTTTCTCGCCCTCTGTTTCAGCCCCTCTGTTTCTCGCCCTCTGTTTCAGCCCCTCTGTTTCAGCCCCTCTGTTTCTCGCCCTCTGTTTCTGCCCCTCTGTTTCTCGCCCTCTGTTTCAGCCCCTCTGTTTCTCGCCCTCTGTTTCAGCCCCGCTGATTCAGCCCCTCTGTTTCAGCCCCTCTGAATCAGCCCCTCTGATTCAGCCCCTCTGTTTCAGCCCCTCTGTTTCAGCCCCTCTGTTTCTCTCCCTCTGTTTCAGCCCATCTGATTCTCGCCCTCTGTTTCAGCCCCTCTGATTCTCGCCCTCTGTTTCAGCCCCTCTGATTCATCCCCTCTGTTTCAGCCCCTCTGAGACAGCCCCTCTGATTCAGCCCGTCTCATTCAGCCCCTCTGTTTCTTGCCCTCTGTTTCAGCCCGACTGTTTCAGCCCCTCTGTTTCAGCCCCTCTGTTTCTCACCCTCTGTTTCAGCCCCTCTGTTTCAGCCCCTCTGATTCAGCCCCTCTGATTCAGCCCCTCTGTTTCAGCGCCTCGGATTCAGCCCAGCCGATACAGCCCCTCTGTTTCTCGCCCTCTCTTTCAGCCCCTCTGTTTCAGCCCCTCTGTTTCAGCTCCTCTGTTTCAGTCCCTCTGTTTCTCACCCTCTGTTTCAGCCCCTCTGTTTCTCACCCTCTGTTTCAGCCCCTCTGATTCTCGCCCTCTGTTTCAGCCCCTCTGCTTCTCGCCCTCTGTTTCAGGCCCTCTGTTTCTCGCCCTCTGTTTCAGCCCCTCTGTTTCAGCCCCTCTGTTTCAGCCCCTCTGTTTCTCGCCCTCCGTTTCAGCCCCTCTGTTTCAGCCCCTCTGTTTCAGCCCCTCTGTTTCTCACCCTCTGTTTCAGCCCCTCTGTGTCTCGCCCTCTGTTTCAGCCCGTCTGTTTCTCGCCCTCTGTTTCAGCACCTTTGTTGCAGCCCCTCTGTTTCTCGCCCTCTGTTTCTGCCCCTCTGTTTCTCGCCCTCTGTTTCAGCCCCGCTGTTTCTCGCCCTCTGTTTCAGCCCCGCTGATTCAGCCCCTCTGTTTCAGCCCCTCTGAATCAGCCCCTCTGTTTCAGCCCCTCTGTTTCAGCCCCACTGTTTCAGCCCCTCTGTTTCTCACCCTCTGTTTCAGCCCCTCTGATTCTCGCCCTCTGTTTCAGCCCCTCTGTTTCTCGCCCTCTGTTTCAGCCCCTCTAATTCAGCCCCTCTGTTTCAGCCCCTCTGTTTCAGCCCCTCTGATTCAGCCCCTCTGATGCAGCCACTCTGTTTCTCGCCCGCTGTTTCAGCCCCTCTGTTTCAGCCCCTCTGTTTCTCACCCTCTGTTTCAGCCCCTCTGATTCAGCCCCTCTGATTCAGCCCCTCTGATTCAGCCCCTCTGTTTTCCGCCCCTCTGTTTCAGCCCCTCTGTTTCTCGCCCTCTGTTTCAGCCCCTCTGTTTCTCGCCCTCTGTTTCAGCCCCTCTGTTTCAGCCCTTCTGTTTCAGCCCCTCTTTTTCAGCGCCTCTGTTTCTCACCCTCTGTTTCAGCCCCTCTCTTTCTCGCCCTCTGTTTCAGCCCCTCTGATTCAGCCCCTCTGTTTCAGCCCCTCTGTTTCTCCCCCTCTGTTCCAGCCGCTCTGTTTCAGCCCCTCTGTTTCAGCCACTCTGTTTCAGCCCCTCTGTTTCAGCCCCTCTGTTTCTCGCCCTATGTTTCAGAAACTCTGTTTCTCGCCCTCCGATTCAGCCCCTCTGTTTCAGCCCGTCTGTTTCACCACTCTGTTTCTCGCCCTCTGTTTCAGTCACTCTGTTTCTCACCCTCTGTTTCAGCCCCTCTGATTCAGCCCCACTGTTTCTCGCCCTCTGTTTCAGCTCCTCTGTTTCTCGCCCTCTGTTTCAGCCCCTCTGTTTCAGCCCCTCTGTTTCAGCCCCTCTGTTTCTCGCCCTCTGTTCAGCCCCTCTGTTTCTCGCCCTCTGTTTCAGGCCCTCTGTTTCTCGCCCTCTGTTTCAGCCCCTCTGATTCAGCCCCTCTGTTTCAGCCCCTCTGATTCAGCCCCTCTGTTTCAGCCCCTCTGTTTCAACCCCTCTGTTTCAGCCCCTCTGTTTCTCGCCCTCTATTTCTCACCCTCTGTTTCTCGCCCTCTGTTTCAGACCCTCTGTTTTTCGCCCTCTGTTTCAGCCCCTCTGTTTGTCGCCCTCTGTTTCTCGCCCGCTGTTTCAGCCCCTTTTTTTCTCGCCCTCTGTTTCAGCCCCACTGTTTCAGCCCCTCTGATACAGCCACTCTGATTCAGCCCCTCTGTTTCTCGCCCTCTGTTTCAGCCCCGCTGTTTCAGCCCCTCTGTTTCAGCCCCTCTGTTTCTCGCCCTCTGTTTCAGCCCCTCTGTTTCTCGCCCTCTGTTTCAGCCCCTCTGTTTCTCGCCCTCTGTTTCAGCCCCTCTGTTTCAGCCCCTCTGTTTCACGCCCTCTGTTTCTGCCTCTCTGTTTCTCGCCCTCTGTTTCAGCCCCGCTGTTTCTCGCCCTCTGTTTCAGCCCCGCTGATTCAGCCCCTCTGTTTCAGACCCTCTGAATCAGCCCCTCTGATTCAGCCCCTCTGTTTCAGCCCCTCGGTTTCAGCCCCTCTGTTACAGCCCCTCTGTTTCAGCCCCTCTGAATCAGCCCCTCTGATTCAGCCCCTCTGTTTCAGCCCCTCAGTTTCAGCCCCTCTGTTACAGCCCCTCTGTTTCTCGCCCTCTGTTTCAGCCCCTCCGTTTCAGCCCCTCTGTTTCTCGCCCTCTGTTTCTCGCCCGCTGTTTCAGCCCCTTTTTTTCTCGCCCTCTGTTTCAGCCCCACTGTTTCAGCCCCTCTGATACAGCCACTCTGATTCAGCCCCTCTGTTTCTCGCCCTCTGTTTCAGCCCCTCTGTTTCAGCCCCTCTGTTTCAGCCCCTCTGTTTCTCGCCCTCTGTTTCAGCCCCTCTGTTTCTCGCCCTCTGTTTCTCGCCCGCTGTTTCAGCCCCTTTTTTTCTCGCCCTCTGTTTCAGCCCCACTGTTTCAGCCCCTCTGATACAGCCACTCTGATTCAGCCCCTCTGTTTCTCGCCCTCTGTTTCAGCCCCTCTGTTTCAGCCCCTCTGTTTCAGCCCCTCTGTTTCTCGCCCTCTGTTTCAGCCCCTCTGTTTCTCGCCCTCTGTTTCAGCCCCTCTGTTTCTCGCCCTCTGTTTCAGCCCCTCTGTTTCAGCCCCTCTGTTTCACGCCCTCTGTTTCTGCCTCTCTGTTTCTCGCCCTCTGTTTCAGCCCCGCTGTTTCTCGCCCTCTGTTTCAGCCCCGCTGATTCAGCCCCTCTGTTTCAGCCCCTCTGAATCAGCCCCTCTGATTCAGCCCCTCTGTTTCAGCCCCTCGGTTTCAGCCCCTCTGTTACAGCCCCTCTGTTTCAGCCCCTCTGAATCAGCCCCTCTGATTCAGCCCCTCTGTTTCAGCCCCTCAGTTTCAGCCCCTCTGTTACAGCCCCTCTGTTTCTCGCCCTCTGTTTCAGCCCCTCTGTTTCTCGCCCTCTGTTTCAGCTCCTCTGATTCAGCCCCTCTGTTTCAGCCCCTCTGATTCAGCCCCTCTGATTCAGCCCCTCTGATTCAACCCCTCTGTTTCTCGCCCTCTGTTTCAGCCCCTCTGTTTCAGCCCCTCTGTTTCTCACCCTCTGTTTCAGCCCCTCTGATTCAGCCCCTCTGATTCAGCCCCTCTGTTTCCCGCCCCTCTGTTTCAGCCCCTCTGTTTCTCGCCCTCTGTTTCAGCCCCTCTGTTTCTCGCCCTCTGTTTCAGCCCCACTGGTTCAGCCCCTCTGTTTCAGCCCCTCTGTTTCAGCGCCTCTGTTTCGCCCTCTGTTTCAGCCCCTCTGTTTCTCGCCCTCTGTTTCAGCCCCTTTGATTCAGCCCCTCTGTTTCAGCCCCTCTGTTTCTCCCCGTCTGTTCCAGCCCCTCTGTTTCAGCCCCTCTGTTTCAGCCACTCTGTTTCAGCCCCTCTGTTTCAGCCCCTCTGTTTCAGCCCCTCTGTTTCTCGCCCTCTGTTTCAGTCCCTCTGTTTCTCGCCCTCTGGTTCTGCCCCTCTGTTTCAGCCCCTCTCTTTCAGCCCCTCTGTTTCAGCCCCTATGTTTCTCGCCCTCTGTTTCAGCCCCTCTGTTTCTCGCCCTCTGTTCAGCACCTATGTTTCTCGCCCTCTGTTTCAGCCCCTCTGTTTCTCGCCCTCTGTTTCAGCCCCTCTGTTTCAGCCCCTCTGTTTCTCGCCCTCTGTTTCTGCCCCTCTGTTTCTCGCCCTCTGTTTCAGCCCCTCTGTTTCTCGCCCTCTGTTTCAGCCCCGCTGATTCAGCCCCTCTGTTTCAGCCCCTCTGAATCAGCCCCTCTGATTCAGCCCCTCTGTTTCAGCCCCTCTGTTTCAGCCCCTCTCTTTCTCTCCCTCTGTTTCAGCCCATCTGATTCTCGCCCTCTGTTTCAGCCCCTCTGATTCTCGCCCTCTGTTTCAGCCCCTCTGATTCAGCCCCTCTGTTTCAGCCCCTCTGAGACAGCCCCTCTGATTCAGCCAGTCTCATTCAGCCCCTCTGTTTCTCGCCCTCTGTTTCAGCCCGACTGTTTCAGCCCCTCTGTTTCAGCCCCTCTGTTTCTCACCCTCTGTTTCAGCCCCTCTGTTTCAGCCCCTCTGATTCAGCCCCTCTGATTCAGCCCCTCTGTTTCAGCGCCTCGGATTCAGCCCAGCCGATACAGCCCCTCTGTTTCTCGCCCTCTCTTTCAGCCCCTCTGTTTCAGCCCCTCTGTTTCAGCTCCTCTGTTTCAGTCCCTCTGTTTCTCGCCCTCTGTTTCAGCCCCTCTGTTTCTCACCCTCTGTTTCAGCCCCTCTGATTCTCGCCCTCTGTTTCAGCCCCTCTGCTTCTCGCCCTCTTTTTCAGGCCCTCTGTTTCTCGCCCTCTGTTTCAGCCCCTCTGTTTCAGCCCCTCTGTTTCAGCCCCTCTGTTTCTCGCCCTCCGTTTCAGCCCCTCTGTTTCAGCCCCTCTGTTTCAGCCCCTCTGTTTCTCACCCTCTGTTTCAGCCCCTCTGTGTCTCGCCCTCTGTTTCAGCCCCTCTGTTTCTCGCCCTCTGTTTCAGCACCTTTGTTGCAGCCCCTCTGTTTCTCGCCCTCTGTTTCTGCCCCTCTGTTTCTCGCCCTCTGTTTCAGCCCCGCTGTTTCTCGCCCTCTGTTTCAGCCCCGCTGATTCAGCCCCTCTGTTTCAGCCCCTCTGAATCAGCCCCTCTGTTTCAGCCCCTCTGTTTCTCGCCCTCTGTTTCAGCCCCTCTGTTTCTCGCCCTCTGTTTCAGCCCCTCTGATTCTCGCCCTCTGTTTCAGCCCCTCTGTTTCTCGCCCTCTGTTTCAGCCCCTCTAATTCAGCCCCTCTGTTTCAGCCCCTCTGATTCAGCCCCTCTGATTCAGCCCCTCTGATTCAGCCACTCTGTTTCTCGCCCGCTGTTTCAGCCCCTCTGTTTCAGCCCCTCTGTTTCAGGCCCTCTGTTTCTCACCCTCTGTTTCAGCCCCTCTGATTCAGCCCCTCTGATTCAGCCCCTCTGTTTTCCGCCCCTCTGTTTCAGCCCCTCTGTTTCTCGCCCTCTGTTTCAGCCCCTCTGTTTCTCGCCCTCTGTTTCAGCCCCTCTGTTTCAGCCCTTCTGTTTCAGCCCCTCTTTTTCAGCGCCTCTGTTTCTCGCCCTCTGTTTCAGCCCCTCTGTTTCTCGCCCTCTGTTTCAGCCCCTCTGATTCAGCCCCTCTGTTTCAGCCCCTCTGTTTCTCCCCCTCTGTTCCAGCCGCTCTGTTTCAGCCCCTCTGTTTCAGCCACTCTGTTTCAGCCCCTCTGTTTCAGCCCCTCTGTTTCTCGCCCTATGTTTCAGCCCCTCTGTTTCTCGCCCTCCGATTCAGCCCCTCTGTTTCAGCCCGTCTGTTTCACCACTCTGTTTCTCGCCCTCTGTTTCAGTCACTCTGTTTCTCACCCTCTGTTTCAGCCCCTCTGATTCAGCCACTCTGTTTCTCGCCCTCTGTTTCAGCTCCTCTGTTTCTCGCCCTCTGTTTCAGCCCCTCTGTTTCAGCCCCTCTGTTTCAGCCCCTCTGTTTCTCGCCCTCTGTTCAGCCCCTCTGTTTCTCGCCCTCTGTTTCAGGCCCTCTGTTTCTCGCCCTCTGTTTCAGCCCCTCTGATTCAGCCCCTTTGTTTCAGCCCCTCTGATTCAGCCCCTCTGTTTCAGCCCCTCTGTTTCTCACCCTCTGTTTCTCGCCCTCTGTTTCAGACCCTCTGTTTTTCGCCCTCTGTTTCAGCCCCTCTGTTTGTCGCCATCTGTTTCAGGCTGTCTGTTCCAGCCCGTCTGTTTCAGCCCCTCTCTTTCAGCCCCTCTGTTTCTCGCCCTCTGTTTCTCGCCCGCTGTTTCAGCCCCTCTGTTTCTCGCCCTCTGTTTCAGCCCCTCTGTTTCAGCCCCTCTGTTTCACGCCCTCTGTTTCTGCCTCTCTGTTTCTCGCCCTCTGTTTCAGCCCCGCTGTTTCTCGCCCTCTGTTTCAGCCCCGCTGATTCAGCCCCTCTGTTTCAGCCCCTCTGAATCAGCCCCTCTGATTCAGCCCCTCTGTTTCAGCCCCTCCGTTTCAGCCCCTCTGTTACAGCCCCTCTGTTTCAGCCCCTCTGAATCAGCCCCTCTGATTCAGCCCCTCTGTTTCAGCCCCTCAGTTTCAGCCCCTCTGTTACAGCCCCTCTGTTTCTCGCCCTCTGTTTCAGCCCCTCTGTTTCTCGCCCTCTGTTTCAGCTCCTCTGATTCAGCCCCTCTGTTTCAGCCCCTCTGATTCAGCCCCTCTGATTCAGCCCCTCTGATTCAACCCCTCTGTTTCTCGCCCTCTGTTTCAGCCCCTCTGTTTCAGCCCCTCTGTTTCTCACCCTCTGTTTCAGCCCCTCTGATTCAGCCCCTCTGATTCAGCCCCTCTGTTTCCCGCCCCTCTGTTTCAGCCCCTCTGTTTCTCGCCCTCTGTTTCAGCCCCTCTGTTTCTCGCCCTCTGTTTCAGCCCCACTGTTTCAGCCCCTCTGTTTCAGCCCCTCTGTTTCAGCGCCTCTGTTTCGCCCTCTGTTTCAGCCCCTCTGTTTCTCGCCCTCTGTTTCAGCCCCTCTGATTCAGCCCCTCTGTTTCAGCCCCTCTGTTTCTCCCCGTCTGTTCCAGCCCCTCTGTTTCAGCCCCTCTGTTTCAGCCACTCTGTTTCAGCCCCTCTGTTTCAGCCCCTCTGTTTCAGCCCCTCTGTTTCTCGCCCTCTGTTTCAGTCCCTCTGTTTCTCGCCCTCTGGTTCAGCCCCTCTGTTTCAGCCCCTCTCTTTCAGCCCCTCTGTTTCAGCCCCTATGTTTCTCGCCCTCTGTTTCAGCCCCTCTGTTTCTCGCCCTCTGTTCAGCACCTATGTTTCTCGCCCTCTGTTTCAGCCCCTCTGTTTCTCGCCCTCTGTTTCAGCCCCTCTGTTTCAGCCCCTCTGTTTCTCGCCCTCTGTTTCTGCCCCTCTGTTTCTCGCCCTCTGTTTCAGCCCCTCTGTTTCTCGCCCTCTGTTTCAGCCCCGCTGATTCAGCCCCTCTGTTTCAGCCCCTCTGAATCAGCCCCTCTGATTCAGCCCCTCTGTTTCAGCCCCTCTGTTTCAGCCCCTCTCTTTCTCTCCCTCTGTTTCAGCCCATCTGATTCTCGCCCTCTGTTTCAGCCCCTCTGATTCTCGCCCTCTGTTTCAGCCCCTCTGATTCAGCCCCTCTGTTTCAGCCCCTCTGAGACAGCCCCTCTGATTCAGCCCGTCTCATTCAGCCCCTCTGTTTCTCGCCCTCTGTTTCAGCCCGACTGTTTCAGCCCCTCTGTTTCAGCCCCTCTGTTTCTCACCCTCTGTTTCAGCCCCTCTGTTTCAGCCCCTCTGATTCAGCCCCTCTGATTCAGCCCCTCTGTTTCAGCGCCTCGGATTCAGCCCAGCCGATACAGCCCCTCTGTTTCTCGCCCTCTCTTTCAGCCCCTCTGTTTCAGCCCCTCTGTTTCAGCTCCTCTGTTTCAGTCCCTCTGTTTCTCGCCCTCTGTTTCAGCCCCTCTGTTTCTCACCCTCTGTTTCAGCCCCTCTGATTCTCGCCCTCTGTTTCAGCCCCTCTGCTTCTCGCCCGCTGTTTCAGGCCCTCTGTTTCTCGCCCTCTGTTTCAGCCCCTCTGTTTCAGCCCCTCTGTTTCAGCCCCTCTGTTTCTCGCCCTCTGTTTCAGCCCCTCTGTTTCAGCCCCTCTGTTTCAGCCCCTCTGTTTCTCACCCTCTGTTTCAGCCCCTCTGTGTCTCGCCCTCTGTTTCAGCCCCTCTGTTTCTCGCCCTCTGTTTCAGCACCTTTGTTGCAGCCCCTCTGTTTCTCGCCCTCTGTTTCTGCCCCTCTGTTTCTCGCCCTCTGTTTCAGCCCCGCTGTTTCTCGCCCTCTGTTTCAGCCCCGCTGATTCAGCCCCTCTGTTTCAGCCCCTCTGAATCAGCCCCTCTGTTTCAGCCCCTCTGTTTCAGCCCCACTGTTTCAGCCCCTCTGTTTCTCGCCCTCTGTTTCATCCCCTCTGATTCTCGCCCTCTGTTTCAGCCCCTCTGTTTCTCGCCCTCTGTTTCAGCCCCTCTAATTCAGCCCCTCTGTTTCAGCCCCTCTGATTCAGCCCCTCTGATTCAGCCCCTCTGATTCAGCCACTCTGTTTCTCGCCCGCTGTTTCAGCCCCTCTGTTTCAGCCCATCTGTTTCAGCCCCTCTGTTTCTCACCCTCTGTTTCAGCCCCTCTGATTCAGCCCCTCTGATTCAGCCCCTCTGATTCAGCCCCTCTGTTTTCCGCCCCTCTGTTTCAGCCCCTCTGTTTCTCGCCCTCTGTTTCAGCCCCTCTGTTTCTCGCCCTCTGTTTCAGCCCCTCTGTTTCAGCCCTTCTGTTTCAGCCCCTCATTTTCAGCGCCTCTGTTTCTCGCCCTCTGTTTCAGCCCCTCTGTTTCTCGCCATCTGTTTCAGCCCCTCTGATTCAGCCCCTCTGTTTCAGCCCCTCTGTTTCTCCCCCTCTGTTCCAGCCGCTCTGTTTCAGCCCCTCTGTTTCAGCCACTCTGTTTCAGCCCCTCTGTTTCAGCCCCTCTGTTTCTCGCCCTATGTTTCAGCCCCTCTGTTTCTCGCCCTCCGATTCAGCCCCTCTGTTTCAGCCCGTCTGTTTCACCACTCTGTTTCTCGCCCTCTGTTTCAGTCACTCTGTTTCTCACCCTCTGTTTCAGCCCCTCTGATTCAGCCACTCTGTTTCTCGCCCTCTGTTTCAGCTCCTCTGTTTCTCGCCCTCTGTTTCAGCCCCTCTGTTTCAGCCCCTCTGTTTCAGCCCCTCTGTTTCTCGCCCTCTGTTTCAGGCCCTCTGTTTCTCGCCCTCTGTTTCAGCCCCTCTGATTCAGCCCCTCTGTTTCAGCCCCTCTGATTCAGCCCCTCTGTTTCAGCCCCTCTGTTTCAACCCCTCTGTTTCTCGCCCTCTATTTCTCACCCTCTGTTTCTCGCCCTCTGTTTCAGACCCTCTGTTTTTCGCCCTCTGTTTCAGCCCCCCTGTTTGTCGCCCTCTGTTTCAGGCTGTCTGTTCCAGCCCGTCTGTTTCAGCCCCTCTCTTTCAGCCCCTCTGTTTCTCGCCCTCTGTTTCTCGCCCGCTGTTTCAGCCCCTTTTTTTCTCGCCCTCTGTTTCAGCCCCACTGTTTCAGCCCCTCTGATACAGCCACTCTGATTCAGCCCCTCTGTTTCTCGCCCTCTGTTTCAGCCCCTCTGTTTCAGCCCCTCTGTTTCAGCCCCTCTGTTTCTCGCCCTCTGTTTCAGCCCCTCTGTTTCTCGCCCTCTGTTTCAGCCCCTCTGTTTCAACCCCTCTGTTTCACGCCCTCTGTGTCTGCCTCTCTGTTTCTCGCCCTCTGTTTCAGCCCCGCTGTTTCTCGCCCTCTGTTTCAGCCCCGCTGATTCAGCCCCTCTGTTTCAGCCCCTCTGAATCAGCCCCACTGATTCAGCCCCTCTGTTTCAGCCCCTCGGTTTCAGCCCCTCTGTTACAGCCCCTCTGTTTCAGCCCCTCTGAATCAGCCCCTCTGATTCAGCCCCTCTGTTTCAGCCCCTCAGTTTTAGCCCCTCTGTTACAGCCCCTCTGTTTCTCGCCCTCTGTTTCAGCCCCTCTGTTTCTCGCCCTCTGTTTCAGCTCCTCTGATTCAGCCCCTCTGTTTCAGCCCCTCTGATTCAGCCCCTCTGATTCAGCCCCTCTGATTCAACCCCTCTGTTTCTCCCCCTCTGTTTCAGCCCCTCTGTTTCAGCCCCTCTGTTTCTCACCCTCTGTTTCAGCCCCTCTGATTCAGCCCCTCTGATTCAGCCCCTCTGTTTCCCGCCCCTCTGTTTCTGCCCCTCTGTTTCTCGCCCTCTGTTTCAGCCCCTCTGTTTCTCGCCCTCTGTTTCAGCCCCACTGTTTCAGCCCCTCTGTTTCAGCCCCTCTGTTTCAGCGCCTCTGTTTCGCCCTCTGTTTCAGCCCCTCTGTTTCTCGCCGTCTGTTTCAGCCCCTCTGATTCAGCCCCTCTGTTTCAGCCCCTCTGTTTCTCCCCGTCTGTTCCAGCCCCTCTGTTTCAGCCCCTCTGTTTCAGCCACTCTGTTTCAGCCCCTCTGTTTCAGCCCCTCTGTTTCAGCCCCTCTGTTTCTCGCCCTCTGTTTCTGCCCCTCTGTTTCTCGCCCTCTGTTTCAGCCCCGCTGATTCAGCCCCTCTGTTTCAGCCCCTCTGTTTCAGCCCCTCTGATTCAGCCCCTCTGTTTCAGCCCCTCTGTTTCAACCCCTCTGTTTCTCGCCCTCTATTTCTCACCCTCTGTTTCTCGCCCTCTGTTTCAGACCCTCTGTTTTTCGCCCTCTGTTTCAGCCCCCCTGTTTGTCGCCCTCTGTTTCAGGCTGTCTGTTCCAGCCCGTCTGTTTCAGCCCCTCTCTTTCAGCCCCTCTGTTTCTCGCCCTCTGTTTCTCGCCCGCTGTTTCAGCCCCTTTTTTTCTCGCCCTCTGTTTCAGCCCCACTGTTTCAGCACCTCTGATACAGCCACTCTGATTCAGCCCCTCTGTTTCTCGCCCTCTGTTTCAGCCCCTCTGTTTCAGCCCCTCTGTTTCAGCCCCTCTGTTTCTCGCCCTCTGTTTCAGCCCCTCTGTTTCTCGCCCTCTGTTTCAGCCCCTCTGTTTCAGCCCCTCTGTTTCACGCCCTCTGTTTCTGCCTCTCTGTTTCTCGCCCTCTGTTTCAGCCCCGCTGTTTCTCGCCCTCTGTTTCAGCCCCACTGATTCAGCCCCTCTGTTTCAGCCCCTCTGAATCAGCCCCACTGATTCAGCCCCTCTGTTTCAGCCCCTCGGTTTCAGCCCCTCTGTTACAGCCCCTCTGTTTCAGCCCCTCTGAATCAGCCCCTCTGATTCAGCCCCTCTGTTTCAGCCCCTCAGTTTTAGCCCCTCTGTTACAGCCCCTCTGTTTCTCGCCCTCTGTTTCAGCCCCTCTGTTTCTCGCCCTCTGTTTCAGCTCCTCTGATTCAGCCCCTCTGTTTCAGCCCCTCTGATTCAGCCCCTCTGATTCAGCCCCTCTGATTCAACCCCTCTGTTTCTCCCCCTCTGTTTCAGCCCCTCTGTTTCAGCCCCTCTGTTTCTCACCCTCTGTTTCAGCCCCTCTGATTCAGCCCCTCTGATTCAGCCCCTCTGTTTCCCGCCCCTCTGTTTCAGCCCCTCTGTTTCTCGCCCTCTGTTTCAGCCCCTCTGTTTCTCGCCCTCTGTTTCAGCCCCACTGTTTCAGCCCCTCTGTTTCAGCCCCTCTGTTTCAGCGCCTCTGTTTCGCCCTCTGTTTCAGCCCCTCTGTTTCTCGCCCTCTGTTTCAGCCCCTCTGATTCAGCCCCTCTGTTTCAGCCCCTCTGTTTCTCCCCGTCTGTTCCAGCCCCTCTGTTTCAGCCCCTCTGTTTCAGCCACTCTGTTTCAGCCCCTCTGTTTCAGCCCCTCTGTTTCAGCCCCTCTGTTTCTCGCCCTCTGTTTCAGCCCCTCTGTTTCTCGCCCTCTGTTTCAGCCCCTCTGTTTCAGCCCATCTGTTTCAGCCACTCTGTTTCTCGCCCTCTGTTTCAGCCCCTCTGTTTCTCACCCTCTGTTTCAGCCCCTCTGATTCAGCCCCTCTGTTTCTCGCCCTCTGTTTCAGTCCCTCTGTTTCAGCCCCTCTGATTCAGCCACTCTGTTTCTCGCCCTCTGTTTCAGCCCCTCTATTTCCCTCCCTCTGTTTCAGCCCCTCTGTTTCTCGCCCTCTGTTTCAGCCCCTCTGTTTCAGCCCGTCTGTTTCAGCCCCTCTGTTTCAGCCCCTCTGTTTCTCTCCCTCTGTTTCTCGCCCTCTGTTTCAGCCCCTCTGTTTTTCGCCCTCTGTTTCAGCCTCCTGTTTCTCGCACTCTGTTTCAGGCTCTCTGTTTCAGCCCCTCTGTTTCTCGCCCTCTGTTTCTCGCCCGCTGTTTCAGCCCCTTTGTTTCTCGCCCTCTGTTTCAGCCCCTCTGTTTCAGCCCCTCTGATTCAGCCCCTCTGATTCAGCCCCTCTGTTTCTCGCCCTCTGTTTCAGACCCTCTGTTTCAGCCCCTCTGTTTCAGCTCCTCTGTTTCAGCCCCTCTGTTTCTCACCCACTGTTTCAGCCCCTCTGTTTCTCGCCCTCTGTTTCAGCCCCTCTGTTTCTCCCCCTCTGTTTCAGACCCTCTGTTTCTCACCCTCTGTTTCTCGCCCTCTGTTTCAGGCCCACTTTTTCTCGCCCTCTGTTTCAGCCCCTCTGTTTCTGCCCCTCTGTTTCAGCCCCCCTGTTTCTCGCCCTCTGTTTCAGCCCCTCAGTTTCAACCCCTCTGTTTCAGCCCCTCTGTTTCTCACCCTCTTTTTCAGCCCCTCTGTGTCTCGCCCTCTGTTTCAGCCCCTCTGTTTCTCGCCCTCTGTTTTAGCCCCTTTGTTGCAGCCCCTCTGTTTCTCGCCCTCTGTCTCTACCCCTCTGTTTCTCGCCCTCTGTTTCAGCCCCTCTGTGTCTCGCCCTCTGTTTCAGCCCCTCTGTTTCTCGCCCTCTGTTTTAGCCCCTTTGTTGCAGCCCCTCTGTTTCTCGCCCTCTGTCTCTGCCCCTCTGTTCCTCGCCCTCTGTTACAGCCCCGCTGTTTCTCGCCCTCTGTTTCAGCCCCGCTGATTCAGCCCCTCTGTTTCAGCCCCTCTGAATCAGCCCCTCTGATTCAGCCCCTCTGTTTCAGCCCCACTGTTTCAGCCCCTCTGTTTCTCGCCCTCTGTTTCAGCCCCTCTGATTCTCGCCCTCTGTTTCAGCCCCTGTGTTTCTCGCCCTCTGTTTCAGCCCCTCTGATTCAGCCCCTCTGTTTCAGCCCCTCTGATTCAGCCCCTCTGATTCAGCCCCTCTGATTCAGCCACTCTGTTTCTCGCCCGCTGTTTCAGCCCCTCTGTTTCAGCCCCTCTGTTTCAGCCCCTCTGTTTCTCACCCTCTGTTTCAGCCCCTCTGATTCAGCCCCTCTGTTTCTCGCCCGCTGTTTCAGCCCCTCTGTTTCAGCCCCTCTGTTTCAGCCCCTCTGTTTCTCGCCCTCTGTTTCAGCCCCTCTGTTTCTCGCCCTCTGTTTCAGCCCCTCTGTTTCTCGCCCTCTGTTTCAGCCCCTCTGTTTCAGCCCCTCTGTTTCACGCCCTCTGTTTCTGCCTCTCTGTTTCTCGCCCTCTGTTTCAGCCCCGCTGTTTCTCGCCCTCTGTTTCAGCCCCGCTGATTCAGCCCCTCTGTTTCAGCCCCTCTGAATCAGCCCCTCTGATTCAGCCCCTCTGTTTCAGCCCCTCGGTTTCAGCCCCTCTGTTACAGCCCCTCTGATTCAGCCCCTCTGAATCAGCCCCTCTGATTCAGCCCCTCTGTTTCAGCCCCTCAGTTTCAGCCCCTCTGTTACAGCCCCTCTGTTTCTCGCCCTCTGTTTCAGCCCCTCTGTTTCTCGCCCTCTGTTTCAGCTCCTCTGATTCAGCCCCTCTGTTTCAGCCCCTCTGATTCAGCCCCTCTGATTCAGCCCCTCTGTTTCTCGCCCTCTGTTTCAGCCCCTCTGTTTCAGCCCCTCTGTTTCTCACCCTCTGTTTCAGCCCCTCTGATTCAGCCCCTCTGATTCAGCCCCTCTGTTTCCCGCCCCTCTGTTTCAGCCCCTCTGTTTCTCGCCCTCTGTTTCAGCCCCTCTGTTTCTCGCCCTCTGTTTCAGCCCCACTGTTTCAGCCCCTCTGTTTCAGCCCCTCTGTTTCAGCGCCTCTGTTTCGCCCTCTGTTTCAGCCCCTCTGTTTCTCGCCCTCTGTTTCAGCCCCTCTGATTCAGCCCCTCTGTTTCAGCCCCTCTGTTTCTCCCCGTCTGTTCCAGCCCCTCTGTTTCAGCCCCTCTGTTTCAGCCACTCTGTTTCAGCCCCTCTGTTTCAGCCCCTCTGTTTCAGCCCCTCTGTTTCTCGCCCTCTGTTTCAGCCCCTCTGTTTCTCGCCCTCTGTTTCAGCCCCTCTGTTTCAGCCCATCTGTTTCAGCCACTCTGTTTCTCGCCCTCTGTTTCAGCCCCTCTGTTTCTCACCCTCTGTTTCAGCCCCTCTGATTCAGCCCCTCTGTTTCTCGCCTTCTGTTTCAGTCCCTCTGTTTCAGCCCCTCTGATTCAGCCACTCTGTTTCTCGCCCTCTGTTTCAGCCCCTCTATTTCCCTCCCTCTGTTTCAGCCCCTCTGTTTCTCGCCCTCTGTTTCAGCCCCTCTGTTTCAGCCCGTCTGTTTCAGCCCCTCTGTTTCAGCCCCTCTGTTTCTCTCCCTCTGTTTCTCGCCCTCTGTTTCAGCCCCTCTGTTTTTCGCCCTCTGTTTCAGCCTCCTGTTTCTCGCACTCTGTTTCAGGCTCTCTGTTTCAGCCCCTCTGTTTCTCGCCCTCTGTTTCTCGCCCGCTGTTTCAGCCCCTTTGTTTCTCGCCCTCTGTTTCAGCCCCTCTGTTTCAGCCCCTCTGATTCAGCCCCTCTGATTCAGCTCCTCTGTTTCTCGCCCTCTGTTTCAGACCCTCTGTTTCAGCCCCTCTGTTTCAGCTCCTCTGTTTCAGCCCCTCTGTTTCTCACCCACTGTTTCAGCCCCTCTGTTTCTCGCCCTCTGTTTCAGCCCCTCTGTTTCTCTCCCTCTGTTTCAGACCCTCTGTTTCTCACCCTCTGTTTCTCACCCTCTGTTTCAGGCCCACTGTTTCTCGCCCTCTGTTTCAGCCCCTCTGTTTCAGCCCCTCTGTTTCAGCCCCCCTGTTTCTCGCCCTCTGTTTCAGCCCCTCTGTTTCAACCCCTCTGTTTCAGCCCCTCTGTTTCTCACCCTCTTTTTCAGCCCCTCTGTGTCTCGCCCTCTGTTTCAGCCCCTCTGTTTCTCGCCCTCTGTTTTAGCCCCTTTGTTGCAGCCCCTCTGTTTCTCGCCCTCTGTCTCTGCCCCTCTGTTTCTCGCCCTCTGTTTCAGCCCCTCTGTGTCTCGCCCTCTGTTTCAGCCCCTCTGTTTCTCGCCCTCTGTTTTAGCCCCTTTGTTGCAGCCCCTCTGTTTCTCGCCCTCTGTCTCTGCCCCTCTGTTTCTCGCCCTCTGTTTCAGCCCCGCTGTTTCTCGCCCTCTGTTTCAGCCCCGCTGATTCAGCCCCTCTGTTTCAGCCCCTCTGAATCAGCCCCTCTGATTCAGCCCCTCTGTTTCAGCCCCACTGTTTCAGCCCCTCTGTTTCTCGCCCTCTGTTTCAGCCCCTCTGATTCTCGCCTTCTGTTTCAGCCCCTCTGTTTCTCGCCCTCTGTTTCAGCCCCTCTGATTCAGCCCCTCTGTTTCAGCCCCTCTGATTCAGCCCCTCTGATTCAGCCCCTCTGATTCAGCCACTCTGTTTCTCGCCCGCTGTTTCAGCCCCTCTGTTTCAGCCCCTCTGTTTCAGCCCCTCTGTTTCTCACCCTCTGTTTCAGCCCCTCTGATTCAGCCCCTCTGATTCAACCCCAATGATTCAGCCCTTCTGTTTCCCTCCACTCTGTTTCAGCCCCTCTGTTTCTCGCCCTCTGTTTCAGCCCCTCTGTTTCTCGCCCTCTGTTTCAGCCCCTCTGTTTCAGCCCCTCTGTTTCAGCGCCTCTGTTTCTCGCCCTCTGTTTCAGCCCCTCTGTTTCAGCCCCTCTGTTTCTCCCCCTCTGTTCCAGCCCCTCTGTTTCAGCCCCTCTATTTCAGCCACTCTGTTTCAGCCCCTCTGTTTCAGCCCCTCTGTTTCTCGCCCTCCGATTCAACCCCTCTGTTTCAGCCCGTCTGTTTCAGCCACTCTGTTTCTCGCTCTCTGTTTCAGTCCCTCTGTTTCTCACCCTCTGTTTCTGCCCCTCTGATTCAGCCCCTCTGTTTCTCGCCCTCTGTTTCAGCCCCTCTGTTTCTCGCCCTCTGTTTCAGCCCCTCTGTTTCAGCCCCTCTGTTTCAGCCCCTCTGTTTCTCGCCCTCTGTTCAGCCCCTCTGTTTCTCGCCCTCTGCTTCAGGCCCTCTGTTTCTCGCCCTCTGTTTCAGCCCCTCTGTTTCAGCCCCTCTGTTTCAGCCCCTCTGATTCAGCCCCTCTGTTTCAGCCCCTCTGTTTCAGCCCCTCTGTTTCAGCCCCTCTGTTTCTCGCCCTCTATTTCTCACCCTCTGTTTCTCGCACTCTGTTTCAGCCCCTCTGTTTTTCGCCCTCTGTTTCAGCCCCTCTGTTTGTCGCCCTCTGTTTCAGGCTCTCTGTTTCAGCCCGTCTGTTTCAGCCCCTCTCTTTCAGCCCCTCTGTTTCTCGCCCTCTGTTTCTCGCCCAGTGTTTCAGCCCCTTTTTTTCTCGCCCTCTGTTTCAGCCCCACTGTTTCAGCCCCTCTGATACAGCCACTCTGATTCAGCCCCTCTGTTTCTCGCCCTCTGTTTCAGCCCCTCTCTTTCAGCCCCTCTGTTTCAGCCCCTCTGTTTCTCACCCTCTGTTTCAGCCCCTCTGTTTCTCACCCTCTGTTTCAGCCCCTCTGATTCAGCCCCTCTGATTCAGCCCCACTGATTCAGCCCCTCTGTTTCCCTCCACTCTGTTTCAGCCCCTCTGTTTCTCGCCCTCTGTTTCAGCCCCTCTGTTTCTCGCCCTCTGTTTCATCCCCTCTGTTTCAGCCCCTCTGTTTCAGTGCCTCTGTTTCTCGCCCTCTGTTTCAGCCCCTCTGTTTCTCGCCCTCTGTTTCAGCCCCTCTGATTCAGCCCCTCTGTTTTAGCCCCTCTGTTTCTCCCCCTCTGTTCCAGCCCCTCTGTTTCTCACCCTCTGTTTCAGCCACTCTGTTTCAGCCCCTCTGTTTCAGCCCCTCTGTTTCTCACCCTCTGTTTCAGCCCCTCTGTTTCTCGCCCTCCGATTCAGCCCCTCTGTTTCAGCCCGTCTGTTTCAGCCACTCTGTTTCTCGCTCTCTGTTTCAGTCCCTCTGTTTCTCACCCTCTGTTTCAGCCCCTCTGATTCAGCCCCTCTGTTTCTCGCCCTCTGTTTCAGCCCCTCTGTTTCTCGCCCTCTGTTTCAGCCCCTCTGTTTCAGCCCCTCTGTTTCAGCCCCTCTGTTTCTCGCCCTCTGTTCAGCCCCTCTGTTTCTCGCCCTCTGCTTCAGGCCCTCTGTTTCTCGCCCTCTGTTTCAGCCCCTCTGTTTCAGCCCCTCTGTTTCAGCCCCTCTGATTCAGCCCCTCTGTTTCAGCCCCTCTGTTTCAGCCCCTCTGTTTCAGCCCCTCTGTTTCTCGCCCTCTATTTCTCACCCTCTATTTCTCGCACTCTGTTTCAGTCCCTCTGTTTTTCGCCCTCTGTTTCAGCCCCTCTGTTTGTCGCCCTCTGTTTCAGGCTCTCTGTTTCAGCCCGTCTGTTTCAGCCCCTCTCTTTCAGCCCCTCTGTTTCTCGCCCTCTGTTTCTCGCCCACTGTTTCAGCCCCTTTTTTTCTCGCCCTCTGTTTCAGCCCCACTGTTTCAGCCCCTCTGATACAGCCACTCTGATTCAGCCCCTCTGTTTCTCGCCCTCTGATTCAGCCCCTCTGTTTCAGCCCCTCTGTTTCAGCCCCTCTGTTTCTCGCCCTCTGTTTCAGCCCCTCTGTTTCTCGCCCTCTGTTTCAGCCCCTCTGTTTCTCGCCCTCTGTTTCAGCCCCTCTGTTTCAGCCCCTCTGTTTCACGCCCTCTGTTTCTGCCTCTCTGTTTCTCGCCCTCTGTTTCAGCCCCTCTGTTTCTCACCCTCTGTTTCAGCCCCTCTGATTCAGGCCCTCTGTTTCTCGCCCTCTGTTTCTCCCCCTCTGTTCCAGCCCCTCTGTTTCAGCCCCTCTGCTTCAGCCACTCTGTTTCAGCCCCTCTGTTTCAGCCCCTCTGTTTCTCGCCCTCTGTTTCAGCCCCTCTGTTTCTCACCCTCTGTTCCAGCCCCTCTGTTTCAGCCCATCTGTTTCAGCCACTCTGTTTCTCGCCCTCTGTTTCAGCCCCTCTGTTTCTCACCCTCTGTTTCAGCCCCTCTGATTCAGCCCCTCTGTTTCTCGCCCTCTGTTTCAGCCCCTCTGTTTCTCGCCCTCTGTTTCAGCCCCTCTGTTTCTCGCCCTCTGTTTCAGCCCCTCTGTTTCAGCCCCTCTGATTCAGCCACTCTGTTTCTCGCCCTCTGTTTCAGCCCCTCTCTTTCCCTCCCTCTGTTTCAGCCCCTCTGTTTCTCGCCCTCTGTTTCAGCCCCTCTGTTTCAGCCCGTCTGTTTCAGCCCCTCTGTTTCAGCCCCTCTGTTTCTCACCCTCTGTTTCTCGCCCTCTGTTTCAGCCCCTCTGTTTTTCGCCCTCTGTTTCAGCCCCCTGTTTCTCGCCCTCTGTTTCAGGCTCTCTGTTTCAGCACCTCTGTTTCTCGCCCTCTGTTTCTCGCCCGCTGTTTCAGCCCCTTTGTTTCTCGCCCTCTGTTTCAGCCCCTCTGTTTCAGCCCCTCTGATTCAGCCCCTCTGATTCAGCCCCACTGTTTCTCGCACTCTGTTTCAGACCCTCTGTTTCAGCCCCTCTGTTTCAGCTCCTCTGTTTCAGCCCCTCTGTTTCTCACCCTCTGTTTCAGCCCCTCTGTTTCTCGCCCTCTGTTTCAGCCCCTCTGTTTCTCGCCCTCTGTTTCAGCCCCTCTGTTTCTCACCCTCTGTTTCAGCCCCTCTGTTTCAGCCCCTCTGTTTCTCGCCCTCTGTTTCTGCCCCTCTGTTTCTCGCCCTCTGTTTCAGCCCCGCTGATTCAGCCCCTCTGTTTCAGCCCCTCTGAATCAGCCCCTCTGATTCAGCCCCTCTGTTTCAGCCCCTCTGTTTCAGCCCCTCTGTTTCTCGCCCTCTGTTTCAGCCCCTCTGTTTCTCCACCTCTATTTCTCGCCCTCTGTTTCAGCCCCTCTGTTTCTCGCCCTCTGTTTCAGCCCCTCTGTTTCATCCCCTTTGTTTCTCGCCCTCTGGTTCTGCCCCTGTTTCTCGCCCTCTGTTTCAGCCCCGCTGTTTCTCGCCCTCTGTTTCAGCCCCTCTGATTCAGCTCCTCTGTTTCAGCCCCTCTGTTTCTCGCCCTCTGTTTCAGCCCCTCTGTTTCTCGCCCTCTGTTTCAGCCCCTCTGTTTCTCGCCCTGTGTTTCAGCCCCTCTGTTTCAGCCCCTCTGATTCAGCCCCTCTGTTTCTCGCCCTCTGTTTCTCCCCCTCTGTTCCAGCCCCTCTGTTTCAGCCCCTCTGCTTCAGCCACTCTGTTTCAGCCCCTCTGTTTCAGCCCCTCTGTTTCTCGCCCTCTGTTTCAGCCCCTCTGTTTCTCACCCTCTGTTCCAGCCCCTCTGTTTCAGCCCATCTGTTTCAGCCACTCTGTTTCTCGCCCTCTGTTTCAGCCCCTCTGTTTCTCACCCTCTGTTTCAGCCCCTCTGATTCAGCCCCTCTGTTTCTCGCCCTCTGTTTCAGCCCCTCTGTTTCTCGCCCTCTGTTTCAGCCCCTCTGTTTCTCGCCCTCTGTTTCAGCCCCTCTGTTTCAGCTCCTCTGATTCAGCCACTCTGTTTCTCGCCCTCTGTTTCAGCCCCTCTCTTTCCCTCCCTCTGTTTCAGCCCCTCTGTTTCTCGCCCTCTGTTTCAGCCCCTCTGTTTCAGCCCGTCTGTTTCAGCCCCTCTGTTTCAGCCCCTCTGTTTCTCACCCTCTGTTTCTCGCCCTCTGTTTCAGCCCCTCTGTTTTTCGCCCTCTGTTTCAGCCCCCTGTTTCTCGCCCTCTGTTTCAGGCTCTCTGTTTCAGCCCCTCTGTTTCTCGCCCTCTGTTTCTCGCCCGCTGTTTCAGCCCCTTTGTTTCTCGCCCTCTGTTTCAGCCCCTCTGTTTCAGCCCCTCTGATTCAGCCCCTCTGATTCAGCCCCACTGTTTCTCGCACTCTGTTTCAGACCCTCTGTTTCAGCCCCTCTGTTTCAGCTCCTCTGTTTCAGCCCCTCTGTTTCTCACCCTCTGTTTCAGCCCCTCTGTTTCTCGCCCTCTGTTTCAGCCCCTCTGTTTCTCGCCCTCTGTTTCAGCCCCTCTGTTTCTCACCCTCTGTTTCAGCCCCTCTGTTTCAGCCCCTCTGTTTCTCGCCCTCTGTTTCTGCCCCTCTGTTTCTCGCCCTCTGTTTCAGCCCCGCTGTTTCTCGCCCTCTGTTTCAGCCCCGCTGATTCAGCCCCTCTGTTTCAGCCCCTCTGAATCAGCCCCTCTGATTCAGCCCCTCTGTTTCAGCGCCTCTGTTTCAGCCCCTCTGTTTCTCGCCCTCTGTTTCAGCCCCTCTGTTTCTCCACCTCTATTTCTCGCCCTCTGTTTCAGCCCCTCTGTTTCTCGCCCTCTGTTTCAGCCCCTCTGTTTCATCCCCTTTGTTTCTCGCCCTCTGGTTCTGCCCCTGTTTCTCGCCCTCTGTTTCAGCCCCGCTGTTTCTCGCCCTCTGTTTCAGCCCCTCTGATTCAGCTCCTCTGTTTCAGCCCCTCTGTTTCTCGCCCTCTGTTTCAGCCCCTCTGTTTCTCGCCCTCTGTTTCAGCCCCTCTGTTTCTCGCCCTGTGTTTCAGCCCCTCTGTTTCAGCCCCTCTGTTTCAGCCCCTCTGTTTCTCGCCCTCTGTTTCAGCCCCTGTTTCTCGCCCTCTGTTTCAGTCCCTCTGTTTCTCGCCCTCTGGTTCAGCCCCTCTGTTTCAGCCCCTCTCTTTCAGCCCCTCTGTTTCAGCCCCTATGTTTCTCGCCCTCTGTTTCAGCCCCTCTGTTTCTCGCCCTCTGTTCAGCACCTATGTTTCTCGCCCTCTGTTTCAGCCCCTCTGTTTCTCGCCCTCTGTTTCAGCCCCTCTGTTTTTCGCCCTCTGTTTCAGCCCCCTGTTTCTCGCCCTCTGTTTCAGGCTCTCTGTTTCAGCCCCTCTGTTTCTCGCCCTCTGTTTCTCGCCCTCTGTTTCAGCCCCTCTGTTTCTCGCCCTCTGTTTCAGCCCCTCTGTTTCATCCCCTTTGTTTCTCGCCCTCTGGTTCTGCCCCTGTTTCTCGCCCTCTGTTTCAGCCCCGCTGTTTCTCGCCCTCTGTTTCAGCCCCTCTGATTCAGCTCCTCTGTTTCAGCCCCTCTGTTTCTCGCCTTCTGTTTCAGCCCCTCTGTTTCTCGCCCTCTGTTTCAGCCCCTCTGTTTCTCGCCCTGTGTTTCAGCCCCTCTGTTTCAGCCCCTCTGATTCAGCCCCTCTGTTTCTCGCCCTCTGTTTCTCCCCCTCTGTTCCAGCCCCTCTGTTTCAGCCCCTCTGCTTCAGCCACTCTGTTTCAGCCCCTCTGTTTCAGCCCCTCTGTTTCTCGCCCTCTGTTTCAGCCCCTCTGTTTCTCACCCTCTGTTCCAGCCCCTCTGTTTCAGCCCATCTGTTTCAGCCACTCTGTTTCTCGCCCTCTGTTTCAGCCCCTCTGTTTCTCACCCTCTGTTTCAGCCCCTCTGATTCAGCCCCTCTGTTTCTCGCCCTCTGTTTCAGCCCCTCTGTTTCTCGCCCGCTGTTTCAGCCCCTCTGTTTCTCGCCCTCTGTTTCAGCCCCTCTGTTTCAGCTCCTCTGATTCAGCCACTCTGTTTCTCGCCCTCTGTTTCAGCCCCTCTCTTTCCCTCCCTCTGTTTCAGCCCCTCTGTTTCTCGCCCTCTGTTTCAGCCCCTCTGTTACAGCCCGTCTGTTTCAGCCCCTCTGTTTCAGCCCCTCTGTTTCTCGCCCTCTGTTTCAGCCCCTCTGTTTTTCGCCCTCTGTTTCAGCCCCCTGTTTCTCGCCTTCTGTTTCAGGCTCTCTGTTTCAGCCCCTCTGTTTCTCGCCCTCTGTTTCTCGCCCGCTGTTTCAGCCCCTTTGTTTCTCGCCCTCTGTTTCAGCCCCTCTGTTTCAGCCCCTCTGATTCAGCCCCTCTGATTCAGCCCCACTGTTTCTCGCACTCTGTTTCAGACGCTCTGTTTCAGCCCCTCTGTTTCAGCTCCTCTGTTTCAGCCCCTCTGTTTCTCACCCTCTGTTTCAGCCCCTCTGTTTCTCGCCCTCTGTTTCAGCCCCTCTGTTTCTCGCCCTCTGTTTCAGCCCCTCTGTTTCTCACCCTCTGTTTCAGCCCCTCTGTTTCAGCCCCTCTGTTTCTCGCCCTCTGTTTCTGCCCCTCTGTTTCTCGCCCTCTGTTTCAGCCCCGCTGTTACTCGCCCTCTGTTTAAGCCCCGCTGATTCAGCCCCTCTGTTTCAGCCCCTCTGAATCAGCCCCTCTGATTCAGCCCCTCTGTTTCAGCCCCTCTGTTTCAGCCCCTCTGTTTCTCGCCTTCTGTTTCAGCCCCTCTGTTTCTCCACCTCTATTTCTCGCCCTCTGTTTCAGCCCCTCTGTTTCTCGCCCTCTGTTTCAGCCCCTCTGTTTCATCCCCTTTGTTTCTCGCCCTCTGGTTCTGCCCCTGTTTCTCGCCCTCTGTTTCAGCCCCGCTGTTTCTCGCCCTCTGTTTCAGCCCCTCTGATTCAGCTCCTCTGTTTCAGCCCCTCTGTTTCTCGCCCTCTGTTTCAGCCCCTCTGTTTCTCGCCCTGTGTTTCAGCCCCTCTGTTTCAGCCCCTCTGTTTCAGCCCCTCTGTTTCTCGCCCTCTGTTTCAGCCCCTGTTTCTCGCCCTCTGTTTCAGTCCCTCTGTTTCTCGACCTCTGGTTCAGCCCCTCTGTTTCAGCCCCTCTCTTTCAGCCCCTCTGTTTCAGCCCCTATGTTTCTCGCCCTCTGTTTCAGCCCCTCTGTTTCTCGCCCTCTGTTCAGCACCTATGTTTCTTGCCCTCTGTTTCAGCCCCTCTGTTTCTCGCCCTCTGTTTCATCCCCTCTGTTTCAGCCCCTCTGTTTCTCGCCCTCTGTTTCTGCCCCTCTGTTTCTCGCCCTCTGTTTCAGCCCCTCTGTTTCTCGCCCTCTGTTTCAGCCCCGCTGATTCAGCCCCTCTGTTTCAGCCCCTCTGAATCAGCCCCTCTGATTCAGCCCCTCTGTTTCAGCCCCTCTGTTTCAGCCCCTCTGTTTCTCTCCCTCTGTTTCAGCCCATCTGATTCTCGCCCTCTGTTTCAGCCCCTCTGATTCTCGCCCTCTGTTTCAGCCCCTCTGATTCAGCCCCTCTGTTTCAGCCCCTCTGAGACAGCCCCTCTGATTCAGCCCGTCTCATTCAGCCCCTCTGTTTCTCGCCCTCTGTTTCAGCCCGACTGTTTCAGCCCCTCTGTTTCAGCCCCTCTGTTTCTCACCCTCTGTTTCAGCCCCTCTGTTTCAGCCCCTCTGATTCAGCCCCTCTGATTCAGCCCCTCTGATTCAGCGCCTCTGATTCAGCCCAGCCGATACAGCCCCTCTGTTTCTCGCCCTCTCTTTCAGCCCCTCTGTTTCAGACCCTCTGTTTCAGCTCCTCTGTTTCAGTCCCTCTGTTTCTCGCCCTCTGTTTCAGCCCCTCTGTTTCTCGCCCTCTGTTTCAGCCCCTGTTTCTCGCCCTCTGTTTCAGTCCCTCTGTTTCTCGACCTCTGGTTCAGCCCCTCTGTTTCAGCCCCTCTCTTTCAGCCCCTCTGTTTCAGCCCCTATGTTTCTCGCCCTCTGTTTCAGCCCCTCTGTTTCTCGCCCTCTGTTCAGCACCTATGTTTCTTGCCCTCTGTTTCAGCCCCTCTGTTTCTCGCCCTCTGTTTCATCCCCTCTGTTTCAGCCCCTCTGTTTCTCGCCCTCTGTTTCTGCCCCTCTGTTTCTCGCCCTCTGTTTCAGCCCCTCTGTTTCTCGCCCTCTGTTTCAGCCCCGCTGATTCAGCCCCTCTGTTTCAGCCCCTCTGAATCAGCCCCTCTGATTCAGCCCCTCTGTTTCAGCCCCTCTGTTTCAGCCCCTCTGTTTCTCTCCCTCTGTTTCAGCCCATCTGATTCTCGCCCTCTGTTTCAGCCCCTCTGATTCTCGCCCTCTGTTTCAGCCCCTCTGATTCAGCCCCTCTGTTTCAGCCCCTCTGAGACAGCCCCTCTGATTCAGCCCGTCTCATTCAGCCCCTCTGTTTCTCGCCCTCTGTTTCAGCCCGACTGTTTCAGCCCCTCTGTTTCAGCCCCTCTGTTTCTCACCCTCTGTTTCAGCCCCTCTGTTTCAGCCCCTCTGATTCAGCCCCTCTGATTCAGCCCCTCTGTTTCAGCGCCTCTGATTCAGCCCAGCCGATACAGCCCCTCTGTTTCTCGCCCTCTCTTTCAGCCCCTCTGTTTCAGACCCTCTGTTTCAGCTCCTCTGTTTCAGTCCCTCTGTTTCTCGCCCTCTGTTTCAGCCTCTCTGTTTCTCACCCTCTGTTTCAGCCCCTCTGATTCTCGCCCTCTGTTTCAGCCCCTCTGCTTCTCGCCCTCTGTTTCAGGCCCTCTGTTTCTCGCCCTCTGTTTCAGCCCCTCTGTTTCAGCCCCTCTGTTTCAGCCCCTCTGTTTCTCGCCCTCCGTTTCAGCCCCTCTGTTTCAGCCCCTCTGTTTCAGCCCCTCTGTTTCTCACCCTCTGTTTCAGCCCCTCTGTGTCTCGCCCTCTGTTTCAGCCCCTCTGTTTCTCGCCCTCTGTTTCAGCACCTTTGTTGCAGCCCCTCTGTTTCTCGCCCTCTGTTTCTGCCCCTCTGTTTCTCGCCCTCTGTTTCAGCCCCGCTGTTTCTCGCCCTCTGTTTCAGCCCCGCTGATTCAGCCCCTCTGTTTCAGCCCCTCTGAATCAGCCGCTCTGTTTCAGCCCCTCTGTTTCAGCCCCACTGTTTCAGCCCCTCTGTTTCTCGCCCTCTGTTTCAGCCCCTCTGTTTCTCGCCCTCTGTTTCAGCCCCTCTAATTCAGCCCCTCTGTTTCAGCCCCTCTGATTCAGCCCCTCTGATTCAGCCCCTCTGATTCAGCCACTCTGTTTCTCGCCCGCTGTTTCAGCCCCTCTGTTTCAGCCCCTCTGTTTCAGCCCCTCTGTTTCTTACCCTCTGTTTCAGCCCCTCTGATTCAGCCCCTCTGATTCAGCCCCTCTGATTCAGCCCCTCTGTTTTCCGCCCCTCTGTTTCAGCCCCTCTGTTTCTCGCCCTCTGTTTCAGCCCCTCTGTTTCTCGCCCTCTGTTTCAGCCCCTCTGTTTCAGCCCCTCTAATTCAGCCCCTCTGTTTCAGCCCCTCTGATTCAGCCCCTCTGATTCAGCCCCTCTGATTCAGCCACTCTGTTTCTCGCCCGCTGTTTCAGCCCCTCTGTTTCAGCCCCTCTGTTTCAGCCCCTCTGTTTCTCACCCTCTGTTTCAGCCCCTCTGATTCAGCCCCTCTGATTCAGCCCCTCTGATTCAGCCCCTCTGTTTTCCGCCCCTCTGTTTCAGCCCCTCTGTTTCTCGCCCTCTGTTTCAGCCCCTCTGTTTCTCGCCCTCTGTTTCAGCCCCTCTGTTTCAGCCCTTCTGTTTCAGCCCCTCTTTTTCAGCGCCTCTGTTTCTCGCCCTCTGTTTCAGCCCCTCTGTTTCTCGCCCTCTGTTTCAGCCCCTCTGATTCAGGCCCTCTGTTTCAGCCCCTCTGTTTCTCCCCCTCTGTTCCAGCCGCTCTGTTTCAGCCCCTCTGTTTCAGCCACTCTGTTTCAGCCCCTCTGTTTCAGCCCCTCTGTTTCTCGCCCTATGTTTCAGCCCCTCTGTTTCTCGCCCTCCGATTCAGCCCCTCTGTTTCAGCCCGTCTGTTTCACCACTCTGTTTCTCGCCCTCTGTTTCAGTCACTCTGTTTCTCACCCTCTGTTTCAGCCCCTCTGATTCAGCCCCTCTGTTTCTCGCCCTCTGTTTCAGCTCCTCTGTTTCTCGCCCTCTGTTTCAGCCCCTCTGTTTCAGCCCCTCTGTTTCAGCCCCTCTGTTTCTCGCCCTCTGTTCAGCCCCTCTGTTTCTCGCCCTCTATTTCAGGCCCTCTGTTTCTCGCCCTCTGTTTCAGCCCCTCTGTTTCAGCCCCTTTGTTTCAGCCCCTCTGATTCAGCCCCTCTGTTTCAGCCCCTCTGTTTCTCGCCCTCTGTTCAGCCCCTCTGTTTCTCGCCCTCTGTTTCAGCCCCTCTGTTTCTCGCCCTCTGTTCAGCCCCTCTGTTTCTCGCCCTCTGTTTCAGGCCCTCTGTTTCTCGCCCTCTGTTTCAGCCCCTCTGATTCAGCCCCTCTGTTTCAGCCCCTCTGATTCAGCCCCTCTGTTTCAGCCCCTCTGTTTCAGCCCCTCTGTTTCTCGCCCTCTGTTCAGCCCCTCTGTTTCTCGCCCTCTGTTTCAGGCCCTCTGTTTCTCGCCCTCTGTTTCAGCCCCTCTGTTTCAGCCCCTCTGATTCAGCCCCTCTGTTTCAGCCCCTCTGTTTCAGCCCCTCTGTTTCTCGCCCTCTATTTCTCACCCTCTGTTTCTCGCCCTCTGTTTCAGACCCTCTGTTTTTCGCCCTCTGTTTCAGCCCCTCTGTTTGTCGCCCTCTGTTTCAGGCTGTCTGTTCCAGCCCGTCTGTTTCAGCCCCTCTCTTTCAGCCCCTCTGTTTCTCGCCCTCTGTTTCTCGCCCGCTGTTTCAGCCCCTTTTTTTCTCGCCCTCTGTTTCAGCCCCACTGTTTCAGCCCCTCTGATACAGCCACTCTGATTCAGCCCCTCTGTTTCTCGCCCTCTGTTTCAGCCCCTCTGTTTCAGCCCCTCTGTTTCAGCCCCTCTGTTTCTCGCCCTCTGTTTCAGCCCCTCTGTTTCTCGCCCTCTGTTTCAGCCCCTCTGTTTCTCGCCCTCTGTTTCAGCCCCTCTGTTTCAGCCCCTCTGTTTCACGCCCTCTGTTTCTGCCTCTCTGTTTCTCGCCCTCTGTTTCAGCCCCGCTGTTTCTCGCCCTCTGTTTCAGCCCCGCTGATTCAGCCCCTCTGTTTCAGCCCCTCTGAATCAGCCCCTCTGATTCAGCCCCTCTGTTTCAGCCCCTCGGTTTCAGCCCCTCTGTTACAGCCCCTCTGTTTCAGCCCCTCTGAATCAGCCCCTCTGATTCAGCCCCTCTGTTTCAGCCCCTCAGTTTCAGCCCCTCTGTTACAGCCCCTCTGTTTCTCGCCCTCTGTTTCAGCCCCACTGATTCTCGCCCTCTGTTTCAGCCCCTCTGATTCAGCCCCTCTGTTTCAGCCCCTCTGAGACCGCCCCTCTGATTCAGCCCGTCTCATTCAGCCCCTCTGTTTCTCGCCCTGTGTTTCAGCCCGACTGTTTCAGCCCCTCTGTTTCAGCCCCTCTGTTTCTCACCCTCTGTTTCAGCCCCTCTGTTTCAGCCCCTCTGATTCAGCCCCTCTGATTCAGCCCCTCTGTTTCAGCGCCTCGGATTCAGCCCAGCCGATACAGCCCCTCTGTTTCTCGCCCTCTCTTTCAGCCCCTCTGTTTCAGCCCCTCTGTTTCAGCTCCTCTGTTTCAGTCCCTCTGTTTCTCGCCCTCTGTTTCAGCCTCTCTGTTTCTCACCCTCTGTTTCAGCCCCTCTGATTCTCGCCCTCTGTTTCAGCCCCTCTGCTTCTCGCCCTCTGTTTCAGGCCCTCTGTTTCTCGCCCTCTGTTTCAGCCCCTCTGTTTCAGCCCCTCTGTTTCAGCCCCTCTGTTTCTCGCCCTCCGTTTCAGCCCCTCTGTTTCAGCCCCTCTGTTTCAGCCCCTCTGTTTCTCACCCTCTGTTTCAGCCCCTCTGTGTCTCGCCCTCTGTTTCAGCCCCTCTGTTTCTCGCCCTCTGTTTCAGCACCTTTGTTGCAGCCCCTCTTTTTCTCGCCCTCTGTTTCTGCCCCTCTGTTTCTCGCCCTCTGTTTCAGCCCCGCTGTTTCTCGCCCTCTGTTTCAGCCCCGCTGATTCAGCCCCTCTGTTTCAGCCCCTCTGAATCAGCCCCTCTGTTTCAGCCCCTCTGTTTCAGCCCCACTGTTTCAGCCCCTCTGTTTCTCGCCCTCTGTTTCAGCCCCTCTGATTCTCGCCCTCTGTTTCAGCCCCTCTGTTTCTCGCCCTCTGTTTCAGCCCCTCTAATTCAGCCCCTCTGTTTCAGCCCCTCTGATTCAGCCCCTCTGATTCAGCCCCTCTGATTCAGCCACTCTGTTTCTCGCCCGCTGTTTCAGCCCCTCTGTTTCAGCCCCTCTGTTTCAGCCCCTCTGTTTCTCACCCTCTGTTTCAGCCCCTCTGATTCAGCCCCTCTGATTCAGCCCCTCTGATTCAGCCCCTCTGTTTTCCGCCCCTCTGTTTCAGCCCCTCTGTTTCTCGCCCTCTGTTTCAGCCCCTCTGTTTCAGCCCTTCTGTTTTCCGCCCCTCTGTTTCAGCCCCTCTGTTTCTCGCCCTCTGTTTCAGCCCCTCTGTTTCAGCCCTTCTGTTTCAGCCCCTCTTTTTCAGCGCCTCTGTTTCTCGCCCTCTGTTTCAGCCCCTCTGTTTCTCGCCCTCTGTTTCAGCCCCTCTGATTCAGCCCCTCTGTTTCAGCCCCTCTGTTTCTCCCCCTCTGTTCCAGCCGCTCTGTTTCAGCCCCTCTGTTTCAGCCACTCTGTTTCAGCCCCTCTGTTTCAGCCCCTCTGTTTCTCGCCCTATGTTTCAGCCCCTCTGTTTCTCGCCCTCCGATTCAGCCCCTCTGTTTCAGCCCGTCTGTTTCACCACTCTGTTTCTCGCCCTCTGTTTCAGTCACTCTGTTTCTCACCCTCTGTTTCAGCCCCTCTGATTCAGCCCCTCTGTTTCTCGCCCTCTGTTTCAGCTCCTCTGTTTCTCGCCCTCTGTTTCAGCCCCTCTGTTTCAGCCCCTCTGTTTCAGCCCCTCTGTTTCTCGCCCTCTGTTCAGCCCCTCTGTTTCTCGCCCTCTGTTTCAGGCCCTCTGTTTCTCGCCCTCTGTTTCAGCCCCTCTGATTCAGCCCCTCTGTTTCAGCCCCTCTGTTTCTCGCCCTCTATTTCTCACCCTCTGTTTCTCGCCCTCTGTTTCAGACCCTCTGTTTTTCGCCCTCTGTTTCAGCCCCTCTGTTTGTCGCCCTCTGTTTCAGGCTGTCTGTTCCAGCCCGTCTATTTCAGCCCCTCTCTTTCAGCCCCTCTGTTTCTCGCCCTCTGTTTCTCGCCCGCTGTTTCAGCCCCTTTCTTTCTCGCCCTCTGTTTCAGCCCCACTGTTTCAGCCCCTCTGATACAGCCACTCTGATTCAGCCCCTCTGTTTCTCGCCCTCTGTTTCAGCCCCTCTGTTTCAGCCCCTCTGTTTCAGCCCCTCTGTTTCTCGCCCTCTGTTTCAGCCCCTCTGTTTCTCGCCCTCTGTTTCAGCCCCTCTGTTTCTCGCCCTCTGTTTCAGCCCCTCTGTTTCAGCCCCTCTGTTTCACGCCCTCTGTTTCTGCCTCTCTGTTTCTCGCCCTCTGTTTCAGCCCCGCTGTTTCTCGCCCTCTGTTTCAGCCCCGCTGATTCAGCCCCTCTGTTTCAGCCCCTCTGAATCAGCCCCTCTGATTCAGCCCCTCTGTTTCAGCCCCTCTGTTTCAGCCCCTCAGTTTCAGCCCCTCTGTTACAGCCCCTCTGTTTCTCGCCCTCTGTTTCAGCCCCTCTGTTTCTCGCCCTCTGTTTCAGCTCCTCTGATTCAGCCCCTCTGTTTCAGCCCCTCTGATTCTGCCCCTCTGATTCAGCCCCTCTGATTCAACCCCTCTGTTTCTCGCCCTCTGTTTCAGCCCCTCTGTTTCAGCCCCTCTGTTTCTCACCCTCTGTTTCAGCCCCTCTGATTCAGCCCCTCTGATTCAGCCCCTCTGTTTCCCGCCCCTCTGTTTCAGCCCCTCTGTTTCTCGCCCTCTGTTTCAGCCCCTCTGTTTCTCGCCCTCTGTTTCAGCCCCACTGTTTCAGCCCCTCTGTTTCAGCCCCTCTGATTCAGCGCCTCTGTTTCGCCCTCTGTTTCAGCCCCTCTGTTTCTCGCCCTCTGTTTCAGCCCCTCTGATTCAGCCCCTCTGTTTCAGCCCCTCTGTTTCTCCCCGTCTGTTCCAGCCCCTCTGTTTCAGCCCCTCTGTTTCAGCCCCTCTGTTTCTCGCCCTCCGATTCAGCCCCTCTGTTTCAGCCCGTCTGTTTCACCACTCTGTTTCTCGCCCTCTGTTTCAGTCACTCTGTTTCTCACCCTCTGTTTCAGCCCCTCTGATTCAGCCCCTCTGTTTCTCGCCCTCTGTTTCAGCTCCTCTGTTTCTCGCCCTCTGTTTCAGCCCCTCTGTTTCAGCCCCTCTGTTTCAGCCCCTCTGTTTCTCGCCCTCTGTTCAGCCCCTCTGTTTCTCGCCCTCTGTTTCAGGCCCTCTGTTTCTCGCCCTCTGTTTCAGCCCCTCTGATTCAGCCCCTTTGTTTCAGCCCCTCTGATTCAGCCCCTCTGTTTCAGCCCCTCTGTTTCTCGCCCTCTGTTCAGCCCCTCTGTTTCTCGCCCTCTGTTTCAGCCCCTCTGTTTCTCGCCCTCTGTTCAGCCCCTCTGTTTCTCGCCCTCTGTTTCAGGCCCTCTGTTTCAGCCCCTCTGTTTCAGCCCCTCTGATTTAGCGCCTCTGTTTCGCCCTCTGTTTCAGCCCCTCTGTTTCTCGCCCTCTGTTTCAGCCCCTCTGATTCAGCCCCTCTGTTTCAGCCCCTCTGTTTCTCCCCGTCTGTTCCAGCCCCTCTGTTTCAGCCCCTCTGTTTCAGCCCCTCTGTTTCTCGCCCTCCGATTCAGCCCCTCTGTTTCAGCCCGTCTGTTTCACCACTCTGTTTCTCGCCCTCTGTTTCAGTCACTCTGTTTCTCACCCTCTGTTTCAGCCCCTCTGATTCAGCCCCTCTGTTTCTCGCCCTCTGTTTCAGCTCCTCTGTTTCTCGCCCTCTGTTTCAGCCCCTCTGTTTCAGCCCCTCTGTTTCAGCCCCTCTGTTTCTCGCCCTCTGTTCAGCCCCTCTGTTTCTCGCCCTCTGTTTCAGGCCCTCTGTTTCTCGCCCTCTGTTTCAGCCCCTCTGATTCAGCCCCTTTGTTTCAGCCCCTCTGATTCAGCCCCTCTGTTTCAGCCCCTCTGTTTCTCGCCCTCTGTTTAGCCCCTCTGTTTCTCGCCCTCTGTTTCAGCCCCTCTGTTTCTCGCCCTCTGTTCAGCCCCTCTGTTTCTCGCCCTCTGTTTCAGGCCCTCTGTTTCTCGCCCTCTGTTTCAGCCCCTCTGATTCAGCCCCTCTGTTTCAGCCCCTCTGATTCAGCCCCTCTGTTTCAGCCCCTCTGTTTCAGCCCCTCTGTTTCTCGCCCTCTGTTCAGCCCCTCTGTTTCTCCCCGTCTGTTTCAGGCCCTCTGTTTCTCGCCCTCTGTTTCAGCCCCTCTGTTTCAGCCCCTCTGATTCAGCCCCTCTGTTTCAGCCCCTCTGTTTCAGCCCCTCTGTTTCTCGCCCTCTGTTCAGCCCCTCTGTTTCTCGCCCTCTATTTCTCACCCTCTGTTTCTCGCCCTCTGTTTCAGACCCTCTGTTTTTCGCCCTCTGTTTCAGCCCCTCTGTTTGTCGCCCTCTGTTTCAGGCTGTCTGTTCCAGGCCGTCTGTTTCAGCCCCTCTCTTTCAGCCCCTCTGTTTCTCGCCCTCTGTTTCTCGCCCGCTGTTTCAGCCCCTTTCTTTCTCGCCCTCTGTTTCAGCCCCACTGTTTCAGCCCCTCTGATACAGCCACTCTGATTCAGCCCCTCTGTTTCTCGCCCTCTGTTTCAGCCCCTCTGTTTCAGCCCCTCTGTTTCAGCCCCTCTGTTTCTCGCCCTCTGTTTCAGCCCCTCTGTTTCTCGCCCTCTGTTTCAGCCCCTCTGTTTCTCGCCCTCTGTTTCAGCCCCTCTGTTTCAGCCCCTCTGTTTCACGCCCTCTGTTTCTGCCTCTCTGTTTCTCGCCCTCTGTTTCAGCCCCGCTGTTTCTCGCCCTCTGTTTCAGCCCCGCTGATTCAGCCCCTCTGTTTCAGCCCCTCTGAATCAGCCCCTCTGATTCAGCCCCTCTGTTTCAGCCCCTCGGTTTCAGCCCCTCTGTTACAGCCCCTCTGTTTCAGCCCCTCTGAATCAGCCCCTCTGATTCAGCCCCTCTGTTTCAGCCCCTCAGTTTCAGCCCCTCTGTTACAGCCCCTCTGTTTCTCGCCCTCTGTTTCAGCCCCTCTGTTTCTCGCCCTCTGTTTCAGCTCCTCTGATTCAGCCCCTCTGTTTCAGCCCCTCTGATTCAGCCCCTCTGATTCAGCCCCTCTGATTCAACCCCTCTGTTTCTCGCCCTCTGTTTCAGCCCCTCTGTTTCAGCCCCTCTGTTTCTCACCCTCTGTTTCAGCCCCTCTGATTCAGCCCCTCTGATTCAGCCCCTCTGTTTCCCGCCCCTCTGTTACAGCCCCTCTGTTTCAGCCCCTCTGAATCAGCCCCTCTGATTCAGCCCCTCTGTTTCAGCCCCTCAGTTTCAGCCCCTCTGTTACAGCCCCTCTGTTTCTCGCCCTCTGTTTCAGCCCCTCTGTTTCTCGCCCTCTGTTTCAGCTCCTCTGATTCAGCCCCTCTGTTTCAGCCCCTCTGATTCAGCCCCTCTGATTCAACCCCTCTGTTTCTCGCCCTCTGTTTCAGCCCCTCTGTTTCAGCCCCTCTGTTTCTCACCCTCTGTTTCAGCCCCTCTGATTCAGCCCCTCTGATTCAGCCCCTCTGTTTCCCGCCCCTCTGTTTCAGCCCCTCTGTTTCTCGCCCTCTGTTTCAGCCCCTCTGTTTCTCGCCCTCTGTTTCAGCCCCACTGTTTCAGCCCCTCTGTTTCAGCCCCTCTGTTTCAGCGCCTCTGTTTCGCCCTCTGTTTCAGCCCCTCTGTTTCTCGCCCTCTGTTTCAGACCCTCTGTTTCTCCCCGTCTGTTCCAGCCCCTCTGTTTCAGCCCCTCTGTTTCAGCCACTCTGTTTCAGCCCCTCTGTTTCAGCCCCTCTGTTTCAGCCCCTCTGTTTCTCGCCCTCTGGTTCAGCCCCTCTGTTTCAGCCCCTCTCTTTCAGCCCCTCTGTTTCAGCCCCTATGTTTCTCGCCCTCTGTTTCAGCCCCTCTGTTTCTCGCCCTCTGTTTCAGCTCCTCTGTTTCTCGCCCTCTGTTTCAGCCCCTCTGTTTCTCGCCCTCTGTTTCAGCCCCTCTGTTTCAGCCCCTCTGTTTCTCGCCCTCTGTTTCTGCCCCTCTGTTTCTCGCCCTCTGTTTCAGCCCCTCTGTTTCTCGCCCTCTGTTTCAGCCCCGCTGATTCAGCCCCTCTGTTTCAACCCCTCTGAATCAGCCCCTCTGATTCAGCCCCTCTGTTTCAGCCCCTCTGTTTCAGCCCCTCTGTTTCTCTCCCTCTGTTTCAGCCCATCTGATTCTCGCCCTCTGTTTCAGCCCCACTGATTCTCGCCCTCTGTTTCAGCCCCTCTGATTCAGCCCCTCTGTTTCAGCCCCTCTGAGACCGCCCCTCTGATTCAGCCCGTCTCATTCAGCCCCTCTGTTTCTCGCCCTCTGTTTCAGCCCGACTGTTTCAGCCCCTCTGTTTCAGCCCCTCTGTTTCTCACCCTCTGTTTCAGCCCCTCTGTTTCAGCCCCTCTGATTCAGCCCCTCTGATTCAGCCCCTCTGTTTCAGCGCCTCGGATTCAGCCCAGCCGATACAGCCCCTCTGTTTCTCGCCCTCTCTTTCAGCCCCTCTGTTTAAGCCCCTCTGTTTCAGCTCCTCTGTTTCAGTCCCTCTGTTTCTCGCCCTCTGTTTCAGCCCCTCTGTTTCTCACCCTCTGTTTCAGCCCCTCTGATTCTCGCCCTCTGTTTCAGCCCCTCTGCTTCTCGCCCTCTGTTTCAGGCCCTCTGTTTCTCGCCCTCTGTTTCAGCCCCTCTGTTTCAGCCCCTCTGTTTCAGCCCCTCTGTTTCTCGCCCTCCGTTTCAGCCCCTCTGTTTCAGCCCCTCTGTTTCAGCCCCTCTGTTTCTCACCCTCTGTTTCAGCCCCTCTGTGTCTCGCCCTCTGTTTCAGCCCCTCTGTTTCTCGCCCTCTGTTTCAGCACCTTTGTTGCAGCCCCTCTGTTTCTCGCCCTCTGTTTCTGCCCCTCTGTTTCTCGCCCTCTGTTTCAGCCCCGCTGTTTCTCGCCCTCTGTTTCAGCCCCGCTGATTCAGCCCCTCTGTTTCAGCCCCTCTGAATCAGCCCCTCTGTTTCAGCCCCTCTGTTTCAGCCCCACTGTTTCAGCCCCTCTGTTTCTCGCCCTCTGTTTCAGCCCCTCTGATTCTCGCCCTCTGTTTCAGCCCCTCTGTTTCTCGCCCTCTGTTTCAGCCCCTCTAATTCAGCCCCTCTGTTTCAGCCCCTCTGATTCAGCCCCTCTGATTCAGCCCCTCTGATTCAGCCACTCTGTTTCTCGCCCGCTGTTTCAGCCCCTCTGTTTCAGCCCCTCTGTTTCAGCCCCTCTGTTTCTCACCCTCTGTTTCAGCCCCTCTGATTCAGCCCCTCTGATTCAGCCCCTCTGATTCAGCCCCTCTGTTTTCCGCCCCTCTGTTTCAGCCCCTCTGTTTCTCGCCCTCTGTTTCAGCCCCTCTGTTTCAGCCCTTCTGTTTTCCGCCCCTCTGTTTCAGCCCCTCTGTTTCTCGCCCTCTGTTTCAGCCCCTCTGTTTCAGCCCTTCTGTTTCAGCCCCTCTTTTTCAGCGCCTCTGTTTCTCGCCCTCTGTTTCAGCCCCTCTGTTTCTCGCCCTCTGTTTCAGCCCCTCTGATTCAGCCCCTCTGTTTCAGCCCCTCTGTTTCTCCCCCTCTGTTCCAGCCGCTCTGTTTCAGCCCCTCTGTTTCAGCCACTCTGTTTCAGCCCCTCTGTTTCAGCCCCTCTGTTTCTCGCCCTATGTTTCAGCCCCTCTGTTTCTCGCCCTCCGATTCAGCCCCTCTGTTTCAGCCCGTCTGTTTCACCACTCTGTTTCTCGCCCTCTGTTTCAGTCACTCTGTTTCTCACCCTCTGTTTCAGCCCCTCTGATTCAGCCCCTCTGTTTCTCGCCCTCTGTTTCAGCTCCTCTGTTTCTCGCCCTCTGTTTCAGCCCCTCTGTTTCAGCCCCTCTGTTTCAGCCCCTCTGTTTCTCGCCCTCTGTTCAGCCCCTCTGTTTCTCGCCCTCTGTTTCAGGCCCTCTGTTTCTCGCCCTCTGTTTCAGCCCCTCTGATTCAGCCCCTCTGTTTCAGCCCCTCTGTTTCTCGCCCTCTATTTCTCACCCTCTGTTTCTCGCCCTCTGTTTCAGACCCTCTGTTTTTCGCCCTCTGTTTCAGCCCCTCTGTTTGTCGCCCTCTGTTTCAGGCTGTCTGTTCCAGCCCGTCTGTTTCAGCCCCTCTCTTTCAGCCCCTCTGTTTCTCGCCCTCTGTTTCTCGCCCGCTGTTTCAGCCCCTTTTTTTCTCGCCCTCTGTTTCAGCCCCGCTGTTTCAGCCCCTCTGATACAGCCACTCTGATTCAGCCCCTCTGTTTCTCGCCCTCTGTTTCAGCCCCTCTGTTTCAGCCCCTCTGTTTCAGCCCCTCTGTTTCTCGCCCTCTGTTTCAGCCCCTCTATTTCTCGCCCTCTGTTTCAGCCCCGCTGATTCAGCCCCTCTGTTTCAGCCCCTCTGAATCAGCCCCTCTGATTCAGCCCCTCTGTTTCAGCCCCTCGGTTTCAGCCCCTCTGTTACAGCCTCTCTGTTTCAGCCCCTCTGAATCAGCCCCTCTGATTCAGCCCCTCTGTTTCAGCCCCTCAGTTTCAGCCCCTCTGTTACAGCCCCTCTGTTTCTCGCCCTCTGTTTCAGCCCCTCTGTTTCTCGCCCTCTGTTTCAGCTCCTCTGATTCAGCCCCTCTGTTTCAGCCCCTCTGATTCAGCCCCTCTGATTCAGCCCCTCTGATTCAACCCCTCTGTTTCTCGCCCTCTGTTTCAGCCCCTCTGTTTCAGCCCCTCTGTTTCTCACCCTCTGTTTCAGCCCCTCTGATTCAGCCCCTCTGATTCAGCCCCTCTGTTTCCCGCCCCTCTGTTTCAGCCCCTCTGTTTCTCGCCCTCTGTTTCAGCCCCTCTGTTTCTCGCCCTCTGTTTCAGCCCCACTGTTTCAGCCCCTCTGTTTCAGCCCCTCTGTTTCAGCGCCTCTGTTTCGCCCTCTGTTTCAGCCCCTCTGTTTCTCGCCCTCTGTTTCAGCCCCTCTGATTCAGCCCCTCTGTTTCAGCCCCTCTGTTTCTCCCCGTCTGTTCCAGCCCCTCTGTTTCAGCCCCTCTGTTTCAGCCACTCTGTTTCAGCCCCTCTGTTTCAGCCCCTCTGTTTCAGCCCCTCTGTTTCTCGCCCTCTGTTTCAGTCCCTCTGTTTCTCGCCCTCTGGTTCAGCCCCTCTGTTTCAGCCCCTCTCTTTCAGCCCCTCTGTTTCAGCCCCTCTGTTTCTCGCCCTCTGTTTCAGCTCCTCTGTTTCTCGCCCTCTGTTTCAGCCCCTCTGTTTCTCGCCCTCTGTTTCAGCCCCTCTGTTTCAGCCCCACTGTTTCTCGCCCTCTGTTTCTGCCCCTCTGTTTCTCGCCCTCTGTTTCAGCCCCTCTGTTTCTCGCCCTCTGTTTCAGCCCCGCTGATTCAGCCCCTCTGTTTCAACCCCGCTGAATCAGCCCCTCTGATTCAGCCCCTCTGTTTCAGCCCCTCTGTTTCAGCCCCTCTGTTTCTCTCCCTCTGTTTCAGCCCATCTGATTCTCGCCCTCTGTTTCAGCCCCACTGATTCTCGCCCTCTGTTTCAGCCCCTCTGATTCAGCCCCTCTGTTTCAGCCCCTCTGAGACCGCCCCTCTGATTCAGCCCGTCTCATTCAGCCCCTCTGTTTCTCGCCCTCTGTTTCAGCCCTACTGTTTCAGCCCCTCTGTTTCAGCCCCTCTGTTTCTCACCCTCTGTTTCAGCCCCTCTGTTTCAGCCCCTCTGATTCAGCCCCTCTGATTCAGCCCCTCTGTTTCAGCGCCTCGGATTCAGCCCAGCCGATACAGCCCCTCTGTTTCTCGCCCTCTCTTTCAGCCCCTCTGTTTCAGCCCCTCTGTTTCAGCTCCTCTGTTTCAGTCCCTCTGTTTCTCGCCCTCTGTTTCAGCCCCTCTGTTTCTCACCCTCTGTTTCAGCCCCTCTGATTCTCGCCCTCTGTTTCAGCCCCTCTGCTTCTCGCCCTCTGTTTCAGGCCCTCTGTTTCTCGCCCTCTGTTTCAGCCCCTCTGTTTCAGCCCCTCTGTTTCAGCCCCTCTGTTTCTCGCCCTCCGTTTCAGCCCCTCTGTTTCAGCCCCTCTGTTTCAGCCCCTCTGTTTCTCACCCTCTGTTTCAGCCCCTCTGTGTCTCGCCCTCTGTTTCAGCCCCTCTGTTTCTCGCCCTCTGTTTCAGCACCTTTGTTGCAGCCCCTCTGTTTCTCGCCCTCTGTTTCTGCCCCTCTGTTTCTCACCCTCTGTTTCAGCCCCGCTGTTTCTCGCCCTCTGTTTCAGCCCCGCTGATTCAGCCCCTCTGTTTCAGCCCCTCTGAATCAGCCCCTCTGTTTCAGCCCCTCTGTTTCAGCCCCACTGTTTCAGCCCCTCTGTTTCTCGCCCTCTGTTTCATCCCCTCTGATTCTCGCCCTCTGTTTCAGCCCCTCTGTTTCTCGCCCTCTGTTTCAGCCCCTCTAATTCAGCCCCTCTGTTTCAGCCCCTCTGATTCAGCCCCTCTGATTCAGCCCCTCTGATTCAGCCACTCTGTTTCTCGCCCGCTGTTTCAGCCCCTCTGTTTCAGCCCCTCTGTTTCAGCCCCTCTGTTTCTCACCCTCTGTTTCAGCCCCTCTGATTCAGCCCCTCTGATTCAGCCCCTCTGATTCAGCCCCTCTGTTTTCCGCCCCTCTGTTTCAGCCCCTCTGTTTCTCGCCCTCTGTTTCAGCCCCTCTGATTCAGCCCCTCTGTTTCAGCCCCTCTGTTTCAGCCCCTCTGTTTCTCTCCCTCTGTTTCAGCCCATCTGATTCTCGC
Source organism: Chiloscyllium punctatum (assembly GCF_047496795.1). Classification (NCBI taxonomy): domain Eukaryota; kingdom Metazoa; phylum Chordata; class Chondrichthyes; order Orectolobiformes; family Hemiscylliidae; genus Chiloscyllium; species Chiloscyllium punctatum. The sequence goes on along the minus strand of NW_027309852.1, from coordinate 388,572 downwards.
CCTCTGTTTCAGCCCCACTGATTCTCGCCCTCTGTTTCAGCCCCTCTGATTCAGCCCCTCTGTTTCAGCCCCTCTGAGACCGCCCCTCTGATTCAGCCCGTCTCATTCAGCCCCTCTGTTTCTCGCCCTCTGTTTCAGCCCTACTGTTTCAGCCCCTCTGTTTCAGCCCCTCTGTTTCTCACCCTCTGTTTCAGCCCCTCTGTTTCAGCCCCTCTGATTCAGCCCCTCTGATTCAGCCCCTCTGTTTCAGCGCCTCGGATTCAGCCCAGCCGATACAGCCCCTCTGTTTCTCGCCCTCTCTTTCAGCCCCTCTGTTTCAGCCCCTCTGTTTCAGCTCCTCTGTTTCAGTCCCTCTGTTTCTCGCCCTCTGTTTCAGCCCCTCTGTTTCTCACCCTCTGTTTCAGCCCCTCTGTTTCAGCCCCTCTGATTCAGCCCCTCTGATTCAGCCCCTCTGTTTCAGCGCCTCGGATTCAGCCCAGCCGATACAGCCCCTCTGTTTCTCGCCCTCTCTTTCAGCCCCTCTGTTTCAGCCCCGCTGATTCAGCCCCTCTGTTTCAGCCCCTCTGAATCAGCCCCTCTGTTTCAGCCCCTCTGTTTCAGCCCCACTGTTTCAGCCCCTCTGTTTCTCGCCCTCTGTTTCAGCCCCTCTGATTCTCGCCCTCTGTTTCAGCCCCTCTGTTTCTCGCCCTCTGTTTCAGCCCCTCTAATTCAGCCCCTCTGTTTCAGCCCCTCTGATTCAGCCCCTCTGATTCAGCCCCTCTGATTCAGCCACTCTGTTTCTCGCCCGCTGTTTCAGCCCCTCTGTTTCAGCCCCTCTGTTTCAGCCCCTCTGTTTCTCACCCTCTGTTTCAGCCCCTCTGATTCAGCCCCTCTGATTCAGCCCCTCTGATTCAGCCCCTCTGTTTTCCGCCCCTCTGTTTCAGCCCCTCTGTTTCTCGCCCTCTGTTTCAGCCCCTCTGTTTCAGCCCTTCTGTTTTCCGCCCCTCTGTTTCAGCCCCTCTGTTTCTCGCCCTCTGTTTCAGCCCCTCTGTTTCTCGCCCTCTGTTTCAGCCCCTCTGATTCAGCCCCTCTGTTTCAGCCCCTCTGTTTCTCCCCCTCTGTTCCAGCCGCTCTGTTTCAGCCCCTCTGTTTCAGCCACTCTGTTTCAGCCCCTCTGTTTCAGCCCCTCTGTTTCTCGCCCTATGTTTCAGCCCCTCTGTTTCTCGCCCTCCGATTCAGCCCCTCTGTTTCAGCCCGTCTGTTTCACCACTCTGTTTCTCGCCCTCTGTTTCAGTCACTCTGTTTCTCACCCTCTGTTTCAGCCCCTCTGATTCAGCCCCTCTGTTTCTCGCCCTCTGTTTCAGCTCCTCTGTTTCTCGCCCTCTGTTTCAGCCCCTCTGTTTCAGCCCCTCTGTTTCAGCCCCTCTGTTTCTCGCCCTCTGTTCAGCCCCTCTGTTTCTCGCCCTCTGTTTCAGGCCCTCTGTTTCTCGCCCTCTGTTTCAGCCCCTCTGATTCAGCCCCTCTGTTTCAGCCCCTCTGTTTCTCGCCCTCTATTTCTCACCCTCTGTTTCTCGCCCTCTGTTTCAGACCCTCTGTTTTTCGCCCTCTGTTTCAGCCCCTCTGTTTGTCGCCCTCTGTTTCAGGCTGTCTGTTCCAGCCCGTCTGTTTCAGCCCCTATCTTTCAGCCCCTCTGTTTCTCGCCCTCTGTTTCTCGCCCGCTGTTTCAGCCCCTTTTTTTCTCGCCCTCTGTTTCAGCCCCACTGTTTCAGCCCCTCTGATACAGCCACTCTGATTCAGCCCCTCTGTTTCTCGCCCTCTGTTTCAGCCCCTCTGTTTCAGCCCCTCTGTTTCAGCCCCTCTGTTTCTCGCCCTCTGTTTCAGCCCCTCTGTTTCTCGCCCTCTGTTTCAGCCCCTCTGTTTCAGCCCCTCTGTTTCACGCCCTCTGTTTCTGCCTCTCTGTTTCTCGCCCTCTGTTTCAGCCCCGCTGTTTCTCGCCCTCTGTTTCAGCCCCGCTGATTCAGCCCCTCTTTTTCAGCCCCTCTGAATCAGCCCCTCTGATTCAGCCCCTCTGTTTCAGCCCCTCTGTTTCAGCCCCTCAGTTTCAGCCCCTCTGTTACAGCCCCTCTGTTTCTCGCCCTCTGTTTCAGCCCCTCTGTTTCTCGCCCTCTGTTTCAGCTCCTCTGATTCAGCCCCTCTGTTTCAGCCCCTCTGATTCAGCCCCTCTGATTCAGCCCCTCTGATTCAACCCCTCTGTTTCTCGCCCTCTGTTTCAGCCCCTCTGTTTCAGCCCCTCTGTTTCTCACCCTCTGTTTCAGCCCCTCTGATTCAGCCCCTCTGATTCAGCCCCTCTGTTTCCCGCCCCTCTGTTTCAGCCCCTCTGTTTCTCGCCCTCTGTTTCAGCCCCTCTGTTTCTCGCCCTCTGTTTCAGCCCCACTGTTTCAGCCCCTCTGTTTCAGCCCCTCTGTTTCAGCGCCTCTGTTTCGCCCTCTGTTTCAGCCCCTCTGTTTCTCGCCCTCTGTTTCAGCCCCTCTGATTCAGCCCCTCTGTTTCAGCCCCTCTGTTTCTCCCCGTCTGTTCCAGCCCCTCTGTTTCAGCCCCTCTGTTTCAGCCACTCTGTTTCAGCCCCTCTGTTTCAGCCCCTCTGTTTCAGCCCCTCTGTTTCTCGCCCTCTGTTTCAGCCCCTCTGTTTCTCGCCCTCTGTTTCAGCCCCTCTGTTTCAGCCCATCTGTTTCAGCCACTCTGTTTCTCGCCCTCTGTTTCAGCCCCTCTGTTTCTCACCCTCTGTTTCAGCCCCTCTGATTCAGCCCCTCTGTTTCTCGCCCTCTGTTTCAGCCCCTCTATTTCCCTCCCTCTGTTTCAGCCCCTCTGTTTCTCGCCCTCTGTTTCAGCCCCTCTGTTTCAGCCCGTCTGTTTCAGCCCCTCTGTTTCAGCCCCTCTGTTTCTATCCCTATGTTCCTCGCCCTCTGTTTCAGCCCCTCTGTTTTTCGCCCTCTGTTTCAGCCTCCTGTTTCTCGCACTATGTTTCAGGCTCTCTGTTTCAGCCCCTCTGTTTCTCACCCTCTGTTTCTCGCCCGCTGTTTCAGACCCTTTGTTTCTCGCCCTCTGTTTCAGCCCCTCTGTTTCAGCCCCTCTGATTCAGCCCCTCTGATTCAGCCCCTCTATTTCTCGCCCTCTGTTTCAGACCCTCTGTTTCAGCCCCTCTGTTTCAGCTCCTCTGTTTCAGCCCCTCTGTTTCTCACCCACTGTTTCAGCCCCTCTGTTTCTCGCCCTCTGTTTCAGCCCCTCTGTTTCTCCCCCTCTGTTTCAGACCCTCTGTTTCTCACCCTCTGTTTCTCGCCCTCTGTTTCAGGCCCACTGTTTCTCGCCCTCTGTTTCAGCCCCTCTGTTTCAGCCCCTCTGTTTCAGCCCCCCTGTTTCTCGCCCTCTGTTTCAGCCCCTCTGTTTCAACCCCTCTGTTTCAGCCCCTCTGTTTCTCACCCTCTTTTTCAGCCCCTCTGTGTCTCGCCCTCTGTTTCAGCCCCTCTGTTTCTCGCCCTCTGTTTTAGCCCCTTTGTTGCAGCCCCTCTGTTTCTCGCCCTCTGTCTCTGCCCCTCTGTTTCTCGCCCTCTGTTTCAGCCCCTCTGTGTCTCGCCCTCTGTTTCAGCCCCTCTGTTTCTCGCCCTCTGTTTTAGCCCCTTTGTTGCAGCCCCTCTGTTTCTCGCCCTCTGTCTCTGCCCCTCTGTTTCTCGCCCTCTGTTTCAGCCCCGCTGTTTCTCGCCCTCTGTTTCAGCCCCGCTGATTCAGCCCCTCTGTTTCAGCCCCTCTGAATCAGCCCCTCTGATTCAGCCCCTCTGTTTCAGCCCCACTGTTTCAGCCCCTCTGTTTCTCGCCCTCTGTTTCAGCCCCTCTGATTCTCGCCCTCTGTTTCAGCCCCTCTGTTTCTCGCCCTCTGTTTCAGCCCCTCTGATTCAGCCCCTCTGTTTCAGCCCCTCTGATTCAGCCCCTCTGATTCAGCCCCTCTGATTCAGCCCCTCTGTTTCTCGCCCTCTGTTTCAGCCCCTCTGATTCAGCCCCTCTGTTTCTCGCCCTCTGTTTCAGCCCCTCTGTTTCAGCCCCTCTGTTTCAGCCCCTCTGTTTCTCGCCCTCTGTTTCAGCCCCTCTGTTTCTCGCCCTCTGTTTCAGCCCCTCTGTTTCTCGCCCTCTGTTTCAGCCCCTCTGATTCAGCCCCTCTGTTTCACGCCCTCTGTTTCTGCCTCTCTGTTTCTCGCCCTCTGTTTCAGCCCCGCTGTTTCTCGCCCTCTGTTTCAGCCCCGCTGATTCAGCCCCTCTGTTTCAGCCCCTCTGAATCAGCCCCTCTGATTCAGCCCCTCTGTTTCAGCCCCTCGGTTTCAGCCCCTCTGTTACAGCCCCTCTGTTTCAGCCCCTCTGAATCAGCCCCTCTGATTCAGCCCCTCTGTTTCAGCCCCTCAGTTTCAGCCCCTCTGTTACAGCCCCTCTGTTACATCCCCTCTGTTTCTCGCCCTCTGTTTCAGCCCCTCTGTTTCTCGCCCTCTGTTTCAGCTCCTCTGATTCAGCCCCTCTGTTTCAGCCCCTCTGATTCAGCCCCTCTGATTCAGCCCCTCTGATTCAACCCCTCTGTTTCTCGCCCTCTGTTTCAGCCCCTCTGTTTCAGCCCCTCTGTTTCTCACCCTCTGTTTCAGCCCCTCTGATTCAGCCCCTCTGATTCAGCCCCTCTGTTTCCCGCCCCTCTGTTTCAGCCCCTCTGTTTCTCGCCCTCTGTTTCAGCCCCTCTGTTTCTCGCCCTCTGTTTCAGCCCCACTGTTTCAGCCCCTCTGTTTCAGCCCCTCTGTTTCAGCGCCTCTGTTTCGCCCTCTGTTTCAGCCCCTCTGTTTCTCGCCCTCTGTTTCAGCCCCTCTGATTCAGCCCCTCTGTTTCAGCCCCTCTGTTTCTCCCCGTCTGTTCCAGCCCCTCTGTTTCAGCCCCTCTGTTTCAGCCACTCTGTTTCAGCCCCTCTGTTTCAGCCTCTCTGTTTCAGCCCCTCTGTTTCTCGCCCTCTGTTTCAGCCCCTCTGTTTCTCGCCCTCTGTTTCAGCCCCTCTGTTTCAGCCCATCTGTTTCAGCCACTCTGTTTCTCGCCCTCTGTTTCAGCCCCTCTGTTTCTCACCCTCTGTTTCAGCCCCTCTGATTCAGCCCCTCTGTTACTCGCCTTCTGTTTCAGTCCCTCTGTTTCAGCCCCTCTGATTCAGCCACTCTGTTTCTCGCCCTCTGTTTCAGCCCCTCTATTTCCCTCCCTCTGTTTCAGCCCCTCTGTTTCTCGCCCTCTGTTTCAGCCCCTCTGTTTCAGCCCGTCTGTTTCAGCCCCTCTGTTTCAGCCCCTCTGTTTCTCTCCCTCTGTTTCTCGCCCTCTGTTTCAGCCCCTCTGTTTTTCGCCCTCTGTTTCAGCCTCCTGTTTCTCGCACTCTGTTTCAGGCTCTCTGTTTCAGCCCCTCTGTTTCTCGCCCTCTGTTTCTCGCCCGCTGTTTCAGCCCCTTTGTTTCTCGCCCTCTGTTTCAGCGCCTCTGTTTCAGCCCCTCTGATTCAGCCCCTCTGTTTCTCGCCCTCTGTTTCAGACCCTCTGTTTCAGCCCCTCTGTTTCAGCTCCTCTGTTTCAGCCCCTCTGTTTCTCACCCACTGTTTCAGCCCCTCTGTTTCTCGCCCTCTGTTTCAGCCCCTCTGTTTCTCTCCCTCTGTTTCAGACCCTCTGTTTCTCACCCTCTGTTTCTCGCCCTCTGTTTCAGGCCCACTTTTTCTCGCCCTCTTTTTCAGGCCCTCTGTTTCAGCCCCTCTGTTTCAGCCCCCCTGTTTCTCGCCCTCTGTTTCAGCCCCTCTGTTTCAACCCCTCTGTTTCAGCCCCTCTGTTTCTCACCCTCTTTTTCAGCCCCTCTGTGTCTCGCCCTCTGTTTCAGCCCCTCTGTTTCTCGTCCTCTGTTTTAGCCCGTTTGTTGCAGCCCCTCTGTTTCTCGCCCTCTGTCTCTGCCCCTCTGTTTCTCGCCCTCTGTTTCAGCCCCTCTGTGTCTCGCCCTCTGTTTCAGTCCCTCTGTTTCTCGCCCTCTGTTTTAGCCCCTTTGTTGCAGCCCCTCTGTTTCTCGCCCTCTGTCTCTGCCCCTCTGTTTCTCGCCCTCTGTTTCAGCCCCGCTGTTTCTCGCCCTCTGTTTCAGCCCCGCTGATTCAGCCCCTCTGTTTCAGCCCCTCTGAATCAGCCCCTCTGATTCAGCCCCTCTGTTTCAGCCCCACTGTTTCAGCCCCTCTGTTTCTCGCCCTCTGTTTCAGCCCCTCTGATTCTCGCCCTCTGTTTCAGCCCCTCTGTTTCTCACCCTCTGTTTCAGCCCCTCTGATTCAGCCCCTCTGTTTCAGCCCCTCTGATTCAGCCCCTCTGATTCAGCCACTCTGTTTCTCGCCCGCTGTTTCAGCCCCTCTGTTTCAGCCCCTCTGTTTCTCACCCTCTGTTTCAGCCCCTCTGATTCAGCCCCTCTGATTCAGCCCCACTGATTCAGCCCCTCTGTTTCCCTCCACTCTGTTTCAGCCCCTCTGTTTCTCGCCCTGTGTTTCAGCCCCTCTGTTTCTCGCCCTCTGTTTCAGCCCCTCTGTTTCAGCCCCTCTGTTTCAGCGCCTCTGTTTCTCGCCCTCTGTTTCAGCCCCTCTGTTTCTCGCCCTCTGTTTCAGCCCCTCTGATTCAGCCCCTCTGTTTCAGCCCCTCTGTTTCTCCCACTCTGTTCCAGCCCCTCTGTTTCAGCCCCTCTGTTTCAGCCACTCTGTTTCAGCCCCTCTGTTTCAGCCCCTCTGTTTCTCGCCCTCCGATTCAGCCCCTCTGTTTCAGCCCGTCTGTTTCAGCCACTCTGTTTCTCGCCCTCTGTTCAGCCCCTCTGTTTCTCGCCCTCTGCTTCAGGCCCTCTGTTTCTCGCCCTCTGTTTCAGCCCCTCTGTTTCAGCCCCTCTGTTTCAGCCCCTCTGATTCAGCCCCTCTGTTTCAGCCCCTCTGTTTCAGCTCCTCTGTTTCAGCCCCTCTGTTTCTCGCCCTCTATTTCTCACCCTCTGTTTCTCGCACTCTGTTTCAGCCCCTCTGTTTTTCGCCCTCTGTTTCAGCCCCTCTGTTTGTCGCCCTCTGTTTCAGCCCCTCTGATTCAGCCCCTCTGTTTCTCGCCCTCTGCTTCAGGCCCTCTGTTTCTCGCCCTCTGTTTCAGCCCCTCTGTTTCAGCCCCTCTGTTTCAACCCCTCTGATTCAGCCCCTCTGTTTCAGCCCCTCTGTTTCAGCCCCTCTGTTTCAGCCCCTCTGTTTCTCGCCCTCTATTTCTCACCGTCTGTTTCTCGCCCACTGGTTCAGCCCCTTTTTTTCTCGCCCTCTGTTTCATCCCCACTGTTTCAGCCCCTCTGATACAGCCACTCTGATTCAGCCCCTCTGTTTCTCGCCCTCTGTTTCAGCCCCTCTGTTTCAGCCCCTCTGTTTCAGCCCCTCTGTTTCTCGCCCTCTGTTTCAGCCCCTCTGTTTCTCACCCTCTGTTTCAGCCCCTCTGATTCAGCCCCTCTGATTCAGCCCCACTGATTCAGCCCCTCTGTTTCCCTCCACTCTGTTTCAGCCCCTCTGTTTCTCGCCCTCTGTTTCAGCCCCTCTGTTTCTCGACCTCTGTTTCAGCCCCTCTGTTTCAGCCCCTCTGTTTCAGTGCCTCTGTTTCTCGCCCTCTGTTTCAGCCCCTCTGTTTCTCGCCCTCTGTTTCAGCCCCTCTGATTCAGCCCCTCTGTTTTAGCCCCTCTGTTTCTCCCCCTCTGTTCCAGCCCCTCTGTTTCTCACCCTCTGTTTCAGCCACTCTGTTTCAGCCCCTCTGTTTCAGCCCCTCTGTTTCTCACCCTCTGTTTCAGCCCCTCTGTTTCTCGCCCTCCGATTCAGCCCCTCTGTTTCAGCCCGTCTGTTTCAGCCACTCTGTTTCTCGCTCTCTGTTTCAGTCCCTCTGTTTCTCACCCTCTGTTTCAGCCCCTCTGATTCAGCCCCTCTGTTTCTCGCCCTCTGTTTCAGTCCCTCTGTTTCTCGCCCTCTGTTTCAGCCCCTCTGTTTCAGCCCCTCTGTTTCAGCCCCTCTGTTTCTCGCCCTCTGTTCAGCCCCTCTGTTTCTCGCCCTCTGCTTCAGGCCCTCTGTTTCTCGCCCTCTGTTTCAGCCCCTCTGTTTCAGCCCCTCTGTTTCAGCGCCTCTGATTCAGCCCCTCTGTTTCAGCCCCTCTGTTTCAGCCCCTCTGTTTCAGCCCCTCTGTTTCTCGCCCTCTATTTCTCACCCTCTGTTTCTCGCACTCTGTTTCAGCCCCTCTGTTTTTCGCCCTCTGTTTCAGCCCCTCTGTTTGTCGCCCTCTGTTTCAGGCTCTCTGTTTCAGCCCGTCTGTTTCAGCCCCTCTCTTTCAGCCCCTCTGTTTCTCGCCCTCTGTTTCTCGCCCACTGTTTCAGCCCCTTTTTTTCTCGCCCTCTGTTTCAGCCCCTCTGATTCAGCCCCTCTGTTTCAGCCCCTCTGATTCAGCCCCTCTGATTCAGCCCCTCTGATTCAGCCCCTCTGTTTCAGCCCCTCTGTTTCAGCCCCTCTGTTTCTCGCCCTCTGTTTCAGCCCCTCTGTTTCTCGTCCTCTGTTTCAGCCCCTCTGTTTCTCGCCCTCTGTTTCAGCCCCTCTGTTTCAGCCCCTCTGTTTCACGCCCTCTGTTTCTGCCTCTCTGTTTCTCGCCCTCTGTTTCAGCCCCTCTGTTTCTCACACTCTGTTTCAGCCCCTCTGATTCAGCCCCTCTGTTTCTCGTCCTCTGTTTCTCCCCCTCTGTTCCAGCCCCTCTGTTTCAGCCCCTCTGCTTCAGCCACTCTGTTTCAGCCCCTCTGTTTCAGCCCCTCTGTTTCAGCCCCTCTGTTTCTCGCCCTCTGTTTCTGCCCCTCTGTTTCTCGCCCTCTGTTTCAGCCCCGCTGTTTCTCGCCCTCTGTTTCAGCCCCGCTGATTCAGCCCCTCTGTTTCAGCCCCTCTGAATCAGCCCCTCTGATTCAGCCCCTCTGTTTCAGCCCCTCTGTTTCAGCCCCTCTGTTTCTCGCCCTCTGTTTCAGCCCCTCTGTTTCTCCACCTCTATTTCTCGCCCTCTGTTTCAGCCCCTCTGTTTCTCGCCCTCTGTTTCAGCCGCTCTGTTTCATCCCCTTTGTTTCTCGCCCTCTGGTTCTGCCCCTGTTTCTCGCTCTCTGTTTCAGCCCCGCTGTTTCTCGCCCTCTGTTTCAGCCCCGCTGATTCAGCCCCTCTGTTTCAGACCCTCTGAATCAGCCCCTCTGATTCAGCCCCTCTGTTTCAGCCCCTCTGTTTCAGCACCTCTCTTTCAGCCCCTCTGTTTCAGCCCCTCTGTTTCAGCCCTTCTGTTTTCCGCCCCTCTGATTCAGCCCCTCTGTTTCAGCCCCTCTGTTTCAGCCCTTCTGTTTTCCGCCCCTCTGTTTCAGCCCCTCTGTTTCTCGCCCTCTGTTTCAGCCCCTCTGTTTCTCGCCCTCTGTTTCAGCCCCTCTGATTCAGCCCCTCTGTTTCAGCCCCTCTGTTTCTCCCCCTCTGTTCCAGCCGCTCTGTTTCAGCCCCTCTGTTTCAGCCACTCTGTTTCAGCCCCTCTGTTTCAGCCCCTCTGTTTCTCGCCCTATGTTTCAGCCCCTCTGTTTCTCGCCCTCCGATTCAGCCCCTCTGTTTCAGCCCGTCTGTTTCACCACTCTGTTTCTCGCCCTCTGTTTCAGTCACTCTGTTTCTCACCCTCTGTTTCAGCCCCTCTGATTCAGCCCCTCTGTTTCTCGCCCTCTGTTTCAGCTCCTCTGTTTCTCGCCCTCTGTTTCAGCCCCTCTGTTTCAGCCCCTCTGTTTCAGCCCCTCTGTTTCTCGCCCTCTGTTCAGCCCCTCTGTTTCTCGCCCTCTGTTTCAGGCCCTCTGTTTCTCGCCCTCTGTTTCAGCCCCTCTGATTCAGCCCCTCTGTTTCAGCCCCTCTGTTTCTCGCCCTCTATTTCTCACCCTCTGTTTCTCGCCCTCTGTTTCAGACCCTCTGTTTTTCGCCCTCTGTTTCAGCCCCTCTGTTTGTCGCCCTCTGTTTCAGGCTGTCTGTTCCAGCCCGTCTGTTTCAGCCCCTATCTTTCAGCCCCTCTGTTTCTCGCCCTCTGTTTCTCGCCCGCTGTTTCAGCCCCTTTTTTTCTCGCCCTCTGTTTCAGCCCCACTGTTTCAGCCCCTCTGATACAGCCACTCTGATTCAGCCCCTCTGTTTCTCGCCCTCTGTTTCAGCCCCTCTGTTTCAGCCCCTCTGTTTCAGCCCCTCTGTTTCTCGCCCTCTGTTTCAGCCCCTCTGTTTCTCGCCCTCTGTTTCAGCCCCTCTGTTTCAGCCCCTCTGTTTCACGCCCTCTGTTTCTGCCTCTCTGTTTCTCGCCCTCTGTTTCAGCCCCGCTGTTTCTCGCCCTCTGTTTCAGCCCCGCTGATTCAGCCCCTCTTTTTCAGCCCCTCTGAATCAGCCCCTCTGATTCAGCCCCTCTGTTTCAGCCCCTCTGTTTCAGCCCCTCAGTTTCAGCCCCTCTGTTACAGCCCCTCTGTTTCTCGCCCTCTGTTTCAGCCCCTCTGTTTCTCGCCCTCTGTTTCAGCTCCTCTGATTCAGCCCCTCTGTTTCAGCCCCTCTGATTCAGCCCCTCTGATTCAGCCCCTCTGATTCAACCCCTCTGTTTCTCGCCCTCTGTTTCAGCCCCTCTGTTTCAGCCCCTCTGTTTCTCACCCTCTGTTTCAGCCCCTCTGATTCAGCCCCTCTGATTCAGCCCCTCTGTTTCCCGCCCCTCTGTTTCAGCCCCTCTGTTTCTCGCCCTCTGTTTCAGCCCCTCTGTTTCTCGCCCTCTGTTTCAGCCCCACTGTTTCAGCCCCTCTGTTTCAGCCCCTCTGTTTCAGCGCCTCTGTTTCGCCCTCTGTTTCAGCCCCTCTGTTTCTCGCCCTCTGTTTCAGCCCCTCTGATTCAGCCCCTCTGTTTCAGCCCCTCTGTTTCTCCCCGTCTGTTCCAGCCCCTCTGTTTCAGCCCCTCTGTTTCAGCCACTCTGTTTCAGCCCCTCTGTTTCAGCCCCTCTGTTTCAGCCCCTCTGTTTCTCGCCCTCTGTTTCAGCCCCTCTGTTTCTCGCCCTCTGTTTCAGCCCCTCTGTTTCAGCCCATCTGTTTCAGCCACTCTGTTTCTCGCCCTCTGTTTCAGCCCCTCTGTTTCTCACCCTCTGTTTCAGCCCCTCTGATTCAGCCCCTCTGTTTCTCGCCCTCTGTTTCAGCCCCTCTATTTCCCTCCCTCTGTTTCAGCCCCTCTGTTTCTCGCCCTCTGTTTCAGCCCCTCTGTTTCAGCCCGTCTGTTTCAGCCCCTCTGTTTCAGCCCCTCTGTTTCTATCCCTATGTTCCTCGCCCTCTGTTTCAGCCCCTCTGTTTTTCGCCCTCTGTTTCAGCCTCCTGTTTCTCGCACTATGTTTCAGGCTCTCTGTTTCAGCCCCTCTGTTTCTCACCCTCTGTTTCTCGCCCGCTGTTTCAGACCCTTTGTTTCTCGCCCTCTGTTTCAGCCCCTCTGTTTCAGCCCCTCTGATTCAGCCCCTCTGATTCAGCCCCTCTATTTCTCGCCCTCTGTTTCAGACCCTCTGTTTCAGCCCCTCTGTTTCAGCTCCTCTGTTTCAGCCCCTCTGTTTCTCACCCACTGTTTCAGCCCCTCTGTTTCTCGCCCTCTGTTTCAGCCCCTCTGTTTCTCCCCCTCTGTTTCAGACCCTCTGTTTCTCACCCTCTGTTTCTCGCCCTCTGTTTCAGGCCCACTGTTTCTCGCCCTCTGTTTCAGCCCCTCTGTTTCAGCCCCTCTGTTTCAGCCCCCCTGTTTCTCGCCCTCTGTTTCAGCCCCTCTGTTTCAACCCCTCTGTTTCAGCCCCTCTGTTTCTCACCCTCTTTTTCAGCCCCTCTGTGTCTCGCCCTCTGTTTCAGCCCCTCTGTTTCTCGCCCTCTGTTTTAGCCCCTTTGTTGCAGCCCCTCTGTTTCTCGCCCTCTGTCTCTGCCCCTCTGTTTCTCGCCCTCTGTTTCAGCCCCTCTGTGTCTCGCCCTCTGTTTCAGCCCCTCTGTTTCTCGCCCTCTGTTTTAGCCCCTTTGTTGCAGCCCCTCTGTTTCTCGCCCTCTGTCTCTGCCCCTCTGTTTCTCGCCCTCTGTTTCAGCCCCGCTGTTTCTCGCCCTCTGTTTCAGCCCCGCTGATTCAGCCCCTCTGTTTCAGCCCCTCTGAATCAGCCCCTCTGATTCAGCCCCTCTGTTTCAGCCCCACTGTTTCAGCCCCTCTGTTTCTCGCCCTCTGTTTCAGCCCCTCTGATTCTCGCCCTCTGTTTCAGCCCCTCTGTTTCTCGCCCTCTGTTTCAGCCCCTCTGATTCAGCCCCTCTGTTTCAGCCCCTCTGATTCAGCCCCTCTGATTCAGCCCCTCTGATTCAGCCCCTCTGTTTCTCGCCCTCTGTTTCAGCCCCTCTGATTCAGCCCCTCTGTTTCTCGCCCTCTGTTTCAGCCCCTCTGTTTCAGCCCCTCTGTTTCAGCCCCTCTGTTTCTCGCCCTCTGTTTCAGCCCCTCTGTTTCTCGCCCTCTGTTTCAGCCCCTCTGTTTCTCGCCCTCTGTTTCAGCCCCTCTGATTCAGCCCCTCTGTTTCACGCCCTCTGTTTCTGCCTCTCTGTTTCTCGCCCTCTGTTTCAGCCCCGCTGTTTCTCGCCCTCTGTTTCAGCCCCGCTGATTCAGCCCCTCTGTTTCAGCCCCTCTGAATCAGCCCCTCTGATTCAGCCCCTCTGTTTCAGCCCCTCGGTTTCAGCCCCTCTGTTACAGCCCCTCTGTTTCAGCCCCTCTGAATCAGCCCCTCTGATTCAGCCCCTCTGTTTCAGCCCCTCAGTTTCAGCCCCTCTGTTACAGCCCCTCTGTTACATCCCCTCTGTTTCTCGCCCTCTGTTTCAGCCCCTCTGTTTCTCGCCCTCTGTTTCAGCTCCTCTGATTCAGCCCCTCTGTTTCAGCCCCTCTGATTCAGCCCCTCTGATTCAGCCCCTCTGATTCAACCCCTCTGTTTCTCGCCCTCTGTTTCAGCCCCTCTGTTTCAGCCCCTCTGTTTCTCACCCTCTGTTTCAGCCCCTCTGATTCAGCCCCTCTGATTCAGCCCCTCTGTTTCCCGCCCCTCTGTTTCAGCCCCTCTGTTTCTCGCCCTCTGTTTCAGCCCCTCTGTTTCTCGCCCTCTGTTTCAGCCCCACTGTTTCAGCCCCTCTGTTTCAGCCCCTCTGTTTCAGCGCCTCTGTTTCGCCCTCTGTTTCAGCCCCTCTGTTTCTCGCCCTCTGTTTCAGCCCCTCTGATTCAGCCCCTCTGTTTCAGCCCCTCTGTTTCTCCCCGTCTGTTCCAGCCCCTCTGTTTCAGCCCCTCTGTTTCAGCCACTCTGTTTCAGCCCCTCTGTTTCAGCCTCTCTGTTTCAGCCCCTCTGTTTCTCGCCCTCTGTTTCAGCCCCTCTGTTTCTCGCCCTCTGTTTCAGCCCCTCTGTTTCAGCCCATCTGTTTCAGCCACTCTGTTTCTCGCCCTCTGTTTCAGCCCCTCTGTTTCTCACCCTCTGTTTCAGCCCCTCTGATTCAGCCCCTCTGTTACTCGCCTTCTGTTTCAGTCCCTCTGTTTCAGCCCCTCTGATTCAGCCACTCTGTTTCTCGCCCTCTGTTTCAGCCCCTCTATTTCCCTCCCTCTGTTTCAGCCCCTCTGTTTCTCGCCCTCTGTTTCAGCCCCTCTGTTTCAGCCCGTCTGTTTCAGCCCCTCTGTTTCAGCCCCTCTGTTTCTCTCCCTCTGTTTCTCGCCCTCTGTTTCAGCCCCTCTGTTTTTCGCCCTCTGTTTCAGCCTCCTGTTTCTCGCACTCTGTTTCAGGCTCTCTGTTTCAGCCCCTCTGTTTCTCGCCCTCTGTTTCTCGCCCGCTGTTTCAGCCCCTTTGTTTCTCGCCCTCTGTTTCAGCGCCTCTGTTTCAGCCCCTCTGATTCAGCCCCTCTGTTTCTCGCCCTCTGTTTCAGACCCTCTGTTTCAGCCCCTCTGTTTCAGCTCCTCTGTTTCAGCCCCTCTGTTTCTCACCCACTGTTTCAGCCCCTCTGTTTCTCGCCCTCTGTTTCAGCCCCTCTGTTTCTCTCCCTCTGTTTCAGACCCTCTGTTTCTCACCCTCTGTTTCTCGCCCTCTGTTTCAGGCCCACTTTTTCTCGCCCTCTTTTTCAGGCCCTCTGTTTCAGCCCCTCTGTTTCAGCCCCCCTGTTTCTCGCCCTCTGTTTCAGCCCCTCTGTTTCAACCCCTCTGTTTCAGCCCCTCTGTTTCTCACCCTCTTTTTCAGCCCCTCTGTGTCTCGCCCTCTGTTTCAGCCCCTCTGTTTCTCGTCCTCTGTTTTAGCCCGTTTGTTGCAGCCCCTCTGTTTCTCGCCCTCTGTCTCTGCCCCTCTGTTTCTCGCCCTCTGTTTCAGCCCCTCTGTGTCTCGCCCTCTGTTTCAGTCCCTCTGTTTCTCGCCCTCTGTTTTAGCCCCTTTGTTGCAGCCCCTCTGTTTCTCGCCCTCTGTCTCTGCCCCTCTGTTTCTCGCCCTCTGTTTCAGCCCCGCTGTTTCTCGCCCTCTGTTTCAGCCCCGCTGATTCAGCCCCTCTGTTTCAGCCCCTCTGAATCAGCCCCTCTGATTCAGCCCCTCTGTTTCAGCCCCACTGTTTCAGCCCCTCTGTTTCTCGCCCTCTGTTTCAGCCCCTCTGATTCTCGCCCTCTGTTTCAGCCCCTCTGTTTCTCACCCTCTGTTTCAGCCCCTCTGATTCAGCCCCTCTGTTTCAGCCCCTCTGATTCAGCCCCTCTGATTCAGCCACTCTGTTTCTCGCCCGCTGTTTCAGCCCCTCTGTTTCAGCCCCTCTGTTTCTCACCCTCTGTTTCAGCCCCTCTGATTCAGCCCCTCTGATTCAGCCCCACTGATTCAGCCCCTCTGTTTCCCTCCACTCTGTTTCAGCCCCTCTGTTTCTCGCCCTGTGTTTCAGCCCCTCTGTTTCTCGCCCTCTGTTTCAGCCCCTCTGTTTCAGCCCCTCTGTTTCAGCGCCTCTGTTTCTCGCCCTCTGTTTCAGCCCCTCTGTTTCTCGCCCTCTGTTTCAGCCCCTCTGATTCAGCCCCTCTGTTTCAGCCCCTCTGTTTCTCCCACTCTGTTCCAGCCCCTCTGTTTCAGCCCCTCTGTTTCAGCCACTCTGTTTCAGCCCCTCTGTTTCAGCCCCTCTGTTTCTCGCCCTCCGATTCAGCCCCTCTGTTTCAGCCCGTCTGTTTCAGCCACTCTGTTTCTCGCCCTCTGTTCAGCCCCTCTGTTTCTCGCCCTCTGCTTCAGGCCCTCTGTTTCTCGCCCTCTGTTTCAGCCCCTCTGTTTCAGCCCCTCTGTTTCAGCCCCTCTGATTCAGCCCCTCTGTTTCAGCCCCTCTGTTTCAGCTCCTCTGTTTCAGCCCCTCTGTTTCTCGCCCTCTATTTCTCACCCTCTGTTTCTCGCACTCTGTTTCAGCCCCTCTGTTTTTCGCCCTCTGTTTCAGCCCCTCTGTTTGTCGCCCTCTGTTTCAGCCCCTCTGATTCAGCCCCTCTGTTTCTCGCCCTCTGCTTCAGGCCCTCTGTTTCTCGCCCTCTGTTTCAGCCCCTCTGTTTCAGCCCCTCTGTTTCAACCCCTCTGATTCAGCCCCTCTGTTTCAGCCCCTCTGTTTCAGCCCCTCTGTTTCAGCCCCTCTGTTTCTCGCCCTCTATTTCTCACCGTCTGTTTCTCGCCCACTGGTTCAGCCCCTTTTTTTCTCGCCCTCTGTTTCATCCCCACTGTTTCAGCCCCTCTGATACAGCCACTCTGATTCAGCCCCTCTGTTTCTCGCCCTCTGTTTCAGCCCCTCTGTTTCAGCCCCTCTGTTTCAGCCCCTCTGTTTCTCGCCCTCTGTTTCAGCCCCTCTGTTTCTCACCCTCTGTTTCAGCCCCTCTGATTCAGCCCCTCTGATTCAGCCCCACTGATTCAGCCCCTCTGTTTCCCTCCACTCTGTTTCAGCCCCTCTGTTTCTCGCCCTCTGTTTCAGCCCCTCTGTTTCTCGACCTCTGTTTCAGCCCCTCTGTTTCAGCCCCTCTGTTTCAGTGCCTCTGTTTCTCGCCCTCTGTTTCAGCCCCTCTGTTTCTCGCCCTCTGTTTCAGCCCCTCTGATTCAGCCCCTCTGTTTTAGCCCCTCTGTTTCTCCCCCTCTGTTCCAGCCCCTCTGTTTCTCACCCTCTGTTTCAGCCACTCTGTTTCAGCCCCTCTGTTTCAGCCCCTCTGTTTCTCACCCTCTGTTTCAGCCCCTCTGTTTCTCGCCCTCCGATTCAGCCCCTCTGTTTCAGCCCGTCTGTTTCAGCCACTCTGTTTCTCGCTCTCTGTTTCAGTCCCTCTGTTTCTCACCCTCTGTTTCAGCCCCTCTGATTCAGCCCCTCTGTTTCTCGCCCTCTGTTTCAGTCCCTCTGTTTCTCGCCCTCTGTTTCAGCCCCTCTGTTTCAGCCCCTCTGTTTCAGCCCCTCTGTTTCTCGCCCTCTGTTCAGCCCCTCTGTTTCTCGCCCTCTGCTTCAGGCCCTCTGTTTCTCGCCCTCTGTTTCAGCCCCTCTGTTTCAGCCCCTCTGTTTCAGCGCCTCTGATTCAGCCCCTCTGTTTCAGCCCCTCTGTTTCAGCCCCTCTGTTTCAGCCCCTCTGTTTCTCGCCCTCTATTTCTCACCCTCTGTTTCTCGCACTCTGTTTCAGCCCCTCTGTTTTTCGCCCTCTGTTTCAGCCCCTCTGTTTGTCGCCCTCTGTTTCAGGCTCTCTGTTTCAGCCCGTCTGTTTCAGCCCCTCTCTTTCAGCCCCTCTGTTTCTCGCCCTCTGTTTCTCGCCCACTGTTTCAGCCCCTTTTTTTCTCGCCCTCTGTTTCAGCCCCTCTGATTCAGCCCCTCTGTTTCAGCCCCTCTGATTCAGCCCCTCTGATTCAGCCCCTCTGATTCAGCCCCTCTGTTTCAGCCCCTCTGTTTCAGCCCCTCTGTTTCTCGCCCTCTGTTTCAGCCCCTCTGTTTCTCGTCCTCTGTTTCAGCCCCTCTGTTTCTCGCCCTCTGTTTCAGCCCCTCTGTTTCAGCCCCTCTGTTTCACGCCCTCTGTTTCTGCCTCTCTGTTTCTCGCCCTCTGTTTCAGCCCCTCTGTTTCTCACACTCTGTTTCAGCCCCTCTGATTCAGCCCCTCTGTTTCTCGTCCTCTGTTTCTCCCCCTCTGTTCCAGCCCCTCTGTTTCAGCCCCTCTGCTTCAGCCACTCTGTTTCAGCCCCTCTGTTTCAGCCCCTCTGTTTCAGCCCCTCTGTTTCTCGCCCTCTGTTTCTGCCCCTCTGTTTCTCGCCCTCTGTTTCAGCCCCGCTGTTTCTCGCCCTCTGTTTCAGCCCCGCTGATTCAGCCCCTCTGTTTCAGCCCCTCTGAATCAGCCCCTCTGATTCAGCCCCTCTGTTTCAGCCCCTCTGTTTCAGCCCCTCTGTTTCTCGCCCTCTGTTTCAGCCCCTCTGTTTCTCCACCTCTATTTCTCGCCCTCTGTTTCAGCCCCTCTGTTTCTCGCCCTCTGTTTCAGCCGCTCTGTTTCATCCCCTTTGTTTCTCGCCCTCTGGTTCTGCCCCTGTTTCTCGCTCTCTGTTTCAGCCCCGCTGTTTCTCGCCCTCTGTTTCAGCCCCGCTGATTCAGCCCCTCTGTTTCAGACCCTCTGAATCAGCCCCTCTGATTCAGCCCCTCTGTTTCAGCCCCTCTGTTTCAGCACCTCTCTTTCAGCCCCTCTGTTTCAGCCCCTCTGTTTCAGCTCCGCTGTTTCAGCCCCTCTGTTTCTCGCCCTCTGTTTCAGCCCCTCTGTTTCTCGCCCTCTGTTTCAGCCCCTCTGTTTCAGCCCCTCTGTTTCAGCCCCTCTGTTTCTCGCCCTCTGTTTCAGCCACTCTGTTTCTCGCCCTCTGTTTCAGCCCCTCTGTTTCAGCCCCCCTGTTTCAGCCCCTCTGTTTCAGCCCCTCTGTTTCTCACCCTCTGTTTCAGCCCCTCTGTTTCTCGCCCTCTGTTTCAGCCCCTCTGTTTCTCGCCCTCTGTTTCAGCCCCTCTGTTTCCGCCCCTCTGTTTCTCGCCCTCTGTTTCTGCCCCTCTGTTTCTCGCCCTCTGTTTCAGCCCCGCTGTTTCTCGCCCTCCGTTTCAGCCCCGCTGATTCAGCCCCTCTGTTTCAGCCCCTCTGAATCAGCCCCTCTGATTCAGCCCCTCTGTTTCAGCCCCACTGTTTCAGCCCCTCTGTTACAGCCCCTCTGTTTCAGCCCCTCTGATTCTCGCCCTCTGTTCCAGCCCCTCTGTTTCTCGCCGTCTGTTTCAGCCCCTCTTATTCAGCCCCTCTGTTTCAGCCCCTCTGATTCAGCCCCTCTGATTCAGCCCCTCTGATTCAGCCCCTCTGTTTCTCGCCCTCTGTTTCAGCCCCTCTGTTTCAGCCCCTCTGTTTCAGCCCCTCTGTTTCTCACCCTCTGTTTCAGCCCCTCTGATTCAGCCTCTCTGATTCAGCCCCTCTGATTCAGCCCCTCTGTTTCCCGCCCCTCTGTTTCAGTCCCTCTGTTTCTCGCCCGCTGTTTCAGCCCCTCTGTTTCTCGCCCTCTGTTTCAGCCTCTCTGTTTCAGCGCCTCTGTTTCAGCGCCTCTGTTTCTCGCCCTCTGTTTCAGCCCCTCTGTTTCTCGCCCTCTGTTTCAGCCCCTCTGATTCAGCACCTCTGTTTCAGCCCCTCTGTTTCTCCCCCTCTGTTCCAGCCCCTCTGTTTCTCCCCCTCTGTTTCAGCCCCTCTGTTTCAGCCCCTCTGTTTCAGCCCCTCTGTTTCAGCCCCTCTGTTTCTCCCCCTCTGTTTCAGCCCCTCTGTTTCTCGCCCTCCGATTCAGCCCCTCTGTTTCAGCCCGTCTGTTTCAGCCCCGCTGATTCAGCCCCTCTGTTTCAGCCCCTCTGAATCAGCCCCTCTGATTCAGCCCCTCTGTTTCAGCCCCTCTGTTTCAGCCCCTCTGTTTCTCCCCCTCTGTTTCAGCCCCTCTGTTTCTCGCCCTCCGATTCAGCCCCTCTGTTTCAGCCCGTCTGTTTCAGCCACTCTGTTTCTCGCCCTCTGTTTCAGCCCCTCTGTTTCTCACCCTCTGTTTCAGCCCCTCTGATTCAGCCCCTCTGTTTCTCACCCTCTGTTTCAGCCCCTCTGTTTCTCCCAGTCTGTTTCAGCTCCTCTGTTTCAGCCCCTCTGTTTCAGCCCCTCTGTTTCTCGCCCTCTGTTTCAGCCCCTCTGTTTCTCGCCCTCTGTTTCAGCCCCTCTGATTCAGCCCCTCTGTTTCAGCACCTCTGATTCAGCCCCTCTGTTTCAGCCCCTCTGTTTCAGCCCCTCTGTTTCAGCCCCTCTGTTTCTCACCCTCTATTTCTCACCCTCTGATTCTTGCCCTCTGTTTCAGCCCCTCTGTTTTTCGCCCTCTGTTTCAGCCCCTCTGTTTCTCGCCCTCTGTTTCAGGCTCTCTGTTTCAGCGGGTCTGTTTCAGCCCCTCTGTTTCAGCCCCTCTGTTTCTCGCCCTCTGTTTCTCGCCCGCTGTTTCAGCCCCTTTTTTTCTCGCCCTCTGTTTCAAACCCCACTGTTTCAGCCACTCTGATTCAGCCCCTCTGATTCAGCCCCTCTGTTTCTCGCCCTCTGTTTCAGCCCCTCTGTTTCAGCCCCTCTGTTTCTCGCCCTCTGTTTCAGCCCCTCTGTTTCTCGTCCTCTGTTTCAGCCCCTCTGTTTCAGCCCCTCTGTTTCTCGCCCTCTGTTTCTGCCCCTCTGTTTCTCGCCCTCTGTTTCAGCCCCGCTGTTTCTCGCCCTCTGTTTCAGCCCCGCTGATTCAGCCCCTCTGTTTCAGCCCCTCTGAATCAGCCCCTCTGATTCAGCCCCTCTGTTTCAGCCCCTCTGTTTCAGCCCCTCTGTTTCAACCCCTCTGTTTCTCGCCCTCTGTTTCAGCCCCTCTGATTCTCGCCCTCTGTTTCAGCCCCTCTGTTTCTCGCACTCTGTTTCAGCCCCTCTGATTCAGCCCCTCTGTTTCAGCCCCTCTGATTCAGCCCCTCTGATTCAGCCCCTCTGATTCAGCCCCTCTGTTTCAGCCCCTCTGATTCAGCCCCTCTGTTTCAGCCCCTCTGTTTCAGCCCCTCTGTTTCAGCCCCTCTGTTTCTCACCCTCTATTTCTCACCCTCTGATTCTTGCCCTCTGTTTCAGCCCCTCTGTTTTTCGCCCTCTGTTTCAGCCCCTCTGTTTCTCGCCCTCTGTTTCAGGCTCTCTGTTTCAGCGGGTCTGTTTCAGCCCCTCTGTTTCAGCCCCTCTGTTTCTCGCCCTCTGTTTCTCGCCCGCTGTTTCAGCCCCTTTTTTTCTCGCCCTCTGTTTCAAACCCCACTGTTTCAGCCACTCTGATTCAGCCCCTCTGATTCAGCCCCTCTGTTTCTCGCCCTCTGTTTCAGCCCCTCTGTTTCAGCCCCTCTGTTTCTCGCCCTCTGTTTCAGCCCCTCTGTTTCAGCCCCTCTGTTTCTCGCCCTCTGTTTCTGCCCCACTGTTTCTCGCCCTCTGTTTCAGCCCCGCTGTTTCTCGCCCTCTGTTTCAGCCCCGCTGATTCAGCCCCTCTGTTTCAGGCCCTCTGAATCAGCCCCTCTGATTCAGCCCCTCTGTTTCAGCCCCTCTGTTTCAGCCCCTCTGTTTCAACCTCTCTGTTTCTCGCCCTCTGTTTCAGCCCCTCTGATTCTCGCCCTCTGTTTCAGCCCCTCTGTTTCTCGCACTCTGTTTCAGCCCCTCTGATTCAGCCCCTCTGTTTCAGCCCCTCTGATTCAGCCCCTCTGATTCAGCCCCTCTGATTCAGCCCCTCTGTTTCTCGCCCTCTGGTTCAGCCCCTCTGTTTCAGCCCCTCTGTTTCTCACCCTCTGTTTCAGCCCCTCTGATTCAGCCCTTCTGATTCAACCCCTCTTATTCAGCCCCACTGTTTCCCGCCCCTCTGTTTCAGCCCCTCTGTTTCTCGCCCTCTGTTTCAGCCCCTCTGTTTCAGCCCCTCTGTTTCAGCGCCTCTGTTTCGCCCTCTGTTTCAGCACCTCTGTTTCTCGCCCTCTTTTTCAGCCCCTCTGATTCAGCCCCTCTGTTTCAGCCCCTCTGTTTCTCCCCCTCTGTTCCAGCCCCTCTGTTTCAGCCCCTCTGTTTCAGACACTCTGTTTCAGCCCCTCTGTTTCAGCCCCTCTGTTTCAGCCCCTCTGTTTCTCGCCCTCTGTTTCAGCCCCTCTGTTTCAGCCCCTCTGTTTCTCGCCCTCTGTTTCTGCCCCTCTGTTTCTCGACCTCTGTTTCAGCCCCGCTGTTTCTCGCCCTCTGTTTCAGCCCCGCTGATCCAGCCCCTCTGTTTCAGCCACTCTGAATCAGCCCCTCTGATTCAGCCACTCTGTTTCAGCCCCTCTGTTTCAGCCCCTCTGTTTCTCGCCCTCTGTTTCAGCCCCTCTGATTCTCGCCCTCTGTTTCAGCCCCTCTGTTTCTCGCCCTCTGTTTCAGCCCCTCTGATTCAGCCCCTCTGTTTCAGCCCCTCTGATTCAGCCCCTCTGATTCAGCCCCTCTGATTCAGCCCCTCTGTTTCTCACCCTCTGTTTCAGCCCCTCTGTTTCAGCCCCTCTGTTTCAGCCCCTCTGTTTCTCACCCTCTGTTTCAGCCCCTCTGATTCAGCCCCTCTGATTCAGCCCCTCTGATTCAGCCCCTCTGTTTCCCGCCCCTCTGTTTCAGCCCCTCTGTTTCTCGCCCTCTGTTTCAGCCCCTCTGTTTCTCGCCCTCTGTTTCAGCCCCACTGTTTCAGCCCCTCTGTTTCAGCCCCTCTGTTTCAGCGCCTCTGTTTCTCGCCCTCCGTTTCAGCCCCTCTGTTTCTCGCCCTCTGTTGCAGCCACTCTGATTCAGCCCCTCTGTTTCAGCCCCTCTGTTTCTCCCCCTCTGTTCCAGCCCCTCTTTTTCAGCCCCTCTGTTTCAGCCACTCTGTTTCAGCCCCTCTGTTTCAGCCCCTCTGTTTCTCGCCCTCTGTTTCTGCCCCTCTGTTTATCGGCCTCTCATTCAGCCCCTCTGTTTCAGACCCACTGTTTCAGCTCCGCTGTTTCAGCCCCTCTGTTTCTCGCCCTCTGTTTCAGCCCCTCTGTTTCTCGCCCTCTGTTTCAGCCCCTCTGTTTCAGCCCCTCTGTTTCTCGCCCTCTGTTTCAGCCACTCTGTTTCTCGCCCTCTGTTTCAGGCCCTCTGTTTCTCGCCCTCTGTTTCAGCCCCTCTGTTTCAGCCCCTCTGTTTCAGCCCCTCTGTTTCTCACCCTCTGTTGCAGCCCCTCTGTTTCAGCTCCGCTGTTTCAGCCCCTCTGTTTCTCGCCCTCTGTTTCAGCCCCTCTGTTTCTCGCCCTCTGTTTCAGCCCCTCTGTTTCTCGCCCTCTGTTTCAGCCCCTCTGTTTCAGCCCCTCTGTTTCAGCCCCGCTGTTTCTCGCCCTCCGTTTCAGCCCCGCTAATTCAGCCCCTCTGTGTCAGCCCCTCTTAATCAGCCCCTCTGATTCAGCCCCTCTGTTTCAGCCCCACTGTTTCAGCCCCTCTGTTTCTCGCCCTCTGTTTCAGCCCCTCTGATTCTCGCCCTCTGTTCCAGCCTCTCTGTTTCTCGCCGTCTGTTTCAGCCCCTCTGATTTAGCCCCTCTGTTTCAGCCCCTCTGATTCAGCCCCTCTGATTCAGCCCCTCTGATTCAGCCCCTCTATTTCTCGCCCTCTGTTTCAGCCCCTCTGTTTCAGCCCCTCTGTTTCTCACCCTCTGTTTCAGCCCCTCTGATTCAGCCTCTCTGATTCAGCCCCTCTGATTCAGCCCCTCTGTTTCCCGCCCCTCTGTTTCAGCCCCTCTGTTTCTCGCCCTCTGTTTCAGCCTCTCTGTTTCAGCCCCTCTGTTTCAGCCCCTCTGTTTCAGCGCCTCTGTTTCTCGCCCTCTGTTTCAGCCCCTCTGATTCAGCCCCTCTGTTTCAGCCCCTCTGTTTCAGCGCCTCTGTTTCTCGCCCTCTGTTTCAGCCCCTCTGATTCAGCCCCTCTGTTTCAGCCCCACTGTTTCAGCCCCTCTGTTTCTCGCCCTCTGTTTCAGCCCCTCTGATTCTCGCCCTCTGTTCCAGCCTCTCTGTTTCTCGCCGTCTGTTTCAGCCCCTCTGATTTAGCCCCTCTGTTTCAGCCCCTCTGATTCAGCCCCTCTGATTCAGCCCCTCTGATTCAGCCCCTCTATTTCTCGCCCTCTGTTTCAGCCCCTCTGTTTCAGCCCCTCTGTTTCTCACCCTCTGTTTCAGCCCCTCTGATTCAGCCTCTCTGATTCAGCCCCTCTGATTCAGCCCCTCTGTTTCCCGCCCCTCTGTTTCAGCCCCTCTGTTTCTCGCCCTCTGTTTCAGCCTCTCTGTTTCAGCCCCTCTGTTTCAGCCCCTCTGTTTCAGCGCCTCTGTTTCTCGCCCTCTGTTTCAGCCCCTCTGATTCAGCCCCTCTGTTTCAGCCTCTCTGTTTCTCCCCCTCTGTTCCAGCCCCTCTGTTTCAGCCCCTCTGTTTCAGCCACTCTGTTTCAGCCCCTCTGTTTCAGCCCCTCTGTTTCTCCCCCTCTGTTTCAGCCCCTCTGTTTCTCGCCCTCCGATTCAGCCCCTCTGTTTCAGCCCGTCTGTTTCAGCCACTCTGTTTCTCGCCCTCTGTTTCAGCCCCTCTGTTTCTCACCCTCTGTTTCAGCCCCTCTGATTCAGCCCCTCTGTTTCTCACTCTCTGTTTCAGCCCCTCTGTTTCTCCCAGTCTGTTTCAGCTCCTCTGTTTCAGCCCCTCTGTTTCAGCCCCTCTGTTTCTCGCCCTCTGCTCTAGGCCCTCTGTTTCTCGCCCTCTGTTTCAGCCCCTCTGTTTCAGCCCCTCTGTTTCAGCCCCTCTGATTCAGCTCCTCTGTTTCAGCCCCTCTGTTTCAGCCCCTCTGTTTCAGCCCCGCTGTTTCTCGCCCTCTATTTCTCACCCTCTGATTCTCGCCCTCTGTTTCAGCCCCTCTGTTTTTCGCCCTCTGTTTCAGCCCCTCTGTTTCTCGCCCTCTGTTTCAGGCTCTCTGTTTCAGCCCGTCTGTTTCAGCCCCTCTGTTTCAGCCCCTCTGTTTCTCGGCCTCTGTTTCTCGCCCGCTGTTTCAGCCCCTTTGTTTCTCGCCCTCTGTTTCAAACCCCACTGTTTCAGCCAGTCTGATTCAGCCCCTCTGTTTCTCGCCCTCTGTTTAAGCCCCTCTGTTTCTCGCCCTCTGTTTCAGCCCCTCTGTTTCAGCCCCTCTGTTTCTCGCCCTCTGTTTCTGCCCCTCTGTTTCTCGCCCTCTGTTTCAGCCCCGCTGTTTCTCGCCCTCTGTTTCAGCTCCGCTGATTCAGCCCCTCTGTTTCAGCCCCTCTGAATCAGCCCCTCTGATTCAGCCCCTCTGATTCAGCCCCTCTGTTTCAGCCCCTCTGTTTCAGCCCCTCTGTTTCTCGCCCTCTGTTTCAGCCCCTTTGATTCTCGCCCTCTGTTTCAGCCCCTCTGTTTCTCGCCCTCTGTTTCAGCCCCTCTGATTCAGCCCCTCTGTTTCAGCCCCTCTGATTCAGCCCATCTGATTCAGCCCCTCTGATTCAGCCCCTCTGTTTCTCGCCCTCTGTTTCAGCCCCTCTGTTTCAGCCCCTCTGTTTCTCACCCTCTGTTTCAGCCCCTCTGATTCAGCCCCTCTGATTCAACCCCTCTTATTCAGCCCCACTATTTCCCGCCCCTCTGTTTCAGCCCCTCTGTTTCTCGCCCTCTGTTTCAGCCCCTCTGTTTCTCGCCCTCTGTTTCAGCCCCTCTGTTTCAGCCCCTCTGTTTCAGCCCCTCTGTTTCAGCGCCTCTGTTTCGCCCTCTGTTTCAGCCCCTCTGATTCTCGCCCTCTGTTTCAGCCCCTCTGATTCAGCCCCTCTGTTTCAGCCCCTCTGTTTCTCCCCCTCTGTTCCAGCCCCTCTGTTTCAGCCCCTATGTTTCAGCCACTCTGTTTCAGCCCCTCTGTTTCAGCCCCTCTGTTTCAGCCCCTCTGTTTCTCGCCTTCTGTTTCAGCCCCTCTGTTTCAGCCCCTCTGCTTCTCGCCCTCTGTTTCTGACCCTCTGTTTCTCGACCTCTGTTTCAGCCCCGCTGTTTCTCGCCCTCTGTTTCAGCCCCGCTGATTCAGCCCCTCTGTTTCAGCCCCTCTGAATCAGCCCCTCTGTTTCTCGCCCTCTGTTTCAGCCCCTCTGTTTCTCACCCTCTGTTTCAGCCCCTCTGTTTCAGCCCCTCTGTTTCTCGCCCTCTGTTTCTGCCCCTCTGTTTCTCGCCCTCTGTTTCAGCCACGCTGTTTCTCGCCCTCTGTTTCAGCCCCGCTGATTCAGCCCCTCTGTTTCAGCCCCTCTGAATCAGCCCCTCTGATTCAGCCCCTCTGTTTCAGCCCCTCTGTTTCAGCCCCTCTGTTTCTCGCCCTCTGTTTCAGCCCCTCTGATTCTCGCCCTCTGTTTCAGCCCCTCTGTTTCTCACCCTCTGTTTCAGCCCCTCTGATTCAGCCCCTCTGTTTCTCGCCCTCTGTTTCAGCCCCTCTGTTTCTCGCCCTCTGTTTCAGCCCCTCCGTTTCAGCCCCTCTGTTTCAGCCCCTCTGTTTCTCGCCCTCTGTTTCAGCCCCTCTGTTTCTCGCCCTCTGTTTCAGGCCCTCTGTTTCTCGCCCTCTGTTTCAGCCCCTCTGATTCAGCCCCTCTGTTTCAGCCCCACTGATTCAGCCCCTCTGTTTCAGCCCCTCTGTTTCAGCCCCTCTGTTTCTCGCCCTCTATTTCTCACCCTCTGTTTCTCGCCCTCTGTTTCAGCCCCTCTGTTTTTCGCCCTCTGTTT
Organism: Chiloscyllium punctatum; assembly: GCF_047496795.1. Taxonomy (NCBI): domain Eukaryota; kingdom Metazoa; phylum Chordata; class Chondrichthyes; order Orectolobiformes; family Hemiscylliidae; genus Chiloscyllium; species Chiloscyllium punctatum. The sequence goes on along the minus strand of NW_027309852.1, from coordinate 362,726 downwards.
CAGCCCCTCTGTTTCTTGCCCTCTGTTTCAGGCTCTCTGTTTCAACCCGTCTGTTTCAGACCCTCTGTTTCAGCCCCTCTGTTTCTCGCCCTCTGTTTCACCACCTCTGATTCTCGCCCTCTGTTTCAGCCCCTCTGTTTCTCGCCCTCTGTTTCAGCCCCTCTGATTCAGCCCCTCTGTTTCAGCCCCTCTGATTCAGCCCCTCTGATTCAGCACCTCTGATTCAGCCCCTCTGTTTCTCGCCCTCTGTTTCAGCCCCTCTGTTTCAGCCCCTCTGTTTCAGCCCCTCTGTTTCAGCGCCTCTGTTTCTCGCCCTCTGTTTCAGCACCTCTGTTTCTCGCCCTCTGTTTCAGCCCCTCTGTTTCTCGCCCTCTGTTTCAGCCCCTCTGTTTCAGCCCGTCTGTTTCAGCCACTCTGTTTCTCGCCCTCTGTTTCAGCCCCTCTGTTTCTCACCTTCTGTTTCAGCCCCTCTGATTCAGCCCCTCTGTTTCTCGCCCTCTGTTTCAGCCCCTCTGTTTCTCGCCCTCTGTTTCAGCCCCTCTGTTTCTCGCCGTCTGTTACATCCCCTCTGTTTCAGCCCCTCTGTTTCAGCCCCTCTGTTTCTCGCCCTCTGTTTCAGCCCCTCTGTTTCTCGCCCTCTGTTCCTGCCCCTCTGTTTCTCGCCCTCTGTTTCAGCCCCGCTGTTTCTCGCCCTCTGTTTCAGCCCCGCTGATTCAGCCCCTCTGTTTCAGCCCCTCTGTTTCAGCCCCTCTGTTTCTCGCCCTCTGTTTCTGCCCCTCTGTTTCTCGCCCTCTGTTTCAGCCCCGCTGTTTCTCGCCCTCTGTTTCAGCCCCGCTGATTCAGCCCCTCTGTTTCAGCCCCTCTGAATCAACCCCTCTGATTCAGCCCCTCTGTTTCTGCCCCTCTGTTTCTCGCCCTCTGTTTCAGCCCCGCTGTTTCTCGCCCTCTGTTTCAGCCCCTCTGTTTCAGCCCCTCTGTTTCTCGCCCACTGTTTCAGCCCCTCTGTTTCAGCCCCTCTGTTTCAGCCCCTCTGTTTCTCACCCTCTGTATCAGCCCCTCTGATTCAGCCCCTCTGATTCAGCCCCTCTGATTCAGCCCCTCTGTTTCCCGCCCCTCTGTTTCAGACCCTCTGTTTCTCGCCCTCTGTTTCAGCCCCTCTGTTTCTCGCCCTCTGTTTCAGCCCCTCTGTTTCAGCCCCTCTGTTTCAGCCCCTCTGTTTCAGCGCCTCTGTTTCGCCCTCTGTTTCAGCCCCTCTGTTTCTCGCCCTCTGTTTCAGCCCCTCTGATTCAGCCCGTCTGTTTCAGCCCCTCTGTTTCTCCCCCTCTGTTCCAGCCCCTCTGTTTCAGTCCCTCTGTTTCAGCCACTCTGTTTCAGCCCCTCTGTTTCAGCCCCTCTGTTTCTCGCCCTCTGTTTCAGCCTCTCTGTTTCTCGCCCTCTGTTTCAGCCCCTCTGTTTCAGCCCCTCTGTTTCAGCCACTCTGTTTCTCGCCTTCTGTTTCAGCCCCTCTGTTTGTCACCCTCTGTTTCAGCCCCTCTGATTCAGCACCTCTGTTTCTCGCCCTCTGTTTCAGCCCCTCTGTTTCTCGCCCTCTGTTTCAGCCCCTCTGTTTCAGCCCCTCTGATTCAGCCCCTCTGTTTCTCGCCCTCTGTTTCAGCCCCTCTGTTTCCCCCCCTCTGTTTCAGCCCCTCTGTTTCTCGCCCTCTGTTTCAGCCCCTCTGTTTCAGCCCGTCTTTTTCAGCCCGTCTGTTTCAGCCCCTCTGTTTCTCACCCTCTGTTTTTCGCCCTCTGGTTCAGCCACCTGTTTCTCGCCCTCTGTTTCAGGCTCTCTGTTTCCGCCCCTCTGTTTCTCGCCCTCTGTTTCTCGCCCACTGTTTCAGCCCCTTTGTTTCTCGCCCTCTGTTTCAGCCCCTCTGTTTCAGCCCCTCTGATTCAGACCCTCTGTTTCAGCCCCTCTGTTTCTCGCCCTCTGTTTCAGCCCCTCTGTTTCTCAGCCTCTGTTTCAGCTCCTCTGTTTCTCGCCCACTTTTTCAGCCCCTCTGTTTCTCGCCCTCTGTTTCAGCCCCTCTGTTTCTCGCCCTCAGTTTCTACCCCTCTGTTTCTTTCCCTCTGTTTCAGGCCCTCTGTTTCTCACCCTCTGTTTCAGGCCCTCTGATTCAGCACCTCTGATTCAGCCCCTCTGTTTCCCGCCCCTCTGTTTCAGCCCCTCTGTTTCTCTCCCTCTGTTTCAGCCCCTCTGATTCAGCCCCTCTGATTCAGCCCCTCTGTTTCCCGCCCCTCTGTTTCAGCCCCTCTGTTTCTCGCCCTCTGTTTCAGCCCCTCTGTTTCTCGCCCTCTGTTTCAGCCCCACTGTTTCAGCCCCTCTGTTTCTCACCCTGTGTTTCAGCCCCTCTGTTTCAGCCCCTCTGTTTCAGCCCCTCTGTTTCTCGCCCTCTGTTTCAGCCCCTCTGTTTCAGCCCCTCTGTTTCAGCCCCTCTGTTTCAGCGCCTCTGTTTCGCCCTCTGTTTCAGCCCCTCTGTTTCTCGCCCTCTGTTTCAGCCCCTCTGATTCAGCCCCTCTGTTTCAGCCCCTCTGTTTCTCTCCCTCTGTTCCAGCCCCTCTGTTTCAGCCACTCTGTTTCAGCCCCTCTGTTTCAGCCCCTCTGTTTCAGCCCCTCTGTTTCTCGCCCTCTGTTTCAGCCCCTCTGTTTCAGCCCCTCTGTTTCTCGCCCTCTGTTTCTGCCCCTCTGTTTCTCGACCTCTGTTTCAGCCCCGCTGTTTCTCGCCCTCTGTTTCAGCCCCGCTGATTCAGCCCCTCTGTTTCAGCCCCTCTGAATCAGCCCGTCTGATTCAGCCCCTCTGTTTCAGACACTCTGTTTCAGCCCCGCTGTTTCTCGCCCTCTGTTTCAGCCCCTCTGATTCTCGCCCTCTGTTTCATCCCGTCTGTTTCTCGCCCTCTGTTTCAGCCCCTCTGATTCAGCCCCTCTGTTTCAGCCCCTCTGTTTCTCGCCCTCTGTTTCAGCCTCTCTGTTTCAGCCCCTCTGTTTCAGCCCCTCTGTTTCAGCGCCTCTGTTTCTCGCCCTCTGTTTCAGCCCCTCTGTTTCAGCTCCTCTGTTTCAGCCCCTCTGTTTCTCACCCTCTGTTTCAGCCCCTCTGTTTCTCACCCTCTGTTTCAGCCCCTCTGTTTCAGCCCCTCTGTTTCTCGCCCTCTGTTTCAGCCTCTCTGTTTCAGACCCTCTGTTTCAGCCCCTCTGTTTCAGCGCCTCTGTTTCTCGCCCTCTGTTTCAGCCCCTCTGTTTCAGCTCCTCTGTTTCAGCCCCTCTGTTTCTCACCCTCTGTTTCAGCCCCTCTGTTTCAGCCCCACTGTTTCAGCCCCTCTGTTTCAGCCCCTCTGTTTCAGCCCCTCTGATTCAGCCTCTCTGATTCAGCCCCTCTGATTCAGCCCCTCTGTTTCCCGCCCCTCTGTTTCAGCCCCTCTGTTTCTCGCCCTCTGTTTCAGCCTCTCTGTTTCAGCCCCTCTGTTTCAGCCCCTCTGTTTCAGCGCCTCTGTTTCTCGCCCTCTGTTTCAGCCCCTCTGTTTCAGCTCCTCTGTTTCAGCCCCTCTGTTTCTCACCCTCTGTTTCAGCCCCTCTGTTTCAGCCCCACTGTTTCAGCCCCTCTGTTTCAGCCCCTCTGTTTCAGCGCCTCTGTTTCTCGCCCTCCGTTTCAGCCCCTCTGTTTCTCGCCCTCTGTTGCAGCCACTCTGATTCAGCCCCTCTGTTTCAGCCCCTCTGTTTCTCCCCCTCTGTTCCAGCCCCTCTTTTTCAGCCCCTCTGTTTCAGCCACTCTGTTTCAGCCCCTCTGTTTCAGCCCCTCTGATTCAGCCCCTCTGTTTCTCACCCTCTGTTTCAGCCCCTCTGTTTCTCCCAGTCTGTTTCAGCTCCTCTGTTTCAGCCCCTCTGTTTCAGCCCCTCTGTTTCTCGCCCTCTGTTTCAGCCCCTCTGTTTCTCGCCCTCTGTTTCAGCCCCTCTGATTCAGCCCCTCTGTTTCAGCCCCTCTGATTCAGCCCCTCTGTTTCAGCCCCTCTGTTTCAGCCCCTCTGTTTCAGCACCGCTGTTTCTCGCCCTCCATTTCTCACCCTCTGATTCTCGCCCTCTGTTTCAGCCCCTCTGTTTCTCGCCCTCTGTTTCAGCCCCTCTGTTTCTCGCCCTCTGTTTCAGCCCCTCTGTTTCTCGCCCTCTGTTTCAGCCCCTCTGTTTCAGCCCCTCTGTTTCTCGCCCTCTGTTTCTGCCCCTCTGTTTCTCGCCCTCTGTTTCAGCCCCGCTGTTTCTCGCCCTCTGTTTCAGACCCGCTGATTCAGCCCCTCTGTTTCAGCCCCTCTGAATCAGCCCCTCTGATTCAGCCCCTCTGTTTCAGCCCCACTGTTTCAGCCCCTCTGTTTCTCGCCCTCTGTTTCAGCCCCTCTGATTCTCGCCCTCTGTTCCAGCCCCTCTGTTTCTCGCGGTCTGTTTCAGCCCCTCTGATTCAGCCCCTCTGTTTCAGCCCCTCTGATTCAGCCCCTCTGATTCAGCCCCTCTGATTCAGCCCCTCTGTTTCTCGCCCTCAGTTTCAGCCCCTCTGTTTCAGCCCCTCTGTTTCTCACCCTCTGTTTCAGCCCCTCTGTTTCAGCCTCTCTGATTCAGCCCCTCTGATTCAGCCCCTCTGTTTCCCACCCCTCTGTTTCAGCTCCTCTGTTTCTCGCCCTCTGTTTCAGCCTCTCTGTTTCAGCCCCTCTGTTTCAGCCCCTCTGTTTCAGCGCCTCTGTTTCTCGCCCTCTGTTTCAGCCCCTCTGTTTCTCTCCCTCTGTTTCAGCCCCTCTGATTCAGCCCCTCTGTTTCAGCCCCTCTGTTTCTCCCCCTCTGTTCCAGGCCCTCTGTTTCAGCCCCTCTGTTTCAGCCACTCTGTTTCAGCCCCTCTGTTTCAGCCCCTCTGTTTCTCCCCCTCTGTTTCAGCCCCTCTGTTTCTCGCCCTCCGATTCAGCCCCTCTGTTTCAGCCCGTCTGTTTCAGCCACTCTGTTTCTCGCCCTCTGTTTCAGCCCCTCTGTTTCTCACCCTCTGTTTCAGCCCCTCTGATTCAGCCCCTCTGTTTCTCACCCTCTGTTTCAGCCCCTCTGTTTCTCCCAGTCTGTTTCAGCTCCTCTGTTTCAGCCCCTCTGTTTCAGCCCCTCTGTTTCTCGCCCTCTGTTTCTCACCCTCTGTATCAGCCCCTCTGATTCAGCCCCTCTGATTCAGCTCCTCTGATTCAGCCCCTCTGTTTCCCGCCCCTCTGTTTCAGACCCTCTGTTTCTCGCCCTCTGTTTCAGCCCCTCTGTTTCTCGCCCTCTGTTTCAGCCCCTCTGTTTCAGCCCCTCTGTTTCAGCCCCTCTGTTTCAGCGCCTCTGTTTCGCCCTCTGTTTCAGCCCCTCTGTTTCTCGCCCTCTGTTTCAGCCCCTCTGATTCAGCCCCTCTGTTTCAGCCCCTCTGTTTCTCCCCCTCTGTTCCAGCCCCTCTGTTTCAGCCCCTCTGTTTCAGCCACTCTGTTTCAGCCCCTCTGTTTCAGCCCCTCTGTTTCTCGCCCTCTGTTTCAGCCTCTCTGTTTCTCATCCTCTGTTTCAGCCCCTCTGTTTCAGCCCCTCTGTTTCAGCCACTCTGTTTCTCGCCTTCTGTTTCAGCCCCTCTGTTTGTCACCCTCTGTTTCAGCCCCTCTGATTCAGCACCTCTGTTTCTCGCCCTCTGTTTCAGCCCCTCTGTTTCTCGCCCTCTGTTTCAGCCCCTCTGTTTCAGCCCCTCTGATTCAGCCCCTCTGTTTCTCGCCCTCTGTTTCAGCCCCTCTGTTTCACCCCCTCTGTTTCAGCCCCTCTGTTTCTCGCCCTCTGTTTCAGCCCCTCTGTTTCAGCCCGTCTTTTTCAGCCCGTCTGTTTCAGCCCCTCTGTTTCTCACCCTCTGTTTTTCGCCCTCTGGTTCAGCCACCTGTTTCTCGCCCTCTTTTTCAGGCTCTCTGTTTCCGCCCCTCTGTTTCTCGCCCTCTGTTTCTCGCCCACTGTTTCAGCTCCTTTGTTTCTCGCCCTCTGTTTCAGCCCCTCTGTTTCAGCCCCTCTGATTCAGACCCTCTGTTTCAGCCCCTCTGTTTCTCGCCCTCTGTTTCAGCCCCTCTGTTTCTCAGCCTCTGTTTCAGCTCCTCTGTTTCTCGCCCACTTTTTCAGCCCCTCTGTTTCTCGCCCTCTCTTTCAGCCCCTCTGTTTCTCGCCCTCAGTTTCTACCCCTCTGTTTATCGCCCTCTGCTTCAGCCCCGCTGTTTCTCGCCGTCTGTTTCAGCCCGCTGATTCAGCCCCTCTGTTTCAGCCCTTTCTGAATCAGCCCCTCTGATTCAGCCCCTCTGTTTCAGCCCCTCTGTTTCAGCACCTCTGATTCTCGCCCTCTGTTTCAGCCCCTCTGATTCAGCCCCTCTGTTTCAGCCCCTCTGATTCAGCCCCTCTGATTCAGCCCCTCTGTTTCAGGCCCTCTGTTTCTCACCCTCTGTTTCAGGCCCTCTGATTCAGCACCTCTGATTCAGCCCCTCTGTTTCCCGCCCCTCTGTTTCAGCCCCTCTGTTTCTCTCCCTCTGTTTCAGCCCCTCTGATTCAGCCCCTCTGATTCAGCCCCTCTGATTCAGCCCCTCTGTTTCCCGCCCCTCTGTTTCAGCCCCTCTGTTTCTCGCCCTCTGTTTCAGCCCCTCTGTTTCTCGCCCTCTGTTTCAGCCCCACTGTTTCAGCCCCTCTGTTTCTCACCCTGTGTTTCAGCCCCTCTGTTTCAGCCCCTCTGTTTCAGCCCCTCTGTTTCTCGCCCTCTGTTTCAGCCCCTCTGTTTCAGCCCCTCTGTTTCAGCCCCTCTGTTTCAGCGCCTCTGTTTCGCCCTCTGTTTCAGACCCTCTGTTTCTCGCCCTCTGTTTCAGCCCCTCTGATTCAGCCCCTCTGTTTCAGCCCCTCTGTTTCTCTCCCTCTGTTCCAGCCCCTCTGTTTCAGCCACTCTGTTTCAGCCCCTCTGTTTCAGCCCCTCTGTTTCAGCCCCTCTGTTTCTCGCCCTCTGTTTCAGCCCCTCTGTTTCAGCCCCTCTGTTTCTCGCCCTCTGTTTCTCCCCCTCTGTTTCTCGACCTCTGTTTCAGCCCCGCTGTTTCTCGCCCTCTGTTTCAGCCCCGCTGATTCAGCCCCTCTGTTTCAGCCCCTCTGAATCAGCCCGTCTGATTCAGCCCCTCTGTTTCAGACACTCTGTTTCAGCCCCGCTGTTTCTCGCCCTCTGTTTCAGCCCCTCTGATTCTCGCCCTCTGTTTCATCCCGTCTGTTTCTTGCCCTCTGTTTCAGCCCCTCTGATTCAGCCCCTCTGTTTCAGCCCCTCTGATTCAGCCCCTCTGATTCAGCCCCTCTGATTCAGCCCCTCTGTTTCTCGCCCTCTGTTTCAGCCCCTCTGTTTCAGCTCCTCTGTTTCAGTCCCTCTGTTTCTCACCCTCTGTTTCAGCCCCTCTGTTTCAGCCCCACTGTTTCAGCCCCTCTGTTTCAGCCCCTCTGTTTCAGCGCCTCTGTTTCTCGCCCTCCGTTTCAGCCCCTCTGTTTCTCGCCCTCTGTTGCAGCCACTCTGATTCAGCCCCTCTGTTTCAGCCCCTCTGTTTCTCCCCCTCTGTTCCAGCCCCTCTTTTTCAGCCCCTCTGTTTCAGCCCCTCTGTTTCTCGCCCTCTGTTTCAGCCCCTCTGTTTCAGCCCCTCTGTTTCACCCCCTCTGTTTCTCACCCTCTGTTTCAGCCCCTCTGTTTCTCGCCCTTTGTTTCAGGCCCTCTGTTTCTCGCCCTCTGTTTCAGCCCCTCTGATTCAGCCCCTCTGTTTCAGCCCCACTGATTCAGCCCCTCTGTTTCAGCCCCTCTGTTTCAGCCCCTCTGTTTCTCGCCCTCTATTTCTCACCCTCTGTTTCTCGCCCTCTGTTTCAGCCCCTCTGTTTTTCGCCCTCTGTTTCAGCCCCTCTGTTTCTTGCCCTCTGTTTCAGGCTCTCTGTTTCAGCCCGTCTGTTTCAGCCCCTCTGTTTCAGCCCCTCTGTTTCTCGCCCTCTGTTTCAGCCCCTCTGATTCTCGCCCTCTGTTTCAGCCCCTCTGTTTCTCGCCCTCTGTTTCAGCCCCTCTGATTCAGCCCCTCTGTTTCAGCCCCTCTGATTCAGCCCCTCTGATTCAGCACCTCTGATTCAGCCCCTCTGTTTCTCGCCCTCTGTTTCAGCCCCTCTGTTTCAGCCCCTCTGTTTCAGCCCCTCTGTTTCAGCGCCTCTGTTTCTCGCCCTCTGTTTCAGCCCCTCTGTTTCTTGCCCTCTGTTTCAGCCCCTCTGATTCAGCCCCTCTGTTTCAGCCCCTCTGTTTCTCCCCCTGTGTTCCAGCCCCTCTGTTTCAGCCCCTCTGTTTCAGCCACTCAGTTTCAGCCCCTCTCTTTCAGCCCCTCTGTTTCAGCCCCTCTGTTTCTCGCCCTCTGTTTCAGCCCCTCTGTTTCTCGCCCTCTGTTTCAGCCCCTCTGTTTCAGCCCGTCTGTTTCAGCCACTCTGTTTCTCGACCTCTGTTTCAGCCCCTCTGTTTCTCACCTTCTGTTTCAGCCCCTCTGATTCAGCCCCTCTGTTTCTCGCCCTCTGTTTCAGCCCCTCTGTTTCTCGCCGTCTGTTACATCCCCTCTGTTTCAGCCCCTCTGTTTCAGCCCCTCTGTTTCTCGCCCTCTGTTTCAGCCCCTCTGTTTCTCGCCCTCTTTTTCAGCCCCTCTGTTTCTCACCCTCTGTTTCAGCCCCTCTGATTCAACCCCTCTGTTTCTCCCCCTCTGTTTCAGCCCCTCTGTTTCAGCCCCTCTGTTTCTCGCCCTCTGTTTCAGCCCCTCTGTTTCAGCCCCTCTGTTTCTCGCCCTCTGTTTCTGCCCCTCTGTTTCTCGCCCTCTGTTTCAGCCCCGCTGTTTCTCGCCCTCTGTTTCAGCCCCGCTGATTCAGCCCCTCTGTTTCAGCCCCTCTGAATCATCCCCTCTGATTCAGCCCCTCTGTTTCTGCCCCTCTGTTTCTCACCCTCTGTTTCAGCCCCTCTGTTTCAGCCACTCTGTTTCAGCCCCTCAGTTTCAGCCCCTCTGTTTCAGCCCCTTTGTTTCTCGCCCTCTGTTTCAGCCCCTCTGTTTCAGCCCCTCTGTTTCTCGCCCTCTGTTTCTGCCCCTCTGTTTCTCGACCTCTGTTTCAGCCCCGCTGTTTCTCGCCCTCTGTTTCAGCCCCGCTGATTCAGCCCCTCTGTTTCAGCCCCTCTGAATCAGCCCGTCTGATTCAGCCCCTCTGTTTCAGACCCTCTGTTTCAGCCCCTCTATTTCTCGCCCTCTGTTTCAGCCCCTCTGATTCTCGCCCTCTGTTTCAGCCCCTCTGTTTCTCGCCCTCTGTTTCAGCCCCTCTGATTCAGCCCCTCTGTTTCAGCCCCTCTGATTCTGCCCCTCTGATTCAGCCCCTCTGATTCAGCCCCTCTGTTTCTCGCCCTCTGTTTCAGCCCCTCTGTTTCAGCTCCTCTGTTTCAGCCCCTCTGTTTCTCACCCTCTGTTTCAGCCCCTCTGATTCAGCCCCTCTGATCAGCCCCTCTGTTTCCCGCCCCATGTTTCAGCCCCTCTGTTTCTCGCCCTCTGTTTCAGCCCGTCTGTTTCTCGCCCTCTGTTTCAGCCCCACTGTTTCAGCCCCTCTGTTTCAGCCCCTCTGTTTCTCGCCCTCTGTTTCAGCCCCTGTTTCTCCCCCTCTGTTCCAGCCCCTCTTTTTCAGCCCCTCTGTTTCAGCCACTCTGTTTCAGCCCCTCTGTTTCAGCCCCTCTGTTTCAGCCCCTCTGTTTCTCGCCCTCTGTTTCAGCCCCTCTGTTTCTCGCCCTCTGTTTCAGCCCCTCTGTTTCAGCCCGTCTGTTTCAGCCACTCTGTTTCTCGCCCTCTGTTTCAGCCCCTCTGTTTCTCACCCTCTGTTTCAGCCCCTCTGATTCAGCCCCTCTGTTTCTCGCCCTCTGTTTCAGCCCCTCTGTTTCTAGCCCTCTGTTTCAGCCCCTCTGTTTCAGCCCCTCTGTTTCAGCCCCACTGATTCAGCCCCTCTGTTTCAGCCCCTCTGTTTCAGCCCCTCTGTTTCTCGCCCTCTATTTCTCACCCTCTGTTTCTCGCCCTCTGTTTCAGCCCCTCTGATTCTCGCCCACTGTTTCAGCCCCTCTGTTTCTTGCCCTCTGTTTCAGGCTCTCTGTTTCAGCCCGTCTGTTTCAGCCCCTCTGTTTCAGCCCCTCTGTTTCTCGCCCTCTGTTTCAGCCCCTCTGATTCTCGCCCTCTGTTTCAGCCCCTCTGTTTCTCGCCCTCTGTTTCAGCCCCTCTGATTCAGCCCCTCTGTTTCAGCCCCTCTGATTCAGCCCCTCTGATTCAGCACCTCTGATTCAGCCCCTATGTTTCTCGCCCTCTGTTTCAGCCCCTCTGTTTCAGCCCCTCTGTTTCAGCCCCTCTGTTTCAGCGCCTCTGTTTCTCGCCCTCTGTTTCAGCCCCTCTGTTTCTCGCCCTCTGTTTCAGCCCCTCTGATTCAGCCCCTCTGTTTCAGCCCCTCTGTTTCTCCCCCTGTGTTCCAGCCCCTCTGTTTCAGCCCCTCTGTTTCAGCCACTCTGTTTCAGCCCCTCTCATTCAGCCCCTCTGTTTCAGCCCCTCTGTTTCTCGCCCTCTGTTTCACCCCTCTGTTTCTCGCCCTCTGTTTCAGCCCCTCTGTTTCAGCCCGTCTGTTTCAGCCACTCTGTTTCTCGCCCTCTGTTTCAGCCCCTCTGTTTCTCACCTTCTGTTTCAGCCCCTCTGATTCAGCCCCTCTGTTTCTCGCCCTCTGTTTCAGCCCCTCTGTTTCTCGCTGTCTGTTACATCCCCTCTGTTTCAGCCCCTCTGTTTCAGCCCCTCTGTTTCTCGCCCTCTGTTTCAGCCCCTCTGTTTCTCGCCCTCTGTTTCAGCCCCTCTGTTTCTCACCCTCTGTTTCAGCCCCTCTGATTCAACCCCTCTGTTTCTCCCCCTCTGTTTCAGCCCCTCTGTTTCAGCCCCTCTGTTTCTCGCCCTCTGTTTCAGCCCCTCTGTTTCAGCCCCTCTGTTTCTCGCCCTCTGTTTCTGCCCCTCTGTTTCTCGCCCTCTGTTTCAGCCCCGCTGTTTCTCGCCCTCTGTTTCAGCCCCGCTGATTCAGCCCCTCTGTTTCAGCCCCTCTGAATCATCCCCTCTGATTCAGCCCCTCTGTTTCTGCCCCTCTGTTTCTCACCCTCTGTTTCAGCCCCTCTGATTCAGCCCCTCTGTTTCAGCCCCTCTGTTTCTCCCCCTCTGTTCCAGCCCCTCCGTTTCAGCCCCTCTGTTTCAGCCCCTCTGTTTCAGCCCCTCTGTTTCAGCCCCTCTGTTTCTCCCCCTCTGTTCCAGCCCCTCTTTTTCAGCCCCTCTGTTTCAGCCACTCTGTTTCAGCCCCTCTGTTTCAGCCCCTCTGTTTCAGCCCCTCTGTTTCTCGCCCTCTGTTTCAGCCCCTCTGTTTCTCGCCCTCTGTTTCAGCCCCTCTGTTTCAGCCCGTCTGTTTCAGCCACTCTGTTTCTCGCCCTCTGTTTCAGCCCCTCTGTTTCTCACCCTCTGTTTCAGCCCCTCTGATTCAGCCCCTCTGTTTCTCGCCCTCTGTTTCAGCCCCTCTGTTTCTCGCCCTCTGTTTCAGCCCCTCTGTTTCAGCCCCTCTGTTTCAGCCCCACTGATTCAGCCCCTCTGTTTCAGCCCCTCTGTTTCAGCCCCTCTGTTTCTCGCCCTCTATTTCTCACCCTCTGTTTCTCGCCCTCTGTTTCAGCCCCTCTGATTCTCGCCCTCTGTTTCAGCCCCTCTGTTTCTTGCCCTCTGTTTCAGGCTCTCTGTTTCAGCCCGTCTGTTTCAGCCCCTCTGTTTCAGCCCCTCTGTTTCTCGCCCTCTGTTTCAGCCCCTCTGATTCTCGCCCTCTGTTTCAGCCCCTCTGTTTCTCGCCCTCTGTTTCAGCCCCTCTGATTCAGCCCCTCTGTTTCAGCCCCTCTGATTCAGCCCCTCTGATTCAGCACCTCTGATTCAGCCCCTCTGTTTCTCGCCCTCTGTTTCAGCCCCTCTGTTTCAGCCCCTCTGTTTCAGCCCCTCTGTTTCAGCGCCTCTGTTTCTCGCCCTCTGTTTCAGCCCCTCTGTTTCTCGCCCTCTGTTTCAGCCCCTCTGATTCAGCCCCACTGTTTCAGCCCCTCTGTTTCTCCCCCTGTGTTCCAGCCCCTCTGTTTCAGCCCCTCTGTTTCAGCCACTCTGTTTCAGCCCCTCTCTTTCAGCCCCTCTGTTTCAGCCCCTCTGTTTCTCGCCCTCTGTTTCAGCCCCTCTGTTTCTCGCCCTCTGTTTCAGCCCCTCTGTTTCAGCCCGTTTGTTTCAGCCACTCTGTTTCTCGCCCTCTGTTTCAGCCCCTCTGTTTCTCACCTTCTGTTTCAGCCCCTCTGATTCAGCCCCTCTGTTTCTCGCCCTCTGTTTCAGCCCCTCTGTTTCAGCCCCTCTGTTTCAACCCCTCTGTTACATCCCCTCTGTTTCAGCCCCTCTGTTTCAGCCCCTCTGTTTCTCGCCCTCTGTTTCAGCCCCTCTGTTTCTCGCCCTCTGTTTCAGCCCCTCTGTTTCTCACCCTCTGTTTCAGCCCCTCTGATTCAACCCCTCTGTTTCTCCCCCTCTGTTTCAGCCCCTCTGTTTCAGCCCCTCTGTTTCTCGCCCTCTGTTTCAGCCCCTCTGTTTCAGCCCCTCTGTTTCTCGCCCTCTGTTTCTGCCCCTCTGTTTCTCGCCCTCTGTTTCAGCCCCGCTGTTTCTCGCCCTCTGTTTCAGCCCCGCTGATTCAGCCCCTCTGTTTCAGCTCCTCTGAATCATCCCCTCTGATTCAGCCCCTCTGTTTCTGCCCCTCTGTTTCTCACCCTCTGTTTCAGCCCCTCTGATTCAGCCCCTCTGTTTCAGCCCCTCTGTTTCTCCCCCTCTGTTCCAGCCCCTCTGTTTCAGCCCCTCTGTTTCAGCCCCTCTGTTTCAGCCCCTCTGTTTCTCGCCCTCTGTTTCAGCCCCTCTGTTTCAGCCCCTCTGTTTCTCGCCCTCTGTTTCTGCCCCTCTGTTTCTCGACCTCTGTTTCAGCCCCGCTGTTTCTCGCCCTCTGTTTCAGCCCCGCTGATTCAGCCCCTCTGTTTCAGCCCCTCTGAATCAGCCCGTCTGATTCAGCCCCTCTGTTTCAGACCCTCTGTTTCAGCCCCTCTGTTTCTCGCCCTCTGTTTCAGCCCCTCTGATTCTCGCCCTCTGTTTCAGCCCCTCTGTTTCTCGCCCTCTGTTTCAGCCCCTCTGATTCAGCCCCTCTGTTTCAGCCCCTCTGATTCAGCCCCTCTGATTCAGCCCCTCTGATTCAGCCCCTCTGTTTCTCGCCCTCTGTTTCACCCCCTCTGTTTCAGCTCCTCTGTTTCAGCCCCTCTGTTTCTCACCCTCTGTTTCAGCCCCTCTGATTCAGCCCCTCTGATCAGCCCCTCTGTTTCCCGCCCCTCTGTTTCAGCCCCTCTGTTTCTCGCCCTCTGTTTCAGCCCGTCTGTTTCTCGCCCTCTGTTTCAGCCCCACTGTTTCAGCCCCTCTGTTTCAGCCCCTCTGTTTCTCGCCCTCTGTTTCAGCCCCTGTTTCTCGCCCTCTGTTTCAGTCCCTCTGTTTCTCGCCCTCTGGTTCAGCCCCTCTGTTTCAGCCCCTCTGATTCAGCCCCTCTGTTTCAGCCCCTATGTTTCTCGCCCTCTGTTTCAGCCCCTCTGTTTCTCGCCCTCTGTTCAGCACCTATGTTTCTCGCCCTCTGTTTCAGCCCCTCTGTTTCTCGCCCTCTGTTTCAGCCCCTCTGTTTCAGCCCCTCGGTTTCTCGCCCTCTGTTTCTGCCCCTCTGTTTCTCGCCCTCTGTTTCAGCCCCTCTGTTTCTCGCCCTCTGTTTCAGCCCTCCTGATTCAGCCCCTCTGTTTCAGCCCCTCTGAATCAGCCCCTCTGATTCAGCCCCTCTGTTTCAGCCCCTCTGTTTCAGCCCCTCTGTTTCTCTCCCTCTGTTTCAGCCCATCTGATTCTCGCCCTCTGTTTCAGCCCCTCTGATTCTCGCCCACTGTTTCAGCCCCTCTGATTCAGCCCCTTTTGTTTCAGCCCCTCTGAGATAGCCCCTCTGATTCAGCCCGTCTCATTCAGCCCCTCTGTTTCTCGCCCTCTGTTTCAGCCCGACTGTTTCAGCCCCTCTGTTTCAGCCCCTCTGTTTCTCACCCTCTGTTTCAGCCCCTCTGATTCAGCCCCTCTGATTCAGCCCCTCTGATTCAGCCCCTCTGTTACAGCGCCTCTGATTCAGCCCAGCCGATAGAGCCCCTCTGTTTCTCGCCCTCTCTTTCAGCCCCTCTGTTTCAGCCCCTCTGTTTAAGCTCCTCTGTTTCAGTCCCTCTGTTTCTCGCCCTCTGTTTCAGCCCCTCTGTTTCAGCCCCTCTGTTTCTCGCCCTCTGTTTCAGCCCCTCTGCTTCTCGCCCTCTGTTTCAGGCCCTCTGTTTCTCGCCCTCTGTTTCAGCCCCTCTGTTTCAGCCCCTCTGTTTCAGCCCCTCTGTTTCTCGCCCTCCATATCAGCCCCTCTGTTTCAGCCCCTCTGTTTCTCGCCCTCTGTTTCTGCCCCTCTGTTTCTCGACCTCTGTTTCAGCCCCGCTGTTTCTCGCCCTCTGTTTCAGCCCCTCTCTTTCAGCCCCTCTGTTTCAGCCCCTCTGAATCAGCCCCTCTGATTCAGCCCCTCTGTTTCAGCCCCTCTGTTTCAGCCCCTCTGTTTCTCGCCCTCTGTTTCAGCCCCTCTGATTCTCGCCCTCTGTTTCAGCCCCTCTGTTTCTCGCCCTCTGTTTCAGCACCTCTGATTCAACCCCTCTGATTCAGCCCCTCTGATTCAGCCCCTCTGTTTCTCACCCTCTGTTTCAGCCCCTCTGTTTCAGCTCCTCTGTTTCAGCCCCTCTGTTTCTCACCCTCTGTTTCAGCCCCTCTGATTCAGCCCCTCTGATT
This sequence comes from Chiloscyllium punctatum, assembly GCF_047496795.1. Lineage (NCBI taxonomy): Eukaryota > Metazoa > Chordata > Chondrichthyes > Orectolobiformes > Hemiscylliidae > Chiloscyllium > Chiloscyllium punctatum. Next base: position 347,726 of record NW_027309852.1, on the reverse strand, counting down.
CAGCCCCTCTGATTCAGCCCCTCTGTTTCCCGCCTCTCTGTTTCAGCCCCTCTGTTTCTCGCCCTCTGTTTCAGCCCCTCTGTTTCTCGCCCGCTGTTTCAGCCCCACTGTTTCAGCCCCTCTGTTTCAGCCCCTCTGTTTCAGCGCCTCTGTTTCTCGCCCTCCGTTTCAGCACCTCTGTTTCTCGCCCTCTGTTGCAGCCACTCTTTTTCAGCCCCTCTGTTTCAGCCACTCTGTTACATCCCCTCTGTTTCAGCCCCTCTGTTTCTCCCCCTCTGTTTCTGCCCCTCTGTTTATCGGCCTCTCTTTCAGCCCCTCTGTTTCAGCCCCTCTGTTTCAGCTCCGCTGTTTCAGCCCCTCTGTTTCTCGCCCTCTGTTTCAGCCCCTCTGTTTCTCGCCCTCTGTTTCAGCCCCTCTGTTTCAGCCCCTCTGTTTCAGCCCCTCTGTTTCAGCCCCGCTGTTTCTCGCCCTCTGTTTCAGCCACTCTGTTTCTCGCCCTCTGTTTCAGGCCCTCTGTTTCTCGCCCTCTGTTTCAGCCCCTCTGTTTCAGCCCCTCTGTTTCTCGCCCTCTGTTTCAGCCCCTCTGTTTCAGCCCCTCTGTTTCAGCCCCTCTGTTTCAGCCCCTCTGTTTCTCACCCTCTGTTGCAGCCCCTCTGTTTCAGCTCCGCTGTTTCAGCCCCTCTGTTTCTCGCCCTCTGTTTCAGCCCCTCTGTTTTTCGCCCTCTGTTTCAGCCCCTCTGTTTCTCGCCCTCTGTTTCAGCCCCTCTGTTTCAGCCCCTCTGTTTCTCGCCCTCTGTTTCTGCCCCTCTGTTTCTCGCCCTCTGTTTCAGCCCCGCTGTTTCTCGCCCTCTGTTTCAGCCCCGCTGATTCAGCCCCTCTGTTTCAGCCCCTCTGAATCAGCCCCTCTGATTCAGCCCCTCTGTTTCAGCCCCACTGTTTCAGCCCCTCTGTTTCTCGCCCTCTGTTTCAGCCCCTCTGATTCTCGCCCTCTGTTCCAGCGCCTCTGTTTCTCGCCCTCTGATTCAGCCCCTCTGTTTCAGCCCCTCTGATTCAGCCCCTCTGATTCAGCCCCTCTGATTCAGCCCCTCTGTTTCTCGCCCTCTGTTTCAGCCCCTCTGTTTCAGCCCCTCTGTTTCTCACCCTCTGTTTCAGCCCCTCTGATTCAGCCTCTCTGATTCAGCCCCTCTGATTCAGCCCCTCTGTTTCCCGCCCCTCTGTTTCAGCCCCTCTGTTTCTCGCCCTCTGTTTCAGCCTCTCTGTTTCAGCCCCTCTGTTTCAGCCCCTCTGTTTCAGCGCCTCTGTTTCTCGCCCTCTGTTTCAGCCCCTCTGTTTCTCTCCCTCTGTTTCAGCCCCTCTGATTCAGCCCCTCTGTTTCAGCCCCTCTGTTTCTCCCCCACTGTTCCAGCCCCTCTGTTTCAGCCCCTCTGTTTCAGCCACTCTGTTTCAGCCCCTCTGTTTCAGCCCCTCTGTTTCTCCCCCTCTGTATCAGCCCCTCTGTTTCTCGCCCTCCGATTCAGCCCCTCTGTTTCAGCCCGTCTGTTTCAGCCACTCTGTTTCTCGCCCTCTGTTTCAGCCCCTCTGTTTCTCGCCCTCTGTTTCAGCCCCTCTGATTCAGCCCCTCTGTTTCAGCCCCTCTGATTCAGCCCCTCTGTTTCAGCCCCTCTGTTTCAGCCCCTCTGTTTCAGCCCCGCTGTTTCTCGCCCTCCATTTCTCACCCTCTGATTCTCGCCCTCTGTTTCAGCCCCTCTGTTTTTCGCCCTCTGTTTCAGCCCCTCTGTTTCTCGCCCTCTGTTTCAGCCCCTCTGTTTCAGCCCCTCTGTTTCACGCCCTCTGTTTCTGCCTCTCTGTTTCTCGCCCTCTGTTTCAGCCCCTCTGTTTCTCACCCTCTGTTTCAGCCCCTCTGATTCAGCCCCTCTGTTTCTCGCCCTCTGTTTCTCCCCCTCTGTTCCAGCCCCTCTGTTTCAGCCCCTCTGCTTCAGCCACTCTGTTTCAGCCCCTCTGTTTCAGCCCCTCTGTTTCTCGCCCTCTGTTTCAGCCCCTCTGTTTCTCACCCTCTGTTCCAGCCCCTCTGTTTCAGCCCATCTGTTTCAGCCACTCTGTTTCTCGCCCTCTGTTTCAGCCCCTCTGTTTCTCACCCTCTGTTTCAGCCCCTCTGATTCAGCCCCTCTGTTTCTCGCCCTCTGTTTCAGCCCCTCTGTTTCTCGCCCTCTGTTTCAGCCCCTCTGTTTCTCGCCCTCTGTTTCAGCCCCTCTGTTTCAGCCCCTCTGATTCAGCCACTCTGTTTCTCGCCCTCTGTTTCAGCCCCTCTCTTTCCCTCCCTCTGTTTCAGCCCCTCTGTTTCTCGCCCTCTGTTTCAGCCCCTCTGTTTCAGCCCGTCTGTTTCAGCCCCTCTGTTTCAGCCCCTCTGTTTCTCACCCTCTGTTTCTCGCCCTCTGTTTCAGCCCCTCTGTTTTTCGCCCTCTGTTTCAGCCCCCTGTTTCTCGCCCTCTGTTTCAGGCTCTCTGTTTCAGCCCCTCTGTTTCTCGCCCTCTGTTTCTCGCCCGCTGTTTCAGCCCCTTTGTTTCTCGCCCTCTGTTTCAGCCCCTCTGTTTCAGCCCCTCTGATTCAGCCCCTCTGATTCAGCCCCACTGTTTCTCGCACTCTGTTTCAGACCCTCTGTTTCAGCCCCTCTGTTTCAGCTCCTCTGTTTCAGCCCCTCTGTTTCTCACCCTCTGTTTCAGCCCCTCTGTTTCTCGCCCTCTGTTTCAGCCCCTCTGTTTCTCGCCCTCTGTTTCAGCCCCTCTGTTTCTCACCCTCTGTTTCAGCCCCTCTGTTTCAGCCCCTCTGTTTCTCGCCCTCTGTTTCTGCCCCTCTGTTTCTCGCCCTCTGTTTCAGCCCCGCTGTTTCTCGCCCTCTGTTTCAGCCCCGCTGATTCAGCCCCTCTGTTTCAGCCCCTCTGAATCAGCCCCTCTGATTCAGCCCCTCTGTTTCAGCCCCTCTGTTTCAGCCCCTCTGTTTCTCGCCCTCTGTTTCAGCCCCTCTGTTTCTCCACCTCTATTTCTCGCCCTCTGTTTCAGCCCCTCTGTTTCTCGCCCTGTGTTTCAGCCCCTCTGTTTCATCCCCTTTGTTTCTCGCCCTCTGGTTCTGCCCCTGTTTCTCGCCCTCTGTTTCAGCCCCGCTGTTTCTCGCCCTCTGTTTCAGCCCCGCTGATTCAGCCCCTCTGTTTCAGACCCTCTGAATCAGCCCCTCTGATTCAGCCCCTCTGTTTCAGCCCCTCTGTTTCAGCCCCTCTGTTTCAGCCCCTCTGTTTCTCGCCCTCTGTTTCAGCCCCTCTGTTTCAGCCCCTCTGTTTCTCGCCCTCTCTTTCAGCCCCTCTGTTTCAGCCCCTCTGTTTCAGCTCCGCTGTTTCAGCCCCTCTGTTTCTCGCCCTCTGTTTCAGCCCCTCTGTTTCTCGCCCTCTGTTTCAGCCCCTCTGTTTCAGCCCCTCTGTTTCAGCCCCTCTGTTTCAGCCCCTCTGTTTCTCGCCCTCTGTTTCAGCCACTCTGTTTCTCGCCCTCTGTTTCAGGCCCTCTGTTTCTCGCCCTCTGTTTCAGCCCCTCTGTTTCAGCCCCTCTGTTTCAGCCCCTCTGTTTCAGCCCCTCTGTTTCTCACCCTCTGTTTCAGCCCCTCTGTTTCTCGCCCTCTGTTTCAGCCCCTCTGTTTCTCGCCCTCTGTTTCAGCCCCTCTGTTTCAGCCCCTCTGTTTCTCGCCCTCTGTTTCTGCCCCTCTGTTTCTCGCCCTCTGTTTCAGCCCCGCTGTTTCTCGCCCTCTGTTTCAGCCCCGCTGATTCAGCCCCTCTGTTTCAGCTCCTCTGAATCATCCCCTCTGATTCAGCCCCTCTGTTTCTGCCCCTCTGTTTCTCACCCTCTGTTTCAGCCCCTCTGATTCAGCCCCTCTGTTTCAGCCCCTCTGTTTCTCCCCCTCTGTTCCAGCCCCTCTGTTTCAGCCCCTCTGTTTCAGCCCCTCTGTTTCAGCCCCTCTGTTTCAGCCCCTCTGTTTCTCGCCCTCTGTTTCAGCCCCTCTGTTTCAGCCCCTCTGTTTCTCGCCCTCTGTTTCTGCCCCTCTGTTTCTCGACCTCTGTTTCAGCCCCGCTGTTTCTCGCCCTCTGTTTCAGCCCCGCTGATTCAGCCCCTCTGTTTCAGCCCCTCTGAATCAGCCCGTCTGATTCAGCCCCTCTGTTTCAGACCCTCTGTTTCAGCCCCTCTGTTTCTCGCCCTCTGTTTCAGCCCCTCTGATTCTCGCCCTCTGTTTCAGCCCCTCTGTTTCTCGCCCTCTGTTTCAGCCCCTCTGATTCAGCCCCTCTGTTTCAGCCCCTCTGATTCAGCCCCTCTGATTCAGCCCCTCTGATTCAGCCCCTCTGTTTCTCGCCCTCTGTTTCACCCCCTCTGTTTCAGCTCCTCTGTTTCAGCCCCTCTGTTTCTCACCCTCTGTTTCAGCCCCTCTGATTCAGCCCCTCTGATCAGCCCCTCTGTTTCCCGACCCTCTGTTTCAGCCCCTCTATTTCTCGCCCTCTGTTTCAGCCCGTCTGTTTCTCGCCCTCTGTTTCAGCCCCACTGTTTCAGCCCCTCTGTTTCAGCCCCTCTGTTTCTCGCCCTCTGTTTCAGCCCCTGTTTCTCGCCCTCTGTTTCAGTCCCTCTGTTTCTCGCCCTCTGGTTCAGCCCCTCTGTTTCAGCCCCTCTGATTCAGCCCCTCTGTTTCAGCCCCTATGTTTCTCGCCCTCTGTTTCAGCCCCTCTGTTTCTCGCCCTCTGTTCAGCACCTATGTTTCTCGCCCTCTGTTTCAGCCCCTCTGTTTCTCGCCCTCTGTTTCAGCCCCTCTGTTTCAGCCCCTCGGTTTCTCGCCCTCTGTTTCTGCCCCTCTGTTTCTCGCCCTCTGTTTCAGCCCCTCTGTTTCTCGCCCTCTGTTTCAGCCCTCCTGATTCAGCCCCTCTGTTTCAGCCCCTCTGAATCAGCCCCTCTGATTCAGCCCCTCTGTTTCAGCCCCTCTGTTTCAGCCCCTCTGTTTCTCTCCCTCTGTTTCAGCCCATCTGATTCTCGCCCTCTGTTTCAGCCCCTCTGATTCTCGCCCTCTGTTTCAGCCCCTCTGATTCAGCCCCTTTTGTTTCAGCCCCTCTGAGATAGCCCCTCTGATTCAGCCCGTCTCATTCAGCCCCTCTGTTTCTCGCCCTCTGTTTCAGCCCGACTGTTTCAGCCCCTCTGTTTCAGCCCCTCTGTTTCTCACCCTCTGTTTCAGCCCCTCTGATTCAGCCCCTCTGATTCAGCCCCTCTGATTCAGCCCCTCTGTTACAGCGCCTCTGATTCAGCCCAGCCGATACAGCCCCTCTGTTTCTCGCCCTCTCTTTCAGCCCCTCTGTTTCAGCCCCTCTGTTTCAGCTCCTCTGTTTCAGTCCCTCTGTTTCTCGCCCTCTGTTTCAGCCCCTCTGTTTCAGCCCCTCTGTTTCTCGCCCTCTGTTTCAGCCCCTCTGCTTCTCGCCCTCTGTTTCAGGCCCTCTGTTTCTCGCCCTCTGTTTCAGCCCCTCTGTTTCAGCCCCTCTGTTTCAGCCCCTCTGTTTCTCGCCCTCCATATCAGCCCCTCTGTTTCAGCCCCTCTGTTTCTCGCCCTCTGTTTCTGCCCCTCTGTTTCTCGACCTCTGTTTCAGCCCCGCTGTTTCTCGCCCTCTGTTTCAGCCCCTCTCTTTCAGCCCCTCTGTTTCAGCCCCTCTGAATCAGCCCCTCTGATTCAGCCCCTCTGTTTCAGCCCCTCTGTTTCAGCCCCTCTGTTTCTCGCCCTCTGTTTCAGCCCCTCTGATTCTCGCCCTCTGTTTCAGCCCCTCTGTTTCTCGCCCTCTGTTTCAGCACCTCTGATTCAACCCCTCTGATTCAGCCCCTCTGATTCAGCCCCTCTGTTTCTCACCCTCTGTTTCAGCCCCTCTGTTTCAGCTCCTCTGTTTCAGCCCCTCTGTTTCTCACCCTCTGTTTCAGCCCCTCTGATTCAGCCCCTCTGATTCAGCCCCTCTGATTCAGCCCCTCTGTTTCCCGCCTCTCTGTTTCAGCCCCTCTGTTTCTCGCCCTCTGTTTCAGCCCCTCTGTTTCTCGCCCGCTGTTTCAGCCCCACTGTTTCAGCCCCTCTGTTTCAGCCCCTCTGTTTCAGCGCCTCTGTTTCTCGCCCTCCGTTTCAGCACCTCTGTTTCTCGCCCTCTGTTGCAGCCACTCTTTTTCAGCCCCTCTGTTTCAGCCACTCTGTTACAGCCCCTCTGTTTCAGCCCCTCTGTTTCTCCCCCTCTGTTTCTGCCCCTCTGTTTATCGGCCTCTCTTTCAGCCCCTCTGTTTCAGCCCCTCTGTTTCAGCTCCGCTGTTTCAGCCCCTCTGTTTCTCGCCCTCTGTTTCAGCCCCTCTGTTTCTCGCCCTCTGTTTCAGCCCCTCTGTTTCAGCCCCTCTGTTTCAGCCCCTCTGTTTCAGCCCCGCTGTTTCTCGCCCTCTGTTTCAGCCACTCTGTTTCTCGCCCTCTGTTTCAGGCCCTCTGTTTCTCGCCCTCTGTTTCAGCCCCTCTGTTTCAGCCCCTCTGTTTCTCGCCCTCTGTTTCAGCCCCTCTGTTTCAGCCCCTCTGTTTCAGCCCCTCTGTTTCAGCCCCTCTGTTTCTCACCCTCTGTTGCAGCCCCTCTGTTTCAGCTCCGCTGTTTCAGCCCCTCTGTTTCTCGCCCTCTGTTTCAGCCCCTCTGTTTTTCGCCCTCTGTTTCAGCCCCTCTGTTTCTCGCCCTCTGTTTCAGCCCCTCTGTTTCAGCCCCTCTGTTTCTCGCCCTCTGTTTCTGCCCCTCTGTTTCTCGCCCTCTGTTTCAGCCCCGCTGTTTCTCGCCCTCTGTTTCAGCCCCGCTGATTCAGCCCCTCTGTTTCAGCCCCTCTGAATCAGCCCCTCTGATTCAGCCCCTCTGTTTCAGCCCCACTGTTTCAGCCCCTCTGTTTCTCGCCCTCTGTTTCAGCCCCTCTGATTCTCGCCCTCTGTTCCAGCGCCTCTGTTTCTCGCCCTCTGATTCAGCCCCTCTGTTTCAGCCCCTCTGATTCAGCCCCTCTGATTCAGCCCCTCTGATTCAGCCCCTCTGTTTCTCGCCCTCTGTTTCAGCCCCTCTGTTTCAGCCCCTCTGTTTCTCACCCTCTGTTTCAGCCCCTCTGATTCAGCCTCTCTGATTCAGCCCCTCTGATTCAGCCCCTCTGTTTCCCGCCCCTCTGTTTCAGCCCCTCTGTTTCTCGCCCTCTGTTTCAGCCTCTCTGTTTCAGCCCCTCTGTTTCAGCCCCTCTGTTTCAGCGCCTCTGTTTCTCGCCCTCTGTTTCAGCCCCTCTGTTTCTCTCCCTCTGTTTCAGCCCCTCTGATTCAGCCCCTCTGTTTCAGCCCCTCTGTTTCTCCCCCACTGTTCCAGCCCCTCTGTTTCAGCCCCTCTGTTTCAGCCACTCTGTTTCAGCCCCTCTGTTTCAGCCCCTCTGTTTCTCCCCCTCTGTATCAGCCCCTCTGTTTCTCGCCCTCCGATTCAGCCCCTCTGTTTCAGCCCGTCTGTTTCAGCCACTCTGTTTCTCGCCCTCTGTTTCAGCCCCTCTGTTTCTCGCCCTCTGTTTCAGCCCCTCTGATTCAGCCCCTCTGTTTCAGCCCCTCTGATTCAGCCCCTCTGTTTCAGCCCCTCTGTTTCAGCCCCTCTGTTTCAGCCCCGCTGTTTCTCGCCCTCCATTTCTCACCCTCTGATTCTCGCCCTCTGTTTCAGCCCCTCTGTTTTTCGCCCTCTGTTTCAGCCCCTCTGTTTCTCGCCCTCTGTTTCAGCCCCTCTGTTTCAGCCCCTCTGTTTCACGCCCTCTGTTTCTGCCTCTCTGTTTCTCGCCCTCTGTTTCAGCCCCTCTGTTTCTCACCCTCTGTTTCAGCCCCTCTGATTCAGCCCCTCTGTTTCTCGCCCTCTGTTTCTCCCCCTCTGTTCCAGCCCCTCTGTTTCAGCCCCTCTGCTTCAGCCACTCTGTTTCAGCCCCTCTGTTTCAGCCCCTCTGTTTCTCGCCCTCTGTTTCAGCCCCTCTGTTTCTCACCCTCTGTTCCAGCCCCTCTGTTTCAGCCCATCTGTTTCAGCCACTCTGTTTCTCGCCCTCTGTTTCAGCCCCTCTGTTTCTCACCCTCTGTTTCAGCCCCTCTGATTCAGCCCCTCTGTTTCTCGCCCTCTGTTTCAGCCCCTCTGTTTCTCGCCCTCTGTTTCAGCCCCTCTGTTTCTCGCCCTCTGTTTCAGCCCCTCTGTTTCAGCCCCTCTGATTCAGCCACTCTGTTTCTCGCCCTCTGTTTCAGCCCCTCTCTTTCCCTCCCTCTGTTTCAGCCCCTCTGTTTCTCGCCCTCTGTTTCAGCCCCTCTGTTTCAGCCCGTCTGTTTCAGCCCCTCTGTTTCAGCCCCTCTGTTTCTCACCCTCTGTTTCTCGCCCTCTGTTTCAGCCCCTCTGTTTTTCGCCCTCTGTTTCAGCCCCCTGTTTCTCGCCCTCTGTTTCAGGCTCTCTGTTTCAGCCCCTCTGTTTCTCGCCCTCTGTTTCTCGCCCGCTGTTTCAGCCCCTTTGTTTCTCGCCCTCTGTTTCAGCCCCTCTGTTTCAGCCCCTCTGATTCAGCCCCTCTGATTCAGCCCCACTGTTTCTCGCACTCTGTTTCAGACCCTCTGTTTCAGCCCCTCTGTTTCAGCTCCTCTGTTTCAGCCCCTCTGTTTCTCACCCTCTGTTTCAGCCCCTCTGTTTCTCGCCCTCTGTTTCAGCCCCTCTGTTTCTCGCCCTCTGTTTCAGCCCCTCTGTTTCTCACCCTCTGTTTCAGCCCCTCTGTTTCAGCCCCTCTGTTTCTCGCCCTCTGTTTCTGCCCCTCTGTTTCTCGCCCTCTGTTTCAGCCCCGCTGTTTCTCGCCCTCTGTTTCAGCCCCGCTGATTCAGCCCCTCTGTTTCAGCCCCTCTGAATCAGCCCCTCTGATTCAGCCCCTCTGTTTCAGCCCCTCTGTTTCAGCCCCTCTGTTTCTCGCCCTCTGTTTCAGCCCCTCTGTTTCTCCACCTCTATTTCTCGCCCTCTGTTTCAGCCCCTCTGTTTCTCGCCCTGTGTTTCAGCCCCTCTGTTTCATCCCCTTTGTTTCTCGCCCTCTGGTTCTGCCCCTGTTTCTCGCCCTCTGTTTCAGCCCCGCTGTTTCTCGCCCTCTGTTTCAGCCCCGCTGATTCAGCCCCTCTGTTTCAGACCCTCTGAATCAGCCCCTCTGATTCAGCCCCTCTGTTTCAGCCCCTCTGTTTCAGCCCCTCTGTTTCAGCCCCTCTGTTTCTCGCCCTCTGTTTCAGCCCCTCTGTTTCAGCCCCTCTGTTTCTCGCCCTCTGTTTCTGCCCCTCTGTTTCTCGCCCTCTCTTTCAGCCCCTCTGTTTCAGCCCCTCTGTTTCAGCTCCGCTGTTTCAGCCCCTCTGTTTCTCGCCCTCTGTTTCAGCCCCTCTGTTTCTCGCCCTCTGTTTCAGCCCCTCTGTTTCAGCCCCTCTGTTTCAGCCCCTCTGTTTCAGCCCCTCTGTTTCTCGCCCTCTGTTTCAGCCACTCTGTTTCTCGCCCTCTGTTTCAGGCCCTCTGTTTCTCGCCCTCTGTTTCAGCCCCTCTGTTTCAGCCCCTCTGTTTCAGCCCCTCTGTTTCTCACCCTCTGTTTCAGCCCCTCTGTTTCTCGCCCTCTGTTTCAGCCCCTCTGTTTCTCGCCCTCTGTTTCAGCCCCTCTGTTTCAGCCCCTCTGTTTCTCGCCCTCTGTTTCTGCCCCTCTGTTTCTCGCCCTCTGTTTCAGCCCCGCTGTTTCTCGCCCTCCGTTTCAGCCCCGCTGATTCAGCCCCTCTGTTTCAGCCCCTCTGAATCAGCCCCTCTGATTCAGCCCCTCTGTTTCAGCCCCACTGTTTCAGCCCCTCTGTTTCTCGCCCTCTGTTTCAGCCCCTCTGATTCTCGCCCTCTGTTCCAGCCCCTCTGTTTCTCGCCGTCTGTTTCAGCCCCTCTTTTTCAGCCCCTCTGTTTCATCCCCTCTGATTCAGCCCCTCTGATTCAGCCCCTCTGATTCAGCCCCTCTGTTTCTCGCCCTCTGTTTCAGCCCCTCTGTTTCAGCCCCTCTGTTTCAGCCCCTCTGTTTCTCACCCTCTGTTTCAGCCCCTCTGATTCAGCCTCTCTGATTCAGCCCCTCTGATTCAGCCCCTCTGTTTCCTGCCCCTCTGTTTCCCGCCCCTCTGTTTCTCGCCCGCTGTTTCAGCCCCTCTGTTTCTCGCCCTCTGTTTCAGCCTCTCTGTTTCAGCCCCTCTGTTTCAGCGCCTCTGTTTCTCGCCCTCTGTTTCAGCCCCTCTGTTTCTCTCCCTCTGTTTCAGCCCCTCTGATTCAGCACCTCTGTTTCAGCCCCTCTGTTTCTCGCCCTCCGATTCAGCCACTCTGTTTCAGCCCCTCTGTTTCAGCCCCTCTGTTTCTCCCCCTCTGTTTCAGCCCCTCTGTTTCTCGCCCTCCGATTCAGCCCCTCTGTTTCAGCCCGTCTGTTTCAGCCACTCTGTTTCTCGCCCTCTGTTTCAGCCCCTCTGTTTCTCACCCTCTGTTTCAGTCCCTCTGATTCAGCCCCTCTGTTTCTCACCCTCTGTTTCAGCCCCTCTGTTTCTCCCAGTCTGTTTCAGCTCCTCTGTTTCAGCCCCTCTGTTTCAGTCCCTCTGTTTCTCGCCCTCTGTTTCAGCCCCTCTGTTTCTCACCCTCTGTTTCAGCCCCTCTGATTCAGCCCCTCTGTTTCAGCCCCTCTGATTCAGCCCCTCTGTTTCAGCCCCTCTGTTTCAGCCCCTCTGTTTCAGCCCCTCTGTTTCTCGCCCTCTGTTTCAGCCCCTCTGTTTCTCGCCCTCTGTTTCAGGCTCTCTGTTTCAGCCCGTCTGTTTCAGCCCCTCTGATTCAGCCCCTCTGTTTCTCGCCCTCTGTTTCAGCCCCTCTGTTTCAGCCCCTCTGTTTCTCGCCCTCTGTTTCAGCCCCTCTGTTTCAGCCCCTCTGTTTCTCGCCCTCTGTTTCTGCCCCTCTGTTTCTCGCCCTCTGTTTCAGCCCCGCTGTTTCTCGCCCTCTGTTTCAGCCCCGCTGATTCAGCCCCTCTGTTTCAGCCCCTCTGAATCAGCCCCTCTGATTCAGCCCCTCTGTTTCAGCCCCTCTGTTTCAGCCCCTCTGTTTCTCCCCCTCTGTTTCAGCCCCTCTGTTTCTCGCCCTCTGTTTCAGCCCCTCTGTTTCAGCCCGTCTGTTTCAGCCACTCTGTTTCTCGCCCTCTGTTTCAGCCCCTCTGTTTCTCACCCTCTGTTTCAGCCCCTCTGATTCAGCCCCTCTGTTTCTCACCCTCTGTTTCAGCCCCTCTGTTTCTCCCAGTCTGTTTCAGCTCCTCTGTTTCAGCCCCTCTGTTTCAGCCCCTCTGTTTCTCGCCCTCTGTTTCAGCCCCTCTGTTTCTCGCCCTCTGTTTCAGCCCCTCTGATTCAGCCCCTCTGTTTCAGCCCCTCTGATTCAGCCCCTCTGTTTCAGCCCCTCTGTTTCAGCCCCTCTGTTTCAGCCCCTCTGTTTCTCACCCTCTATTTCTCACCCTCTGATTCTTGCCCTCTGTTTCAGCCCCTCTGTTTTTCGCCCTCTGTTTCAGCCCCTCTGTTTCTCGCCCTCTGTTTCAGGCTCTCTGTTTCAGCGGGTCTGTTTCAGCCCCTCTGTTTCAGCCCCTCTGTTTCTCGCCCTCTGTTTCTCGCCCGCTGTTTCAGCCCCTTTTTTTCTCGCCCTCTGTTTCAAACCCCACTGTTTCAGCCACTCTGATTCAGCCCCTCTGATTCAGCCCCTCTGTTTCTCGCCCTCTGTTTCAGCCCCTCTGTTTCAGCCCCTCTGTTTCTCGCCCTCTGTTTCAGCCCCTCTGTTTCTCGTCCTCTGTTTCAGCCCCTCTGTTTCAGCCCCTCTGTTTCTCCCCCTCTGTTTCTGCCCCTCTGTTTCTCGCCCTCTGTTTCAGCCCCGCTGTTTCTCGCCCTCTGTTTCAGCCCCGCTGATTCAGCCCCTCTGTTTCAGCCCCTCTGAATCAGCCCCTCTGATTCAGCCCCTCTGTTTCAGCCCCTCTGTTTCAGCCCCTCTGTTTCAACCCCTCTGTTTCTCGCCCTCTGTTTCAGCCCCTCTGATTCTCGCCCTCTGTTTCAGCCCCTCTGTTTCTCGCACTCTGTTTCAGCCCCTCTGATTCAGCCCCTCTGTTTCAGCCCCTCTGATTCAGCCCCTCTGATTCAGCCCCTCTGATTCAGCCCCTCTGTTTCAGCCCCTCTGATTCAGCCCCTCTGTTTCAGCCCCTCTGTTTCAGCCCCTCTGTTTCAGCCCCTCTGTTTCTCACCCTCTATTTCTCACCCTCTGATTCTTGCCCTCTGTTTCAGCCCCTCTGTTTTTCGCCCTCTGTTTCAGCCCCTCTGTTTCTCGCCCTCTGTTTCAGGCTCTCTGTTTCAGTGGGTCTGTTTCAGCCCCTCTGTTTCAGCCCCTCTGTTTCTCGCCCTCTGTTTCTCGCCCGCTGTTTCAGCCCCTTTTTTTCTCGCCCTCTGTTTCAAACCCCACTGTTTCAGCCACTCTGATTCAGCCCCTCTGATTCAGCCCCTCTGTTTCTCGCCCTCTGTTTCAGCCCCTCTGTTTCAGCCCCTCTGTTTCTCGCCCTCTGTTTCAGCCCCTCTGTTTCTCGTCCTCTGTTTCAGCCCCTCTGTTTCAGCCCCTCTGTTTCTCGCCCTCTGTTTCTGCCCCTCTGTTTCTCGCCCTCTGTTTCAGCCCCGCTGTTTCTCGCCCTCTGTTTCAGCCCCGCTGATTCAGCCCCTCTGTTTCAGCCCCTCTGAATCAGCCCCTCTGATTCAGCCCCTCTGTTTCAGCCCCTCTGTTTCAGCCCCTCTGTTTCAACCCCTCTGTTTCTCGCCCTCTGTTTCAGCCCCTCTGATTCTCGCCCTCTGTTTCAGCCCCTCTGTTTCTCGCACTCTGTTTCAGCCCCTCTGATTCAGCCCCTCTGTTTCAGCCCCTCTGATTCAGCCCCTCTGATTCAGCCCCTCTGATTCAGCCCCTCTGTTTCAGCCCCTCTGATTCAGCCCCTCTGTTTCAGCCCCTCTGTTTCAGCCCCTCTGTTTCAGCCCCTCTGTTTCTCACCCTCTATTTCTCACCCTCTGATTCTTGCCCTCTGTTTCAGCCCCTCTGTTTTTCGCCCTCTGTTTCAGCCCCTCTGTTTCTCGCCCTCTGTTTCAGGCTCTCTGTTTCAGCGGGTCTGTTTCAGCCCCTCTGTTTCAGCCCCTCTGTTTCTCGCCCTCTGTTTCTCGCCCGCTGTTTCAGCCCCTTTTTTTCTCGCCCTCTGTTTCAAACCCCACTGTTTCAGCCACTCTGATTCAGCCCCTCTGATTCAGCCCCTCTGTTTCTCGCCCTCTGTTTCAGCCCCTCTGTTTCAGCCCCTCTGTTTCTCGCCCTCTGTTTCAGCCCCTCTGTTTCTCGCCCTCTGTTTCAGCCCCTCTGTTTCAGCCCCTCTGTTTATCGCCCTCTGTTTCTGCCCCTCTGTTTCTCGCCCTCTGTTTCAGCCCCGCTGTTTCTCGCCCTCTGTTTCAGCCCCGCTGATTCAGCCCCTCTGTTTCAGCCCCTCTGAATCAGCCCCTCTGATTCAGCCCCTCTGTTTCAGCCCCTCTGTTTCAGCCCCTCTGTTTCTCGCACTCTGTTTCAGCCCCTCTGATTCAGCCCCTCTGTTTCAGCCCCTCTGATTCAGCCCCTCTGATTCAGCCCCTCTGATTCAGCCCCTCTGTTTCTCGCCCTCTGTTTCAGCCCCTCTGTTTCAGCCCCTCTGTTTCTCACCCTCTGTTTCAGCCCCTCTGATTCAGCCCTTCTGATTCAACCCCTCTTATTCAGCCCCACTGTTTCCCGCCCCTCTGTTTCAGCCCCTCTGTTTCTCGCCCTCTGTTTCAGCCCCTCTGTTTCTCGCCCTCTGTTTCAGCCCCTCTGTTTCAGCCCCTCTGTTTCAGCGTCTCTGTTTCGCCCTCTGTTTCAGCACCTCTGTTTCTCGCCCTCTTTTTCAGCCCCTCTGATTCAGCCCCTCTGTTTCTCACCCTCTGTTTCAGCCCCTCTGTTTCAGCCCCTCTGTTTCAGCCCCTCTGTTTCTCCCCCTCGGTTCCAGCCCCTCTGTTTCAGCCCCTCTGTTTCAGCCACTCTGTTTCAGCCCCTCTGTTTCAGCCCCTCTGTTTCAGCCCCTCTGTTTCTCGCCCTCTGTTTCAGCCCCTCTGTTTCAGCCCCTCTGTTTCTCGCCCTCTGTTTCTGCCCCTCTGTTTCTCGACCTCTGTTTCAGCCCAGCTGTTTCTCGCCCTCTGTTTCAGCCCCGCTGATCCAGCCCCTCTGTTTCAGCCCCTCTGAATCAGCCCCTCTGATTCAGCCACTCTGTTTCAGCCCCTCTGTTTCTCGCCCTCTGTTTCAGCCCCTCTGATTCTCGCCCTCTGTTTCAGCCCCTCTGTTTCTCGCCCTCTGTTTCAGCCCCTCTGATTCAGCCCCTCTGTTTCAGCCCCTCTGATTCAGCCCCTCTGATTCAGCCCCTCTGTTTCTCACCCTCTGTTTCAGCCCCTCTGTTTCAGCCCCTCTGTTTCAGCCCCTCTGTTTCTCACCCTCTGTTTCAGCCCCTCTGATTCAGCCCCTCTGATTCAGCCCCTCTGACTCAGCCCCTCTGTTTCCCGCCCCTCTGTTTCAGCCCCTCTGTTTCTCGCCCTCTGTTTCAGCCCCTCTGTTTCTCGCCCTCTGTTTCAGCCCCACTGTTTCAGCCCCTCTGTTTCAGCCCCTCTGTTTCAGCGCCTCTGTTTCTCGCCCTCCGTTTCAGCCCCTCTGTTTCTCGCCCTCTGTTGCAGCCACTCTGATTCAGCCCCTCTGTTTCAGCCCCTCTGTTTCTCCCCCTCTGTTCCAGCCCCTCTTTTTCAGCCCCTCTGTTTCAGCCACTCTGTTTCAGCCCCTCTGTTTCAGCCCCTCTGTTTCTCGCCCTCTGTTTCTGCCCCTCTGTTTATCGGCCTCTCTTTCAGCCCCTCTGTTTCAGCCCCACTGTTTCAGCTCCGCTGTTTCAGCCCCTCTGTTTCTCGCCCTCTGTTTCAGCCCCTCTGTTTCTCGCCCTCTGTTTCAGCCCCTCTGTTTCAGCACCTCTGTTTCAGCCCCTCTGTTTCAGCCCCTCTGTTTCTCGCCCTCTGTTTCATCCACTCTGTTTCTCGCCCTCTGTTTCAGGCCCTCTGTTTCTCGCCCTCTGTTTCAGCCCCTCTGTTTCAGCCCCTCTGTTTCAGCCCCACTGATTCAGCCCCTCTGTTTCAGCCCCTCTGTTTCAGCCCCTCTGTTTCTCGCCCTCTATTTCTCACCCTCTGTTTCTCGCCCTCTGTTTCAGCCCCTCTGATTCTCGCCCTCTGTTTCAGCCCCTCTGTTTCTTGCCCTCTGTTTCAGGCTCTCTGTTTCAGCCCGTCTGTTTCAGCCCCTCTGTTTCAGCCCCTCTGTTTCTCGCCCTCTGTTTCAGCCCCTCTGATTCTCGCCCTCTGTTTCAGCCCCTCTGTTTCTCGCCCTCTGTTTCAGCCCCTCTGATTCAGCCCCTCTGTTTCAGCCCCTCTGATTCAGCCCCTCTGATTCAGCACCTCTGATTCAGCCCCTCTGTTTCTCGCCCTCTGTTTCAGCCCCTCTGTTTCAGCCCCTCTGTTTCAGCCCCTCTGTTTCAGCGCCTCTGTTTCTCGCCCTCTGTTTCAGCCCCTCTGTTTCTCGCCCTCTGTTTCAGCCCCTCTGATTCAGCCCCTCTGTTTCAGCCCCTCTGTTTCTCCCCCTGTGTTCCAGCCCCTCTGTTTCAGCCCCTCTGTTTCAGCCACTCTGTTTCAGCCCCTCTCTTTCAGCCCCTCTGTTTCAGCCCCTCTGTTTCTCGCCCTCTGTTTCAGCCCCTCTGTTTCTCGCCCTCTGTTTCAGCCCCTCTGTTTCAGCCCGTCTGTTTCAGCCACTCTGTTTCTCGCCCTCTGTTTCAGCCCCTCTGTTTCTCACCTTCTGTTTCAGCCCCTCTGATTCAGCCCCTCTGTTTCTCGCCCTCTGTTTCAGCCCCTCTGTTTCAGCCCCTCTGTTTCAGCCCCTCTGTTACATCCCCTCTGTTTCAGCCCCTCTGTTTCAGCCCCTCTGTTTCTCGCCCTCTGTTTCAGCCCCTCTGTTTCTCGCCCTCTGTTTCAGCCCCTCTGTTTCTCACCCTCTGTTTCAGCCCCTCTGATTCAACCCCTCTGTTTCTCCCCCTCTGTTTCAGCCCCTCTGTTTCAGCCCCTCTGTTTCTCGCCCTCTGTTTCAGCCCCTCTGTTTCAGCCCCTCTGTTTCTCGCCCTCTGTTTCTGCCCCTCTGTTTCTCGCCCTCTGTTTCAGCCCCGCTGTTTCTCGCCCTCTGTTTCAGCCCCGCTGATTCAGCCCCTCTGTTTCAGCCCCTCTGAATCATCCCCTCTGATTCAGCCCCTCTGTTTCTGCCCCTCTGTTTCTCACCCTCTGTTTCAGCCCCTCTGATTCAGCCCCTCTGTTTCAGCCCCTCTGTTTCTCCCCCTCTGTTCCAGCCCCTCTGTTTCAGCCCCTCTGTTTCAGCCCCTCTGTTTCAGCCCCTCTGATTCAGCCCCTCTGTTTCTCGCCCTCTGTTTCAGCCCCTCTGTTTCA
This sequence comes from Chiloscyllium punctatum, assembly GCF_047496795.1. Taxonomy (NCBI): domain Eukaryota; kingdom Metazoa; phylum Chordata; class Chondrichthyes; order Orectolobiformes; family Hemiscylliidae; genus Chiloscyllium; species Chiloscyllium punctatum. The sequence continues at coordinate 331,091 of NW_027309852.1, read as the reverse complement.
GCCCCTCTGTTTCTCGCCCTCTGTTTCTGCCCCTCTGTTTCTCGACCTCTGTTTCAGCCCCGCTGTTTCTCGCCCTCTGTTTCAGCCCCGCTGATTCAGCCCCTCTGTTTCAGCCCCTCTGAATCAGCCCGTCTGATTCAGCCCCTCTGTTTCAGACCCTCTGTTTCAGCCCCTCTGTTTCTCGCCCTCTGTTTCAGCCCCTCTGATTCTCGCCCTCTGTTTCAGCCCCTCTGTTTCTCGCCCTCTGTTTCAGCCCCTCTGATTCAGCCCCTCTGTTTCAGCCCCTCTGATTCAGCCCCTCTGATTCAGCCCCTCTGATTCAGCCCCTCTGTTTCTCGCCCTCTGTTTCACCCCCTCTGTTTCAGCTCCTCTGTTTCAGCCCCTCTGTTTCTCACCCTCTGTTTCAGCCCCTCTGATTCAGCCCCTCTGATCAGCCCCTCTGTTTCCCGCCCCTCTGTTTCAGCCCCTCTGTTTCTCGCCCTCTGTTTCAGCCCGTCTGTTTCTCGCCCTCTGTTTCAGCCCCACTGTTTCAGCCCCTCTGTTTCAGCCCCTCTGTTTCTCGCCCTCTGTTTCAGCCCCTGTTTCTCGCCCTCTGTTTCAGTCCCTCTGTTTCTCGCCCTCTGGTTCAGCCCCTCTGTTTCAGCCCCTCTGATTCAGCCCCTCTGTTTCAGCCCCTATGTTTCTCGCCCTCTGTTTCAGCCCCTCTGTTTCTCGCCCTCTGTTCAGCACCTATGTTTCTCGCCCTCTGTTTCAGCCCCTCTGTTTCTCGCCCTCTGTTTCAGCCCCTCTGTTTCAGCCCCTCTGTTTCTCGCCCTCTGTTTCTGCCCCTCTGTTTCTCGCCCTCTGTTTCAGCCCCTCTGTTTCTCGCCCTCTGTTTCAGCCCTGCTGATTCAGCCCCTCTGTTTCAGCCCCTCTGAATCAGCCCCTCTGATTCAGCCCCTCTGTTTCAGCCCCTCTGTTTCAGCCCCTCTGTTTCTCTCCCTCTGTTTCAGCCCATCTGATTCTCGCCCTCTGTTTCAGCCCCTCTGATTCTCGCCCTCTGTTTCAGCCCCTCTGATTCAGCCCCTTTTGTTTCAGCCCCTCTGAGATAGCCCCTCTGATTCAGCCCGTCTCATTCAGCCCCTCTGTTTCTCGCCCTCTGTTTCAGCCCGACTGTTTCAGCCCCTCTGTTTCAGCCCCTCTGTTTCTCACCCTCTGTTTCAGCCCCTCTGATTCAGCCCCTCTGATTCAGCCCCTCTGATTCAGCCCCTCTGTTACAGCGCCTCTGATTCAGCCCAGCCGATACAGCCCCTCTGTTTCTCGCCCTCTCTTTCAGCCCCTCTGTTTCAGCCCCTCTGTTTCAGCTCCTCTGTTTCAGTCCCTCTGTTTCTCGCCCTCTGTTTCAGCCCCTCTGTTTCAGCCCCTCTGTTTCTCGCCCTCTGTTTCAGCCCCTCTGCTTCTCGCCCTCTGTTTCAGGCCCTCTGTTTCTCGCCCTCTGTTTCAGCCCCTCTGTTTCAGCCCCTCTGTTTCAGCCCCTCTGTTTCTCGCCCTCCATATCAGCCCCTCTGTTTCAGCCCCTATGTTTCTCGCCCTCTGTTTCTGCCCCTCTGTTTCTCGACCTCTGTTTCAGCCCCGCTGTTTCTCGCCCTCTGTTTCAGCCCCGCTGATCCAGCCCCTCTGTTTCAGCCCCTCTGAATCAGCCCCTCTGATTCAGCCCCTCTGTTTCAGCCCCTCTGTTTCAGCCCCTCTGTTTCTCGCCCTCTGTTTCAGCCCCTCTGATTCTCGCCCTCTGTTTCAGCCCCTCTGTTTCTCGCCCTCTGTTTCAGCACCTCTGATTCAACCCCTCTGATTCAGCCCCTCTGATTCAGCCCCTCTGTTTCTCACCCTCTGTTTCAGCCCCTCTGTTTCAGCTCCTCTGTTTCAGCCCCTCTGTTTCTCACCCTCTGTTTCAGCCCCTCTGATTCAGCCCCTCTGATTCAGCCCCTCTGATTCAGCCCCTCTGTTTCCCGCCTCTCTGTTTCAGCCCCTCTGTTTCTCGCCCTCTGTTTCAGCCCCTCTGTTTCTCGCCCGCTGTTTCAGCCCCACTGTTTCAGCCCCTCTGTTTCAGCCCCTCTGTTTCAGCGCCTCTGTTTCTCGCCCTCCGTTTCAGCACCTCTGTTTCTCGCCCTCTGTTGCAGCCACTCTTTTTCAGCCCCTCTGTTTCAGCCACTCTGTTTCAGCCCCTCTGTTTCAGCCCCTCTGTTTCTCCCCCTCTGTTTCTGCCCCTCTGTTTATCGGCCTCTCTTTCAGCCCCTCTGTTTCAGCCCCTCTGTTTCAGCTCCGCTGTTTCAGCCCCTCTGTTTCTCGCCCTCTGTTTCAGCCCCTGTGTTTCTCGCCCTCTGTTTCAGCCCCTCTGTTTCAGCCCCTCTGTTTCAGCCCCTCTGTTTCAGCCCCGCTGTTTCTCGCCCTCTGTTTCAGCCACTCTGTTTCTCGCCCTCTGTTTCAGGCCCTCTGTTTCTCGCCCTCTGTTTCAGCCCCTCTGTTTCAGCCCCTCTGTTTCTCGCCCTCTGTTTCAGCCCCTCTGTTTCAGCCCCTCTGTTTCAGCCCCTCTGTTTCAGCCCCTCTGTTTCTCACCCTCTGTTGCAGCCCCTCTGTTTCAGCTCCGCTGTTTCAGCCCCTCTGTTTCTCGCCCTCTGTTTCAGCCCCTCTGTTTTTCGCCCTCTGTTTCAGCCCCTCTGTTTCTCGCCCTCTGTTTCAGCCCCTCTGTTTCAGCCCCTCTGTTTCTCGCCCTCTGTTTCTGCCCCTCTGTTTCTCGCCCTCTGTTTCAGCCCCGCTGTTTCTCGCCCTCTGTTTCAGCCCCGCTGATTCAGCCCCTCTGTTTCAGCCCCTCTGAATCAGCCCCTCTGATTCAGCCCCTCTGTTTCAGCCCCACTGTTTCAGCCCCTCTGTTTCTCGCCCTCTGTTTCAGCCCCTCTGATTCTCGCCCTCTGTTCCAGCGCCTCTGTTTCTCGCCCTCTGATTCAGCCCCTCTGTTTCAGCCCCTCTGATTCAGCCCCTCTGATTCAGCCCCTCTGATTCAGCCCCTCTGTTTCTCGCCCTCTGTTTCAGCCCCTCTGTTTCAGCCCCTCTGTTTCTCACCCTCTGTTTCAGCCCCTCTGATTCAGCCTCTCTGATTCAGCCCCTCTGATTCAGCCCCTCTGTTTCCCGCCCCTCTGTTTCAGCCCCTCTGTTTCTCGCCCTCTGTTTCAGCCTCTCTGTTTCAGCCCCTCTGTTTCAGCCCCTCTGTTTCAGCGCCTCTGTTTCTCGCCCTCTGTTTCAGCCCCTCTGTTTCTCTCCCTCTGTTTCAGCCCCTCTGATTCAGCCCCTCTGTTTCAGCCCCTCTGTTTCTCCCCCACTGTTCCAGCCCCTCTGTTTCAGCCCCTCTGTTTCAGCCACTCTGTTTCAGCCCCTCTGTTTCAGCCCCTCTGTTTCTCCCCCTCTGTTTCAGCCCCTCTGTTTCTCGCCCTCCGATTCAGCCCCTCTGTTTCAGCCCGTCTGTTTCAGCCACTCTGTTTCTCGCCCTCTGTTTCAGCCCCTCTGTTTCTCGCCCTCTGTTTCAGCCCCTCTGATTCAGCCCCTCTGTTTCAGCCCCTCTGATTCAGCCCCTCTGTTTCAGCCCCTCTGTTTCAGCCCCTCTGTTTCAGCCCCGCTGTTTCTCGCCCTCCATTTCTCACCCTCTGATTCTCGCCCTCTGTTTCAGCCCCTCTGTTTTTCGCCCTCTGTTTCAGCCCCTCTGTTTCTCGCCCTCTGTTTCAGCCCCTCTGTTTCAGCCCCTCTGTTTCACGCCCTCTGTTTCTGCCTCTCTGTTTCTCGCCCTCTGTTTCAGCCCCTCTGTTTCTCACCCTCTGTTTCAGCCCCTCTGATTCAGCCCCTCTGTTTCTCGCCCTCTGTTTCTCCCCCTCTGTTCCAGCCCCTCTGTTTCAGCCCCTCTGCTTCAGCCACTCTGTTTCAGCCCCTCTGTTTCAGCCCCTCTGTTTCTCCCCCTCTGTTTCAGCCCCTCTGTTTCTCACCCTCTGTTCCAGCCCCTCTGTTTCAGCCCATCTGTTTCAGCCACTCTGTTTCTCGCCCTCTGTTTCAGCCCCTCTGTTTCTCACCCTCTGTTTCAGCCCCTCTGATTCAGCCCCTCTGTTTCTCGCCCTCTGTTTCAGCCCCTCTGTTTCTCGCCCTCTGTTTCAGCCCCTCTGTTTCTCGCCCTCTGTTTCAGCCCCTCTGTTTCAGCCCCTCTGATTCAGCCACTCTGTTTCTCGCCCTCTGTTTCAGCCCCTCTCTTTCCCTCCCTCTGTTTCAGCCCCTCTGTTTCTCGCCCTCTGTTTCAGCCCCTCTGTTTCAGCCCGTCTGTTTCAGCCCCTCTGTTTCAGCCCCTCTGTTTCTCACCCTCTGTTTCTCGCCCTCTGTTTCAGCCCCTCTGTTTTTCGCCCTCTGTTTCAGCCCCCTGTTTCTCGCCCTCTGTTTCAGGCTCTCTGTTTCAGCCCCTCTGTTTCTCGCCCTCTGTTTCTCGCCCGCTGTTTCAGCCCCTTTGTTTCTCGCCCTCTGTTTCAGCCCCTCTGTTTCAGCCCCTCTGATTCAGCCCCTCTGATTCAGCCCCACTGTTTCTCGCACTCTGTTTCAGACCCTCTGTTTCGGCCCCTCTGTTTCAGCTCCTCTGTTTCAGCCCCTCTGTTTCTCACCCTCTGTTTCAGCCCCTCTGTTTCTCGCCCTCTGTTTCAGCCCCTCTGTTTCTCGCCCTCTGTTTCAGCCCCTCTGTTTCTCACCCTCTGTTTCAGCCCCTCTGTTTCAGCCCCTCTGTTTCTCGCCCTCTGTTTCTGCCCCTCTGTTTCTCGCCCTCTGTTTCAGCCCCGCTGTTTCTCGCCCTCTGTTTCAGCCCCGCTGATTCAGCCCCTCTGTTTCAGCCCCTCTGAATCAGCCCCTCTGATTCAGCCCCTCTGTTTCAGCCCCTCTGTTTCAGCCCCTCTGTTTCTCGCCCTCTGTTTCAGCCCCTCTGTTTCTCCACCTCTATTTCTCGCCCTCTGTTTCAGCCCTCTGTTTCTCGCCCTGTGTTTCAGCCCCTCTGTTTCATCCCCTTTGTTTCTCGCCCTCTGGTCCTGCCCCTGTTTCTCGCCCTCTGTTTCAGCCCCGCTGTTTCTCGCCCTCTGTTTCAGCCCCGCTGATTCAGCCCCTCTGTTTCAGACCCTCTGAATCAGCCCCTCTGATTCAGCCCCTCTGTTTCAGCCCCTCTGTTTCAGCCCCTCTGTTTCAGCCCCTCTGTTTCTCGCCCTCTGTTTCAGCCCCTCTGTTTCAGCCCCTCTGTTTCTCGCCCTCTGTTTCTGCCCCTCTGTTTCTCGCCCTCTCTTTCAGCCCCTCTGTTTCAGCCCCTCTGTTTCAGGTCCGCTGTTTCAGCCCCTCTGTTTCTCGCCCTCTGTTTCAGCCCCTCTGTTTCTCGCCCTCTGTTTCAGCCCCTCTGTTTCAGCCCCTCTGTTTCAGCCCCTCTGTTTCAGCCCCTCTGTTTCTCGCCCTCTGTTTCAGCCACTCTGTTTCTCGCCCTCTGTTTCAGGCCCTCTGTTTCTCGCCCTCTGTTTCAGCCCCTCTGTTTCAGCCCCTCTGTTTCAGCCCCTCTGTTTCAGCCCCTCTGTTTCTCACCCTCTGTTTCAGCCCCTCTGTTTCTCGCCCTCTGTTTCAGCCCCTCTGTTTCTCGCCCTCTGTTTCAGCCCCTCTGTTTCAGCCCCTCTGTTTCTCGCCCTCTGTTTCTGCCCCTCTGTTTCTCGCCCTCTGTTTCAGCCCCGCTGTTTCTCGCCCTCCGTTTCAGCCCCGCTGATTCAGCCCCTCTGTTTCAGCCCCTCTGAATCAGCCCCTCTGATTCAGCCCCTCTGTTTCAGCCCCACTGTTTCAGCCCCTCTGTTTCTCGCCCTCTGTTTCAGCCCCTCTGATTCTCGCCCTCTGTTCCAGCCCCTCTGTTTCTCGCCGTCTGTTTCAGCCCCTCTTTTTCAGCCCCTCTGTTTCATCCCCTCTGATTCAGCCCCTCTGATTCAGCCCCTCTGATTCAGCCCCTCTGTTTCTCGCCCTCTGTTTCAGCCCCTCTGTTTCAGCCCCTCTGTTTCAGCCCCTCTGTTTCTCACCCTCTGTTTCAGCCCCTCTGATTCAGCCTCTCTGATTCAGCCCCTCTGATTCAGCCCCTCTGTTTCCCGCCCCTCTGTTTCCCGCACCTCTGTTTCTCGCCCGCTGTTTCAGCCCCTCTGTTTCTCGCCCTCTGTTTCAGCCTCTCTGTTTCAGCCCCTCTGTTTCAGCGCCTCTGTTTCTCGCCCTCTGTTTCAGCCCCTCTGTTTCTCTCCCTCTGTTTCAGCCCCTCTGATTCAGCACCTCTGTTTCAGCCCCTCAGTTTCTCACCCTCTGTTCCAGCCCCTCTGTTTCTCCCCCTCTGTTTCAGCCCCTCTGTTTCTCGCCCTCCGATTCAGCCACTCTGTTTCAGCCCCTCTGTTTCAGCCCCTCTGTTTCTCCCCCTCTGTTTCAGCCCCTCTGTTTCTCGCCCTCCGATTCAGCCCCTCTGTTTCAGCCCGTCTGTTTCAGCCACTCTGTTTCTCGCCCTCTGTTTCAGCCCCTCTGTTTCTCACCCTCTGTTTCAGTCCCTCTGATTCAGCCCCTCTGTTTCTCACCCTCTGTTTCAGCCCCTCTGTTTCTCCCAGTCTGTTTCAGCTCCTCTGTTTCAGCCCCTCTGTTTCAGTCCCTCTGTTTCTCGCCCTCTGTTTCAGCCCCTCTGTTTCTCACCCTCTGTTTCAGCCCCTCTGATTCAGCCCCTCTGTTTCAGCCCCTCTGATTCAGCCCCTCTGTTTCAGCCCCTCTGTTTCAGCCCCTCTGTTTCAGCCCCTCTGTTTCTCGCCCTCTGTTTCAGCCCCTCTGTTTCTCGCCCTCTGTTTCAGGCTCTCTGTTTCAGCCCGTCTGTTTCAGCCCCTCTGATTCAGCCCCTCTGTTTCTCGCCCTCTGTTTCAGCCCCTCTGTTTCAGCCCCTCTGTTTCTCGCCCTCTGTTTCAGCCCCTCTGTTTCAGCCCCTCTGTTTCTCGCCCTCTGTTTCTGCCCCTCTGTTTCTCGCCCTCTGTTTCAGCCCCGCTGTTTCTCGCCCTCTGTTTCAGCCCCGCTGATTCAGCCCCTCTGTTTCAGCCCCTCTGAATCAGCCCCTCTGATTCAGCCCCTCTGTTTCAGCCCCTCTGTTTCAGCCCCTCTGTTTCTCCCCCTCTGTTTCAGCCCCTCTGTTTCTCGCCCTCTGTTTCAGCCCCTCTGTTTCAGCCCGTCTGTTTCAGCCACTCTGTTTCTCGCCCTCTGTTTCAGCCCCTCTGTTTCTCACCCTCTGTTTCAGCCCCTCTGATTCAGCCCCTCTGTTTCTCACCCTCTGTTTCAGCCCCTCTGTTTCTCCCAGTCTGTTTCAGCTCCTCTGTTTCAGCCCCTCTGTTTCAGCCCCTCTGTTTCTCGCCCTCTGTTTCAGCCCCTCTGTTTCTCGCCCTCTGTTTCAGCCCCTCTGATTCAGCCCCTCTGTTTCAGCCCCTCTGATTCAGCCCCTCTGTTTCAGCCCCTCTGTTTCAGCCCCTCTGTTTCAGCCCCTCTGTTTCTCACCCTCTATTTCTCACCCTCTGATTCTTGCCCTCTGTTTCAGCCCCTCTGTTTTTCGCCCTCTGTTTCAGCCCCTCTGTTTCTCGCCCTCTGTTTCAGGCTCTCTGTTTCAGCGGGTCTGTTTCAGCCCCTCTGTTTCAGCCCCTCTGTTTCTCGCCCTCTGTTTCTCGCCCGCTGTTTCAGCCCCTTTTTTTCTCGCCCTCTGTTTCAAACCCCACTGTTTCAGCCACTCTGATTCAGCCCCTCTGATTCAGCCCCTCTGTTTCTCGCCCTCTGTTTCAGCCCCTCTGTTTCAGCCCCTCTGTTTCTCGCCCTCTGTTTCAGCCCCTCTGTTTCTCGTCCTCTGTTTCAGCCCCTCTGTTTCAGCCCCTCTGTTTCTCGCCCTCTGTTTCTGCCCCTCTGTTTCTCGCCCTCTGTTTCAGCCCCGCTGTTTCTCGCCCTCTGTTTCAGCCCCTCTGTTTTTCGCCCTCTGTTTCAGCCCCTCTGTTTCTCGCCCTCTGTTTCAGCCCCTCTGTTTCAGCCCCTCTGTTTCTCGCCCTCTGTTTCTGCCCCTCTGTTTCTCGCCCTCTGTTTCAGCCCCGCTGTTTCTCGCCCTCTGTTTCAGCCCCGCTGATTCAGCCCCTCTGTTTCAGCCCCTCTGAATCAGCCCCTCTGATTCAGCCCCTCTGTTTCAGCCCCACTGTTTCAGCCCCTCTGTTTCTCGCCCTCTGTTTCAGCCCCTCTGATTCTCGCCCTCTGTTCCAGCGCCTCTGTTTCTCGCCCTCTGATTCAGCCCCTCTGTTTCAGCCCCTCTGATTCAGCCCCTCTGATTCAGCCCCTCTGATTCAGCCCCTCTGTTTCTCGCCCTCTGTTTCAGCCCCTCTGTTTCAGCCCCTCTGTTTCTCACCCTCTGTTTCAGCCCCTCTGATTCAGCCTCTCTGATTCAGCCCCTCTGATTCAGCCCCTCTGTTTCCCGCCCCTCTGTTTCAGCCCCTCTGTTTCTCGCCCTCTGTTTCAGCCTCTCTGTTTCAGCCCCTCTGTTTCAGCCCCTCTGTTTCAGCGCCTCTGTTTCTCGCCCTCTGTTTCAGCCCCTCTGTTTCTCTCCCTCTGTTTCAGCCCCTCTGATTCAGCCCCTCTGTTTCAGCCCCTCTGTTTCTCCCCCACTGTTCCAGCCCCTCTGTTTCAGCCCCTCTGTTTCAGCCACTCTGTTTCAGCCCCTCTGTTTCAGCCCCTCTGTTTCTCCCCCTCTGTTTCAGCCCCTCTGTTTCTCGCCCTCCGATTCAGCCCCTCTGTTTCAGCCCGTCTGTTTCAGCCACTCTGTTTCTCGCCCTCTGTTTCAGCCCCTCTGTTTCTCGCCCTCTGTTTCAGCCCCTCTGATTCAGCCCCTCTGTTTCAGCCCCTCTGATTCAGCCCCTCTGTTTCAGCCCCTCTGTTTCAGCCCCTCTGTTTCAGCCCCGCTGTTTCTCGCCCTCCATTTCTCACCCTCTGATTCTCGCCCTCTGTTTCAGCCCCTCTGTTTTTCGCCCTCTGTTTCAGCCCCTCTGTTTCTCGCCCTCTGTTTCAGCCCCTCTGTTTCAGCCCCTCTGTTTCACGCCCTCTGTTTCTGCCTCTCTGTTTCTCGCCCTCTGTTTCAGCCCCTCTGTTTCTCACCCTCTGTTTCAGCCCCTCTGATTCAGCCCCTCTGTTTCTCGCCCTCTGTTTCTCCCCCTCTGTTCCAGCCCCTCTGTTTCAGCCCCTCTGCTTCAGCCACTCTGTTTCAGCCCCTCTGTTTCAGCCCCTCTGTTTCTCCCCCTCTGTTTCAGCCCCTCTGTTTCTCACCCTCTGTTCCAGCCCCTCTGTTTCAGCCCATCTGTTTCAGCCACTCTGTTTCTCGCCCTCTGTTTCAGCCCCTCTGTTTCTCACCCTCTGTTTCAGCCCCTCTGATTCAGCCCCTCTGTTTCTCGCCCTCTGTTTCAGCCCCTCTGTTTCTCGCCCTCTGTTTCAGCCCCTCTGTTTCTCGCCCTCTGTTTCAGCCCCTCTGTTTCAGCCCCTCTGATTCAGCCACTCTGTTTCTCGCCCTCTGTTTCAGCCCCTCTCTTTCCCTCCCTCTGTTTCAGCCCCTCTGTTTCTCGCCCTCTGTTTCAGCCCCTCTGTTTCAGCCCGTCTGTTTCAGCCCCTCTGTTTCAGCCCCTCTGTTTCTCACCCTCTGTTTCTCGCCCTCTGTTTCAGCCCCTCTGTTTTTCGCCCTCTGTTTCAGCCCCCTGTTTCTCGCCCTCTGTTTCAGGCTCTCTGTTTCAGCCCCTCTGTTTCTCGCCCTCTGTTTCTCGCCCGCTGTTTCAGCCCCTTTGTTTCTCGCCCTCTGTTTCAGCCCCTCTGTTTCAGCCCCTCTGATTCAGCCCCTCTGATTCAGCCCCACTGTTTCTCGCACTCTGTTTCAGACCCTCTGTTTCGGCCCCTCTGTTTCAGCTCCTCTGTTTCAGCCCCTCTGTTTCTCACCCTCTGTTTCAGCCCCTCTGTTTCTCGCCCTCTGTTTCAGCCCCTCTGTTTCTCGCCCTCTGTTTCAGCCCCTCTGTTTCTCACCCTCTGTTTCAGCCCCTCTGTTTCAGCCCCTCTGTTTCTCGCCCTCTGTTTCTGCCCCTCTGTTTCTCGCCCTCTGTTTCAGCCCCGCTGTTTCTCGCCCTCTGTTTCAGCCCCGCTGATTCAGCCCCTCTGTTTCAGCCCCTCTGAATCAGCCCCTCTGATTCAGCCCCTCTGTTTCAGCCCCTCTGTTTCAGCCCCTCTGTTTCTCGCCCTCTGTTTCAGCCCCTCTGTTTCTCCACCTCTATTTCTCGCCCTCTGTTTCAGCCCCTCTGTTTCTCGCCCTGTGTTTCAGCCCCTCTGTTTCATCCCCTTTGTTTCTCGCCCTCTGGTTCTGCCCCTGTTTCTCGCCCTCTGTTTCAGCCCCGCTGTTTCTCGCCCTCTGTTTCAGCCCCGCTGATTCAACCCCTCTGTTTCAGACCCTCTGAATCAGCCCCTCTGATTCAGCCCCTCTGTTTCAGCCCCTCTGTTTCAGCCCCTCTGTTTCAGCCCCTCTGTTTCTCGCCCTCTGTTTCAGCCCCTCTGTTTCAGCCCCTCTGTTTCTCGCCCTCTGTTTCTGCCCCTCTGTTTCTCGCCCTCTCTTTCAGCCCCTCTGTTTCAGCCCCTCTGTTTCAGCTCCGCTGTTTCAGCCCCTCTGTTTCTCGCCCTCTGTTTCAGCCCCTCTGTTTCTCGCCCTCTGTTTCAGCCCCTCTGTTTCAGCCCCTCTGTTTCAGCCCCTCTGTTTCAGCCCCTCTGTTTCTCGCCCTCTGTTTCAGCCACTCTGTTTCTCGCCCTCTGTTTCAGGCCCTCTGTTTCTCGCCCTCTGTTTCAGCCCCTCTGTTTCAGCCCCTCTGTTTCAGCCCCTCTGTTTCAGCCCCTCTGTTTCTCACCCTCTGTTTCAGCCCCTCTGTTTCTCGCCCTCTGTTTCAGCCCCTCTGTTTCTCGCCTTCTGTTTCAGCCCCTCTGTTTCAGCCCCTCTGTTTCTCGCCCTCTGTTTCTGCCCCTCTGTTTCTCGCCCTCTGTTTCAGCCCCGCTGTTTCTCGCCCTCCGTTTCAGCCCCGCTGATTCAGCCCCTCTGTTTCAGCCCCTCTGAATCAGCCCCTCTGATTCAGCCCCTCTGTTTCAGCCCCACTGTTTCAGCCCCTCTGTTTCTCGCCCTCTGTTTCAGCCCCTCTGATTCTCGCCCTCTGTTCCAGCCCCTCTGTTTCTCGCCGTCTGTTTCAGCCCCTCTTTTTCAGCCCCTCTGTTTCATCCCCTCTGATTCAGCCCCTCTGATTCAGCCCCTCTGATTCAGCCCCTCTGTTTCTCGCCCTCTGTTTCAGCCCCTCTGTTTCAGCCCCTCTGTTTCAGCCCCTCTGTTTCTCACCCTCTGTTTCAGCCCCTCTGATTCAGCCTCTCTGATTCAGCCCCTCTGATTCAGCCCCTCTGTTTCCCGCCCCTCTGTTTCCCGCCCCTCTGTTTCTCGCCCGCTGTTTCAGCCCCTCTGTTTCTCGCCCTCTGTTTCAGCCTCTCTGTTTCAGCCCCTCTGTTTCAGCGCCTCTGTTTCTCGCCCTCTGTTTCAGCCCCTCTGTTTCTCTCCCTCTGTTTCAGCCCCTCTGATTCAGCACCTCTGTTTCAGCCCCTCTGTTTCTCCCCCTCTGTTCCAGCCCCTCTGTTTCTCCCCCTCTGTTTCAGCCCCTCTGTTTCTCGCCCTCCGATTCAGCCACTCTGTTTCAGCCCCTCTGTTTCAGCCCCTCTGTTTCTCCCCCTCTGTTTCAGCCCCTCTGTTTCTCGCCCTCCGATTCAGCCCCTCTGTTTCAGCCCGTCTGTTTCAGCCACTCTGTTTCTCGCCCTCTGTTTCAGCCCCTCTGTTTCTCACCCTCTGTTTCAGTCCCTCTGATTCAGCCCCTCTGTTTCTCACCCTCTGTTTCAGCCCCTCTGTTTCTCCCAGTCTGTTTCAGCTCCTCTGTTTCAGCCCCTCTGTTTCAGTCCCTCTGTTTCTCGCCCTCTGTTTCAGCCCCTCTGTTTCTCACCCTCTGTTTCAGCCCCTCTGATTCAGCCCCTCTGTTTCAGCCCCTCTGATTCAGCCCCTCTGTTTCAGCCCCTCTGTTTCAGCCCCTCTGTTTCAGCCCCTCTGTTTCTCGCCCTCTGTTTCAGCCCCTCTGTTTCTCGCCCTCTGTTTCAGGCTCTCTGTTTCAGCCCGTCTGTTTCAGCCCCTCTGATTCAGCCCCTCTGTTTCTCGCCCTCTGTTTCAGCCCCTCTGTTTCAGCCCCTCTGTTTCTCGCCCTCTGTTTCAGCCCCTCTGTTTCAGCCCCTCTGTTTCTCGCCCTCTGTTTCTGCCCCTCTGTTTCTCGCCCTCTGTTTCAGCCCCGCTGTTTCTCGCCCTCTGTTTCAGCCCCGCTGATTCAGCCCCTCTGTTTCAGCCCCTCTGAATCAGCCCCTCTGATTCAGCCCCTCTGTTTCAGCCCCTCTGTTTCAGCCCCTCTGTTTCTCCCCCTCTGTTTCAGCCCCTCTGTTTCTCGCCCTCTGTTTCAGCCCCTCTGTTTCAGCCCGTCTGTTTCAGCCACTCTGTTTCTCGCCCTCTGTTTCAGCCCCTCTGTTTCTCACCCTCTGTTTCAGCCCCTCTGATTCAGCCCCTCTGTTTCTCACCCTCTGTTTCAGCCCCTCTGTTTCTCCCAGTCTGTTTCAGCTCCTCTGTTTCAGCCCCTCTGTTTCAGCCCCTCTGTTTCTCGCCCTCTGTTTCAGCCCCTCTGTTTCTCGCCCTCTGTTTCAGCCCCTCTGATTCAGCCCCTCTGTTTCAGCCCCTCTGATTCAGCCCCTCTGTTTCAGCCCCTCTGTTTCAGCCCCTCTGTTTCAGCCCCTCTGTTTCTCACCCTCTATTTCTCACCCTCTGATTCTTGCCCTCTGTTTCAGCCCCTCTGTTTTTCGCCCTCTGTTTCAGCCCCTCTGTTTCTCGCCCTCTGTTTCAGGCTCTCTGTTTCAGCGGGTCTGTTTCAGCCCCTCTGTTTCAGCCCCTCTGTTTCTCGCCCTCTGTTTCTCGCCCGCTGTTTCAGCCCCTTTTTTTCTCGCCCTCTGTTTCAAACCCCACTGTTTCAGCCACTCTGATTCAGCCCCTCTGATTCAGCCCCTCTGTTTCTCGCCCTCTGTTTCAGCCCCTCTGTTTCAGCCCCTCTGTTTCTCGCCCTCTGTTTCAGCCCCTCTGTTTCTCGTCCTCTGTTTCAGCCCCTCTGTTTCAGCCCCTCTGTTTCTCGCCCTCTGTTTCTGCCCCTCTGTTTCTCGCCCTCTCTTTCAGCCCCCCTGTTTCTCGCCCTCTGTTTCAGCCCCGCTGATTCAGCCCCTCTGTTTCAGCCCCTCTGAATCAGCCCCTCTGATTCAGCCCCTCTGTTTCAGCCCCTCTGTTTCAGCCCCTCTGTTTCAACCCCTCTGTTTCTCGCCCTCTGTTTCAGCCCCTCTGATTCTCGCCCTCTGTTTCAGCCCCTCTGTTTCTCGCACTCTGTTTCAGCCCCTCTGATTCAGCCCCTCTGTTTCAGCCCCTCTGATTCAGCCCCTCTGATTCAGCCCCTCTGATTCAGCCCCTCTGTTTCAGCCTCTCTGATTCAGCCCCTCTGTTTCAGCCCCTCTGTTTCAGCCCCTCTGTTTCAGCCCCTCTGTTTCTCACCCTCTATTTCTCACCCTCTGATTCTTGCCCTCTGTTTCAGCCCCTCTGTTTTTCGCCCTCTGTTTCAGCCCCTCTGTTTCTCGCCCTCTGTATCAGGCTCTCTGTTTCAGCGGGTCTGTTTCAGCCCCTCTGTTTCAGCCCCTCTGTTTCTCGCCCTCTGTTTCTCGCCCGCTGTTTCAGCTCCTTTTTTTCTCGCCCTCTGTTTCAAACCCCACTGTTTCAGCCACTCTGATTCAGCCCCTCTGATTCAGCCCCTCTGTTTCTCGCCCTCTGTTTCAGCCCCTCTGTTTCAGCCCCTCTGTTTCTCGCCCTCTGTTTCAGCCCCTCTGTTTCTCGCCCTCTGTTTCAGCCCCTCTGTTTCAGCCCCTCTGTTTCTCGCCCTCTGTTTCTGCCCCTCTGTTTCTCGCCCTCTGTTTCAGCCCCGCTGTTTCTCGCCCTCTGTTTCAGCCCCGCTGATTCAGCCCCTCTGTTTCAGCCCCTCTGAATCAGCCCCTCTGATTCAGCCCCTCTGTTTCAGCCCCTCTGTTTCAGCCCCTCTGTTTCAACCCCTCTGTTTCTCGCCCTCTGTTTCAGCCCCTCTGATTCTCGCCCTCTGTTTCAGCCCCTCTGTTTCTCGCACTCTGTTTCAGCCCCTCTGATTCAGCCCCTCTGTTTCAGCCCCTCTGATTCAGCCCCTCTGATTCAGCCCCTCTGATTCAGCCCCTCTGTTTCAGCCTCTCTGATTCAGCCCCTCTGTTTCAGCCCCTCTGTTTCAGCCCCTCTGTTTCAGCCCCTCTGTTTCTCACCCTCTATTTCTCACCCTCTGATTCTTGCCCTCTGTTTCAGCCCCTCTGTTTTTCGCCCTCTGTTTCAGCCCCTCTGTTTCTCGCCCTCTGTATCAGGCTCTCTGTTTCAGCGGGTCTGTTTCAGCCCCTCTGTTTCAGCCCCTCTGTTTCTCGCCCTCTGTTTCTCGCCCGCTGTTTCAGCTCCTTTTTTTCTCGCCCTCTGTTTCAAACCCCACTGTTTCAGCCACTCTGATTCAGCCCCTCTGATTCAGCCCCTCTGTTTCTCGCCCTCTGTTTCAGCCCCTCTGTTTCAGCCCCTCTGTTTCTCGCCCTCTGTTTCAGCCCCTCTGTTTCTCGCCCTCTGTTTCAGCCCCTCTGTTTCAGCCCCTCTGTTTCTCGCCCTCTGTTTCTGCCCCTCTGTTTCTCGCCCTCTGTTTCAGCCCCGCTGTTTCTCGCCCTCTGTTTCAGCCCCGCTGATTCAGCCCCTCTGTTTCAGCCCCTCTGAATCAGCCCCTCTGATTCAGCCCCTCTGTTTCAGCCCCTCTGTTTCAGCCCCTCTGTTTCAACCCCTCTGTTTCTCGCCCTCTGTTTCAGCCCCTCTGATTCTCGCCCTCTGTTTCAGCCCCTCTGTTTCTCGCACTCTGTTTCAGCCCCTCTGATTCAGCCCCTCTGTTTCAGCCCCTCTGATTCAGCCCCTCTGATTCAGCCCCTCTGATTCAGCCCCTCTGTTTCTCGCCCTCTGTTTCAGCCCCTCTGTTTCAGCCCCTCTGTTTCTCACCCTCTGTTTCAGCCCCTCTGATTCAGCCCTTCTGATTCAACCCCTCTTATTCAGCCCCACTGTTTCCCGCCCCTCTGTTTCAGCCCCTCTGTTTCTCGCCCTCTGTTTCAGCCCCTCTGTTTCTGGCCCTCTGTTTCAGCCCCTCTGTTTCAGCCCCTCTGTTTCAGCGTCTCTGTTTCGCCCTCTGTTTCAGCACCTCTGTTTCTCGCCCTCTTTTTCAGCCCCTCTGATTCAGCCCCTCTGTTTCAGCCCCTCTGTTTCTCCCCCTCTGTTCCAGCCCCTCTGTTTCAGCCCCTCTGTTTCAGCCCCTCTGTTTCAGCCCCTCTGTTTCAGCCCCTCTGTTTCAGCCCCTCTGTTTCTCGCCCTCTGTTTCAGCCCCTCTGTTTCAGCCCCTCTGTTTCTCGCCCTCTGTTTCAGCCCCTCTGAATCAGCCCCTCTGATTCAGCCACTCTGTTTCAGCCCCTCTGTTTCAGCCCCTCTGTTTCTCGCCCTCTGTTTCAGCCCCTCTGATTCTCGCCCTCTGTTTCAGCCCCTCTGTTTCTCGCCCTCTGTTTCAGCCCCTCTGATTCAGCCCCTCTGTTTCAGCCCCTCTGATTCAGCCCCTCTGATTCAGCCCCTCTGATTCAGCCCCTCTGTTTCTCGCCCTCTGTTTCAGCCCCTCTGATTCAGCCCCTCTGTTTCAGCCCCTCTGTTTCAGCCCCTCTGTTTCAGCCCCTCTGTTTCTCACCCTCTATTTCTCACCCTCTGATTCTTGCCCTCTGTTTCAGCCCCTCTGTTTTTCGCCCTCTGTTTCAGCCCCTCTGTTTCTCGCCCTCTGTTTCAGGCTCTCTGTTTCAGCGGGTCTGTTTCAGCCCCTCTGTTTCAGCCCCTCTGTTTCTCGCCCTCTGTTTCTCGCCCGCTCTTTCAGCCCCTTTTTTTCTCGCCCTCTGTTTCAAACCCCACTGTTTCAGCCACTCTGATTCAGCCCCTCTGATTCAGCCCCTCTGTTTCTCGCCCTCTGTTTCAGCCCCTCTGTTTCAGCCCCTCTGTTTCTCGCCCTCTGTTTCAGCCCCTCTGTTTCTCGTCCTCTGTTTCAGCCCCTCTGTTTCAGCCCCTCTGTTTCTCGCCCTCTGTTTCTGCCCCTCTGTTTCTCGCCCTCTGTTTCAGCCCCGCTGTTTCTCGCCCTCTGTTTCAGCCCCGCTGATTCAGCCCCTCTGTTTCAGCCCCTCTGAATCAGCCCCTCTGATTCAGCCCCTCTGTTTCAGCCCCTCTGTTTCAGCCCCTCTGTTTCAACCCCTCTGTTTCTCGCCCTCTGTTTCAGCCCCTCTGATTCTCGCCCTCTGTTTCAGCCCCTCTGTTTCTCGCACTCTGTTTCAGCCCCTCTGATTCAGCCCCTCTGTTTCAGCCCCTCTGATTCAGCCCCTCTGATTCAGCCCCTCTGATTCAGCCCCTCTGTTTCAGCCCCTCTGATTCAGCCCCTCTGTTTCAGCCCCTCTGTTTCAGCCCCTCTGTTTCAGCCCCTCTGTTTCTCACCCTCTATTTCTCACCCTCTGATTCTTGCCCTCTGTTTCAGCCCCTCTGTTTTTCGCCCTCTGTTTCAGCCCCTCTGTTTCTCGCCCTCTGTTTCAGGCTCTCTGTTTCAGCGGGTCTGTTTCAGCCCCTCTGTTTCAGCCCCTCTGTTTCTCGCCCTCTGTTTCTCGCCCGCTGTTTCAGCCCCTTTTTTTCTCGCCCTCTGTTTCAAACCCCACTGTTTCAGCCACTCTGATTCAGCCCCTCTGATTCAGCCCCTCTGTTTCTCGCCCTCTGTTTCAGCCCCTCTGTTTCAGCCCCTCTGTTTCTCGCCCTCTGTTTCAGCCCCTCTGTTTCTCGCCCTCTGTTTCAGCCCCTCTGTTTCAGCCCCTCTGTTTATCGCCCTCTGTTTCTGCCCCTCTGTTTCTCGCCCTCTGTTTCAGCCCCGCTGTTTCTCGCCCTCTGTTTCAGCCCCGCTGATTCAGCCCCTCTGTTTCAGCCCCTCTGAATCAGCCCCTCTGATTCAGCCCCTCTGTTTCAGCCCCTCTGTTTCAGCCCCTCTGTTTCTCGCCCTCTGTTTCAGCCCCTCTGTTTCAGCCCCTCTGTTTCACGCCCTCTGTTTCTGCCTCTCTGTTTCTCGCCCTCTGTTTCAGCCCCTCTGTTTCTCACCCTCTGTTTCAGCCCCTCTGATTCAGCCCCTCTGTTTCTCGCCCTCTGTTTCTCCCCCTCTGTTCCAGCCCCTCTGTTTCAGCCCCTCTGCTTCAGCCACTCTGTTTCAGCCCCTCTGTTTCAGCCCCTCTGTTTCTCCCCCTCTGTTTCAGCCCCTCTGTTTCTCACCCTCTGTTCCAGCCCCTCTGTTTCAGCCCATCTGTTTCAGCCACTCTGTTTCTCGCCCTCTGTTTCAGCCCCTCTGTTTCTCACCCTCTGTTTCAGCCCCTCTGATTCAGCCCCTCTGTTTCTCGCCCTCTGTTTCAGCCCCTCTGTTTCTCGCCCTCTGTTTCAGCCCCTCTGTTTCTCGCCCTCTGTTTCAGCCCCTCTGTTTCAGCCCCTCTGATTCAGCCACTCTGTTTCTCGCCCTCTGTTTCAGCCCCTCTCTTTCCCTCCCTCTGTTTCAGCCCCTCTGTTTCTCGCCCTCTGTTTCAGCCCCTCTGTTTCAGCCCGTCTGTTTCAGCCCCTCTGTTTCAGCCCCTCTGTTTCTCACCCTCTGTTTCTCGCCCTCTGTTTCAGCCCCTCTGTTTTTCGCCCTCTGTTTCAGCCCCCTGTTTCTCGCCCTCTGTTTCAGGCTCTCTGTTTCAGCCCCTCTGTTTCTCGCCCTCTGTTTCTCGCCCGCTGTTTCAGCCCCTTTGTTTCTCGCCCTCTGTTTCAGCCCCTCTGTTTCAGCCCCTCTGATTCAGCCCCTCTGATTCAGCCCCACTGTTTCTCGCACTCTGTTTCAGACCCTCTGTTTCAGCCCCTCTGTTTCAGCTCCTCTGTTTCAGCCCCTCTGTTTCTCACCCTCTGTTTCAGCCCCTCTGTTTCTCGCCCTCTGTTTCAGCCCCTCTGTTTCTCGCCCTCTGTTTCAGCCCCTCTGTTTCTCACCCTCTGTTTCAGCCCCTCTGTTTCAGCCCCTCTGTTTCTCGCCCTCTGTTTCTGCCCCTCTGTTTCTCGCCCTCTGTTTCAGCCCCGCTGTTTCTCGCCCTCTGTTTCAGCCCCGCTGATTCAGCCCCTCTGTTTCAGCCCCTCTGAATCAGCCCCTCTGATTCAGCCCCTCTGTTTCAGCCCCTCTGTTTCAGCCCCTCTGTTTCTCGCCCTCTGTTTCAGCCCCTCTGTTTCTCCACCTCTATTTCTCGCCCTCTGTTTCAGCCCCTCTGTTTCTCGCCCTGTGTTTCAGCCCCTCTGTTTCATCCCCTTTGTTTCTCGCCCTCTGGTTCTGCCCCTGTTTCTCGCCCTCTGTTTCAGCCCCGCTGTTTCTCGCCCTCTGTTTCAGCCCCGCTGATTCAGCCCCTCTGTTTCAGACCCTCTGAATCAGCCCCTCTGATTCAGCCACTCTGTTTCACGCCCTCTGTTTCTGCCTCTCTGTTTCTCGCCCTCTGTTTCAGCCCCTCTGTTTCTCACCCTCTGTTTCAGCCCCTCTGATTCAGCCCCTCTGTTTCTCGCCCTCTGTTTCTCCCCCTCTGTTCCAGCCCCTCTGTTTCAGCCCCTCTGCTTCAGCCACTCTGTTTCAGCCCCTCTGTTTCAGCCCCTCTGTTTCTCGCCCTCTGTTTCAGCCCCTCTGTTTCTCACCCTCTGTTCCAGCCCCTCTGTTTCAGCCCATCTGTTTCAGCCACTCTGTTTCTCGCCCTCTGTTTCAGCCCCTCTGTTTCTCACCCTCTGTTTCAGCCCCTCTGATTCAGCCCCTCTGTTTCTCGCCCTCTGTTTCAGCCCCTCTGTTTCTCGCCCTCTGTTTCAGCCCCTCTGTTTCTCGCCCTCTGTTTCAGCCCCTCTGTTTCAGCCCCTCTGATTCAGCCACTCTGTTTCTCGCCCTCTGTTTCAGCCCCTCTCTTTCCCTCCCTCTGTTTCAGCCCCTCTGTTTCTCGCCCTCTGTTTCAGCCCCTCTGTTTCAGCCCGTCTGTTTCAGCCCCTCTGTTTCAGCCCCTCTGTTTCTCACCCTCTGTTTCTCGCCCTCTGTTTCAGCCCCTCTGTTTTTCGCCCTCTGTTTCAGCCCCCTGTTTCTCGCCCTCTGTTTCAGGCTCTCTGTTTCAGCCCCTCTGTTTCTCGCCCTCTGTTTCTCGCCCGCTGTTTCAGCCCCTTTGTTTCTCGCCCTCTGTTTCAGCCCCTCTGTTTCAGCCCCTCTGATTCAGCCCCTCTGATTCAGCCCCACTGTTTCTCGCACTCTGTTTCAGACCCTCTGTTTCAGCCCCTCTGTTTCAGCTCCTCTGTTTCAGCCCCTCTGTTTCTCACCCTCTGTTTCAGCCCCTCTGTTTCTCGCCCTCTGTTTCAGCCCCTCTGTTTCTCGCCCTCTGTTTCAGCCCCTCTGTTTCTCACCCTCTGTTTCAGCCCCTCTGTTTCAGCCCCTCTGTTTCTCGCCCTCTGTTTCTGCCCCTCTGTTTCTCGCCCTCTGTTTCAGCCCCGCTGTTTCTCGCCCTCTGTTTCAGCCCCGCTGATTCAGCCCCTCTGTTTCAGCCCCTCTGAATCAGCCCCTCTGATTCAGCCCCTCTGTTTCAGCCCCTCTGTTTCAGCCCCTCTGTTTCTCACCCTCTGTTTCAGCCCCTCTGTTTCTCCACCTCTATTTCTCGCCCTCTGTTTCAGCCCCTCTGTTTCTCGCCCTGTGTTTCAGCCCCTCTGTTTCATCCCCTTTGTTTCTCGCCCTCTGGTTCTGCCCCTGTTTCTCGCCCTCTGTTTCAGCCCCGCTGTTTCTCGCCCTCTGTTTCAGCCCCGCTGATTCAGCCCCTCTGTTTCAGACCCTCTGAATCAGCCCCTCTGATTCAGCCCCTCTGTTTCAGCCCCTCTGTTTCAGCCCCTCTGTTTCAGCCCCTCTGTTTCTCGCCCTCTGTTTCAGCCCCTCTGTTTCAGCCCCTCTGTTTCTCGCCCTCTGTTTCTGCCCCTCTGTTTCTCGCCCTCTCTTTCAGCCCCTCTGTTTCAGCCCCTCTGTTTCAGCTCCGCTGTTTCAGCCCCTCTGTTTCTCGCCCTCTGTTTCAGCCCCTCTGTTTCTCGCCCTCTGTTTCAGCCCCTCTGTTTCAGCCCCTCTGTTTCAGCCCCTCTGTTTCAGCCCCTCTGTTTCTCGCCCTCTGTTTCAGCCACTCTGTTTCTCGCCCTCTGTTTCAGGCCCTCTGTTTCTCGCCCTCTGTTTCAGCCCCTCTGTTTCAGCCCCTCTGTTTCAGCCCCTCTGTTTCTCACCCTCTGTTTCAGCCCCTCTGTTTCTCGCCCTCTGTTTCAGCCCCTCTGTTTCTCGCCCTCTGTTTCAGCCCCTCTGTTTCAGCCCCTCTGTTTCTCGCCCTCTGTTTCTGCCCCTCTGTTTCTCGCCCTCTGTTTCAGCCCCGCTGTTTCTCGCCCTCCGTTTCAGCCCCGCTGATTCAGCCCCTCTGTTTCAGCCCCTCTGAATCAGCCCCTCTGATTCAGCCCCTCTGTTTCAGCCCCACTGTTTCAGCCCCTCTGTTTCTCGCCCTCTGTTTCAGCCCCTCTGATTCTCGCCCTCTGTTCCAGCCCCTCTGTTTCTCGCCGTCTGTTTCAGCCCCTCTTTTTCAGCCCCTCTGTTTCATCCCCTCTGATTCAGCCCCTCTGATTCAGCCCCTCTGATTCAGCCCCTCTGTTTCTCGCCCTCTGTTTCAGCCCCTCTGTTTCAGCCCCTCTGTTTCAGCCCCTCTGTTTCTCACCCTCTGTTTCAGCCCCTCTGATTCAGCCTCTCTGATTCAGCCCCTCTGATTCAGCCCCTCTGTTTCCTGCCCCTCTGTTTCCCGCCCCTCTGTTTCTCGCCCGCTGTTTCAGCCCCTCTGTTTCTCGCCCTCTGTTTCAGCCTCTCTGTTTCAGCCCCTCTGTTTCAGCGCCTCTGTTTCTCGCCCTCTGTTTCAGCCCCTCTGTTTCTCTCCCTCTGTTTCAGCCCCTCTGATTCAGCACCTCTGTTTCAGCCCCTCTGTTTCTCGCCCTCCGATTCAGCCACTCTGTTTCAGCCCCTCTGTTTCAGCCCCTCTGTTTCTCCCCCTCTGTTTCAGCCCCTCTGTTTCTCGCCCTCCGATTCAGCCCCTCTGTTTCAGCCCGTCTGTTTCAGCCACTCTGTTTCTCGCCCTCTGTTTCAGCCCCTCTGTTTCTCACCCTCTGTTTCAGTCCCTCTGATTCAGCCCCTCTGTTTCTCACCCTCTGTTTCAGCCCCTCTGTTTCTCCCAGTCTGTTTCAGCTCCTCTGTTTCAGCCCCTCTGTTTCAGTCCCTCTGTTTCTCGCCCTCTGTTTCAGCCCCTCTGTTTCTCACCCTCTGTTTCAGCCCCTCTGATTCAGCCCCTCTGTTTCAGCCCCTCTGATTCAGCCCCTCTGTTTCAGCCCCTCTGTTTCAGCCCCTCTGTTTCAGCCCCTCTGTTTCTCGCCCTCTGTTTCAGCCCCTCTGTTTCTCGCCCTCTGTTTCAGGCTCTCTGTTTCAGCCCGTCTGTTTCAGCCCCTCTGATTCAGCCCCTCTGTTTCTCGCCCTCTGTTTCAGCCCCTCTGTTTCAGCCCCTCTGTTTCTCGCCCTCTGTTTCAGCCCCTCTGTTTCAGCCCCTCTGTTTCTCGCCCTCTGTTTCTGCCCCTCTGTTTCTCGCCCTCTGTTTCAGCCCCGCTGTTTCTCGCCCTCTGTTTCAGCCCCGCTGATTCAGCCCCTCTGTTTCAGCCCCTCTGAATCAGCCCCTCTGATTCAGCCCCTCTGTTTCAGCCCCTCTGTTTCAGCCCCTCTGTTTCTCCCCCTCTGTTTCAGCCCCTCTGTTTCTCGCCCTCTGTTTCAGCCCCTCTGTTTCAGCCCGTCTGTTTCAGCCACTCTGTTTCTCGCCCTCTGTTTCAGCCCCTCTGTTTCTCACCCTCTGTTTCAGCCCCTCTGATTCAGCCCCTCTGTTTCTCACCCTCTGTTTCAGCCCCTCTGTTTCTCCCAGTCAGTTTCAGCTCCTCTGTTTCAGCCCCTCTGTTTCAGCCCCTCTGTTTCTCGCCCTCTGTTTCAGCCCCTCTGTTTCTCGCCCTCTGTTTCAGCCCCTCTGATTCAGCCCCTCTGTTTCAGCCCCTCTGATTCAGCCCCTCTGTTTCAGCCCCTCTGTTTCAGCCCCTCTGTTTCAGCCCCTCTGTTTCTCACCCTCTATTTCTCACCCTCTGATTCTTGCCCTCTGTTTCAGCCCCTCTGTTTTTCGCCCTCTGTTTCAGCCCCTCTGTTTCTCGCCCTCTGTTTCAGGCTCTCTGTTTCAGCGGGTCTGTTTCAGCCCCTCTGTTTCAGCCCCTCTGTTTCTCGCCCTCTGTTTCTCGCCCGCTGTTTCAGCCCCTTTTTTTCTCGCCCTCTGTTTCAAACCCCACTGTTTCAGCCACTCTGATTCAGCCCCTCTGATTCAGCCCCTCTGTTTCTCGCCCTCTGTTTCAGCCCCTCTGTTTCAGCCCCTCTGTTTCTCGCCCTCTGTTTCAGCCCCTCTGTTTCTCGTCCTCTGTTTCAGCCCCTCTGTTTCAGCCCCTCTGTTTCTCGCCCTCTGTTTCTGCCCCTCTGTTTCTCGCCCTCTGTTTCAGCCCCGCTGTTTCTCGCCCTCTGTTTCAGCCCCGCTGATTCAGCCCCTCTGTTTCAGCCCCTCTGAATCAGCCCCTCTGATTCAGCCCCTCTGTTTCAGCCCCTCTGTTTCAGCCCCTCTGTTTCAACCCCTCTGTTTCTCGCCCTCTGTTTCAGCCCCTCTGATTCTCGCCCTCTGTTTCAGCCCCTCTGTTTCTCGCACTCTGTTTCAGCCCCTCTGATTCAGCCCCTCTGTTTCAGCCCCTCTGATTCAGCCCCTCTGATTCAGCCCCTCTGATTCAGCCCCTCTGTTTCAGCCCCTCTGATTCAGCCCCTCTGTTTCAGCCCCTCTGTTTCAGCCCCTCTGTTTCAGCCCCTCTGTTTCTCACCCTCTATTTCTCACCCTCTGATTCTTGCCCACTGTTTCAGCCCCTCTGTTTTTCGCCCTCTGTTTCAGCCCCTCTGTTTCTCGCCCTCTGTTTCAGGCTCTCTGTTTCAGTGGGTCTGTTTCAGCCCCTCTGTTTCAGCCCCTCTGTTTCTCGCCCTCTGTTTCTCGCCCGCTGTTTCAGCCCCTTTTTTTCTCGCCCTCTGTTTCAAACCCCACTGTTTCAGCCACTCTGATTCAGCCCCTCTGATTCAGCCCCTCTGTTTCTCGCCCTCTGTTTCAGCCCCTCTGTTTCAGCCCCTCTGTTTCTCGCCCTCTGTTTCAGCCCCTCTGTTTCTCGTCCTCTGTTTCAGCCCCTCTGTTTCAGCCCCTCTGTTTCTCGCCCTCTGTTTCTGCCCCTCTGTTTCTCGCCCTCTGTTTCAGCCCCGCTGTTTCTCGCCCTCTGTTTCAGCCCCGCTGATTCAGCCCCTCTGTTTCAGCCCCTCTGAATCAGCCCCTCTGATTCAGCCCCTCTGTTTCAGCCCCTCTGTTTCAGCCCCTCTGTTTCAACCCCTCTGTTTCTCGCCCTCTGTTTCAGCCCCTCTGATTCTCGCCCTCTGTTTCAGCCCCTCTGTTTCTCGCACTCTGTTTCAGCCCCTCTGATTCAGCCCCTCTGTTTCAGCCCCTCTGATTCAGCCCCTCTGATTCAGCCCCTCTGATTCAGCCCCTCTGTTTCAGCCCCTCTGATTCAGCCCCTCTGTTTCAGCCCCTCTGTTTCAGCCCCTCTGTTTCAGCCCCTCTGTTTCTCACCCTCTATTTCTCACCCTCTGATTCTTGCCCTCTGTTTCAGCCCCTCTGTTTTTCGCCCTCTGTTTCAGCCCCTCTGTTTCTCGCCCTCTGTTTCAGGCTCTCTGTTTCAGCGGGTCTGTTTCAGCCCCTCTGTTTCAGCCCCTCTGTTTCTCGCCCTCTGTTTCTCGCCCGCTGTTTCAGCCCCTTTTTTTCTCGCCCTCTGTTTCAAACCCCACTGTTTCAGCCACTCTGATTCAGCCCCTCTGATTCAGCCCCTCTGTTTCTCGCCCTCTGTTTCAGCCCCTCTGTTTCAGCCCCTCTGTTTCTCGCCCTCTGTTTCAGCCCCTCTGTTTCTCGCCCTCTGTTTCAGCCCCTCTGTTTCAGCCCCTCTGTTTATCGCCCTCTGTTTCTGCCCCTCTGTTTCTCGCCCTCTGTTTCAGCCCCGCTGTTTCTCGCCCTCTGTTTCAGCCCCGCTGATTCAGCCCCTCTGTTTCAGCCCCTCTGTTTCAGCCCCTCTGTTTCTCGCACTCTGTTTCAGCCCCTCTGATTCAGCCCCTCTGTTTCAGCCCCTCTGATTCAGCCCCTCTGATTCAGCCCCTCTGATTCAGCCCCTCTGTTTCTCGCCCTCTGTTTCAGCCCCTCTGTTTCAGCCCCTCTGTTTCTCACCCTCTGTTTCAGCCCCTCTGATTCAGCCCTTCTGATTCAACCCCTCTTATTCAGCCCCACTGTTTCCCGCCCCTCTGTTTCAGCCCCTCTGTTTCTCGCCCTCTGTTTCAGCCCCTCTGTTTCTCGCCCTCTGTTTCAGCCCCTCTGTTTCAGCCCCTCTGTTTCAGCGTCTCTGTTTCGCCCTCTGTTTCAGCACCTCTGTTTCTCGCCCTCTTTTTCAGCCCCTCTGATTCAGCCCCTCTGTTTCTCACCCTCTGTTTCAGCCCCTCTGTTTCAGCCCCTCTGTTTCAGCCCCTCTGTTTCTCCCCCTCGGTTCCAGCCCCTCTGTTTCAGCCCCTCTGTTTCAGCCACTCTGTTTCAGCCCCTCTGTTTCAGCCCCTCTGTTTCAGCCCCTCTGTTTCTCGCCCTCTGTTTCAGCCCCTCTGTTTCAGCCCCTCTGTTTCTCGCCCTCTGTTTCTGCCCCTCTGTTTCTCGACCTCTGTTTCAGCCCCGCTGTTTCTCGCCCTCTGTTTCAGCCCCGCTGATCCAGCCCCTCTGTTTCAGCCCCTCTGAATCAGCCCCTCTGATTCAGCCACTCTGTTTCAGCCCCTCTGTTTCTCGCCCTCTGTTTCAGCCCCTCTGATTCTCGCCCTCTGTTTCAGCCCCTCTGTTTCTCGCCCTCTGTTTCAGCCCCTCTGATTCAGCCCCTCTGTTTCAGCCCCTCTGATTCAGCCCCTCTGATTCAGCCCCTCTGATTCAGCCCCTCTGTTTCTCACCCTCTGTTTCAGCCCCTCTGTTTCAGCCCCTCTGTTTCTCACCCTCTGTTTCAGCCCCTCTGATTCAGCCCCTCTGATTCAGCCCCTCTGATTCAGCCCCTCTGTTTCCCGCCCCTCTGTTTCAGCCCCTCTGTTTCTCGCCCTCTGTTTCAGCCCCTCTGTTTCTCGCCCTCTGTTTCAGCCCCACTGTTTCAGCCCCTCTGTTTCAGCGCCTCTGTTTCTCGCCCTCCGTTTCAGCCCCTCTGTTTCTCGCCCTCTGTTGCAGCCACTCTGATTCAGCCCCTCTGTTTCAGCCCCTCTGTTTCTCCCCCTCTGTTCCAGCCCCTCTTTTTCAGCCCCTCTGTTTCAGCCACTCTGTTTCAGCCCCTTTGTTTCAGCCCCTCTGTTTCTCGCCCTCTGTTTCTGCCCCTCTGTTTATCGGCCTCTCTTTCAGCCCCTCTGTTTCAGCCCCACTGTTTCAGCTCCGCTGTTTCAGCCCCTCTGTTTCTCGCCCTCTGTTTCAGCCCCTCTGTTTCTCGCCCTCTGTTTCAGCCCCTCTGTTTCAGCACCTCTGTTTCAGCCCCTCTGTTTCAGCCCCTCTGTTTCTCGCCCTCTGTTTCATCCACTCTGTTTCTCGCCCTCTGTTTCAGGCCCTCTGTTTCTCGCCCTCTGTTTCAGCCCCTCTGTTTCAGCCCCTCTGTTTCAGCCCCACTGATTCAGCCCCTCTGTTTCAGCCCCTCTGTTTCAGCCCCTCTGTTTCTCGCCCTCTATTTCTCACCCTCTGTTTCTCGCCCTCTGTTTCAGCCCCTCTGATTCTCGCCCTCTGTTTCAGCCCCTCTGTTTCTTGCCCTCTGTTTCAGGCTCTCTGTTTCAGCCCGTCTCTTTCAGCCCCTCTGTTTCAGCCCCTCTGTTTCTCGCCCTCTGTTTCAGCCCCTCTGATTCTCGCCCTCTGTTTCAGCCCCTCTGTTTCTCGCCCTCTGTTTCAGCCCCTCTGATTCAGCCCCTCTGTTTCAGCCCCTCTGATTCAGCCCCTCTGATTCAGCACCTCTGATTCAGCCCCTCTGTTTCTCGCCCTCTGTTTCAGCCCCTCTGTTTCAGCCCCTCTGTTTCAGCCCCTCTGTTTCAGCGCCTCTGTTTCTCGCCCTCTGTTTCAGCCCCTCTGTTTCTCGCCCTCTGTTTCAGCCCCTCTGATTCAGCCCCTCTGTTTCAGCCCCTCTGTTTCTCCCCCTGTGTTCCAGCCCCTCTGTTTCAGCCCCTCTGTTTCAGCCACTCTGTTTCAGCCCCTCTCTTTCAGCCCCTCTGTTTCAGCCCCTCTGTTTCTCGCCCTCTGTTTCAGCCCCTCTGTTTCTCGCCCTCTGTTTCAGCCCCTCTGTTTCAGCCCGTCTGTTTCAGCCACTCTGTTTCTCGCCCTCTGTTTCAGCCCCTCTGTTTCTCACCTTCTGTTTCAGCCCCTCTGATTCAGCCCCTCTGTTTCTCGCCCTCTGTTTCAGCCCCTCTGTTTCAGCCCCTCTGTTTCAGCCCCTCTGTTACATCCCCTCTGTTTCAGCCCCTCTGTTTCAGCCCCTCTGTTTCTCGCCCTCTGTTTCAGCCCCTCTGTTTCTCGCCCTCTGTTTCAGCCCCTCTGTTTCTCACCCTCTGTTTCAGCCCCTCTGATTCAACCCCTCTGTTTCTCCCCCTCTGTTTCAGCCCCTCTGTTTCAGCCCCTCTGTTTCTCGCCCTCTGTTTCAGCCCCTCTGTTTCAGCCCCTCTGTTTCTCGCCCTCTGTTTCTGCCCCTCTGTTTCTCGCCCTCTGTTTCAGCCCCGCTGTTTCTCGCCCTCTGTTTCAGCCCCGCTGATTCAGCCCCTCTGTTTCAGCCCCTCTGAATCATCCCCTCTGATTCAGCCCCTCTGTTTCTGCCCCTCTGTTTCTCACCCTCTGTTTCAGCCCCTCTGATTCAGCCCCTCTGTTTCAGCCCCTCTGTTTCTCCCCCTCTGTTCCAGCCCCTCTGTTTCAGCCCCTCTGTTTCAGCCCCTCTGTTTCAGCCCCTCTGATTCAGCCCCTCTGTTTCTCGCCCTCTGTTTCAGCCCCTCTGTTTCAGCCCCTCTGTTTCTCGCCCTCTGTTTCTGCCCCTCTGTTTCTCGACCTCTGTTTCAGCCCCGCTGTTTCTCGCCCTCTGTTTCAGCCCCGCTGATTCAGCCCCTCTGTTTCAGCCCCTCTGAATCAGCCCGTCTGATTCAGCCCCTCTGTTTCAGACCCTCTGTTTCAGCCCCTCTGTTTCTCGCCCTCTGTTTCAGCCCCTCTGATTCTCGCCCTCTGTTTCAGCCCCTCTGTTTCTCGCCCTCTGTTTCAGCCCCTCTGATTCAGCCCCTCTGTTTCAGCCCCTCTGATTCAGCCCCTCTGATTCAGCCCCTCTGATTCAGCCCCTCTGTTTCTCGCCCTCTGTTTCACCCCCTCTGTTTCAGCTCCTCTGTTTCAGCCCCTCTGTTTCTCACCCTCTGTTTCAGCCCCTCTGATTCAGCCCCTCTGATCAGCCCCTCTGTTTCCCGCCCCTCTGTTTCAGCCCCTCTGTTTCTCGCCCTCTGTTTCAGCCCGTCTGTTTCTCGCCCTCTGTTTCAGCCCCACTGTTTCAGCCCCTCTGTTTCAGCCCCTCTGTTTCTCGCCCTCTGTTTCAGCCCCTGTTTCTCGCCCTCTGTTTCAGTCCCTCTGTTTCTCGCCCTCTGGTTCAGCCCCTCTGTTTCAGCCCCTCTGATTCAGCCCCTCTGTTTCAGCCCCTATGTTTCTCGCCCTCTGTTTCAGCCCCTCTGTTTCTCGCCCTCTGTTCAGCACCTATGTTTCTCGCCCTCTGTTTCAGCCCCTCTGTTTCTCGCCCTCTGTTTCAGCCCCTCTGTTTCAGCCCCTCTGTTTCTCGCCCTCTGTTTCTGCCCCTCTGTTTCTCGCCCTCTGTTTCAGCCCCTCTGTTTCTCGCCCTCTGTTTCAGCCCTGCTGATTCAGCCCCTCTGTTTCAGCCCCTCTGAATCAGCCCCTCTGATTCAGCCCCTCTGTTTCAGCCCCTCTGTTTCAGCCCCTCTGTTTCTCTCCCTCTGTTTCAGCCCATCTGATTCTCGCCCTCTGTTTCAGCCCCTCTGATTCTCGCCCTCTGTTTCAGCCCCTCTGATTCAGCCCCTTTTGTTTCAGCCCCTCTGAGATAGCCCCTCTGATTCAGCCCGTCTCATTCAGCCCCTCTGTTTCTCGCCCTCTGTTTCAGCCCGACTGTTTCAGCCCCTCTGTTTCAGCCCCTCTGTTTCTCACCCTCTGTTTCAGCCCCTCTGATTCAGCCCCTCTGATTCAGCCCCTCTGATTCAGCCCCTCTGTTACAGCGCCTCTGATTCAGCCCAGCCGATACAGCCCCTCTGTTTCTCGCCCTCTCTTTCAGCCCCTCTGTTTCAGCCCCTCTGTTTCAGCTCCTCTGTTTCAGTCCCTCTGTTTCTCGCCCTCTGTTTCAGCCCCTCTGTTTCAGCCCCTCTGTTTCTCGCCCTCTGTTTCAGCCCCTCTGCTTCTCGCCCTCTGTTTCAGGCCCTCTGTTTCTCGCCCTCTGTTTCAGCCCCTCTGTTTCAGCCCCTCTGTTTCAGCCCCTCTGTTTCTCGCCCTCCATATCAGCCCCTCTGTTTCAGCCCCTATGTTTCTCGCCCTCTGTTTCTGCCCCTCTGTTTCTCGACCTCTGTTTCAGCCCCGCTGTTTCTCGCCCTCTGTTTCAGCCCCGCTGATCCAGCCCCTCTGTTTCAGCCCCTCTGAATCAGCCCCTCTGATTCAGCCCCTCTGTTTCAGCCCCTCTGTTTCAGCCCCTCTGTTTCTCGCCCTCTGTTTCAGCCCCTCTGATTCTCGCCCTCTGTTTCAGCCCCTCTGTTTCTCGCCCTCTGTTTCAGCACCTCTGATTCAACCCCTCTGATTCAGCCCCTCTGATTCAGCCCCTCTGTTTCTCACCCTCTGTTTCAGCCCCTCTGTTTCAGCTCCTCTGTTTCAGCCCCTCTGTTTCTCACCCTCTGTTTCAGCCCCTCTGATTCAGCCCCTCTGATTCAGCCCCTCTGATTCAGCCCCTCTGTTTCCCGCCTCTCTGTTTCAGCCCCTCTGTTTCTCGCCCTCTGTTTCAGCCCCTCTGTTTCTCGCCCGCTGTTTCAGCCCCACTGTTTCAGCCCCTCTGTTTCAGCCCCTCTGTTTCAGCGCCTCTGTTTCTCGCCCTCCGTTTCAGCACCTCTGTTTCTCGCCCTCTGTTGCAGCCACTCTTTTTCAGCCCCTCTGTTTCAGCCACTCTGTTTCAGCCCCTCTGTTTCAGCCCCTCTGTTTCTCCCCCTCTGTTTCTGCCCCTCTGTTTATCGGCCTCTCTTTCAGCCCCTCTGTTTCAGCCCCTCTGTTTCAGCTCCGCTGTTTCAGCCCCTCTGTTTCTCGCCCTCTGTTTCAGCCCCTGTGTTTCTCGCCCTCTGTTTCAGCCCCTCTGTTTCAGCCCCTCTGTTTCAGCCCCTCTGTTTCAGCCCCGCTGTTTCTCGCCCTCTGTTTCAGCCACTCTGTTTCTCGCCCTCTGTTTCAGGCCCTCTGTTTCTCGCCCTCTGTTTCAGCCCCTCTGTTTCAGCCCCTCTGTTTCTCGCCCTCTGTTTCAGCCCCTCTGTTTCAGCCCCTCTGTTTCAGCCCCTCTGTTTCAGCCCCTCTGTTTCTCACCCTCTGTTGCAGCCCCTCTGTTTCAGCTCCGCTGTTTCAGCCCCTCTGTTTCTCGCCCTCTGTTTCAGCCCCTCTGTTTTTCGCCCTCTGTTTCAGCCCCTCTGTTTCTCGCCCTCTGTTTCAGCCCCTCTGTTTCAGCCCCTCTGTTTCTCGCCCTCTGTTTCTGCCCCTCTGTTTCTCGCCCTCTGTTTCAGCCCCGCTGTTTCTCGCCCTCTGTTTCAGCCCCGCTGATTCAGCCCCTCTGTTTCAGCCCCTCTGAATCAGCCCCTCTGATTCAGCCCCTCTGTTTCAGCCCCACTGTTTCAGCCCCTCTGTTTCTCGCCCTCTGTTTCAGCCCCTCTGATTCTCGCCCTCTGTTCCAGCGCCTCTGTTTCTCGCCCTCTGATTCAGCCCCTCTGTTTCAGCCCCTCTGATTCAGCCCCTCTGATTCAGCCCCTCTGATTCAGCCCCTCTGTTTCTCGCCCTCTGTTTCAGCCCCTCTGTTTCAGCCCCTCTGTTTCTCACCCTCTGTTTCAGCCCCTCTGATTCAGCCTCTCTGATTCAGCCCCTCTGATTCAGCCCCTCTGTTTCCCGCCCCTCTGTTTCAGCCCCTCTGTTTCTCGCCCTCTGTTTCAGCCTCTCTGTTTCAGCCCCTCTGTTTCAGCCCCTCTGTTTCAGCGCCTCTGTTTCTCGCCCTCTGTTTCAGCCCCTCTGTTTCTCTCCCTCTGTTTCAGCCCCTCTGATTCAGCCCCTCTGTTTCAGCCCCTCTGTTTCTCCCCCACTGTTCCAGCCCCTCTGTTTCAGCCCCTCTGTTTCAGCCACTCTGTTTCAGCCCCTCTGTTTCAGCCCCTCTGTTTCTCCCCCTCTGTTTCAGCCCCTCTGTTTCTCGCCCTCCGATTCAGCCCCTCTGTTTCAGCCCGTCTGTTTCAGCCACTCTGTTTCTCGCCCTCTGTTTCAGCCCCTCTGTTTCTCGCCCTCTG